>NC_090448.1:180984887-181298776 GCF_031143425.1 Pleurodeles waltl | reverse complement strand
ACACTCCCCTCGCCGCCGAACACATAAACTTCCAGATCCACACCGACCCCAGAACCACCCTCAGAGGAACAATCGTCTACAGACCCCCAGGCCCACGCACCCAATTCAGCGAAACCATCACAGACTTCATGAGCCCGCACGCCCTAGCGTCACCAGAATACATCCTCCTCGGGGACCTGAACTTCCATATGGAGAAAAACGACGACAACCTCGCCAACCTCAGACTGAAGCAACTGGTGAGCACCCCCACCCACACTGCTGGCCACAAACTCGACCCCATCTTCTCCGCCAGCAACCACATCTCCTTCAGCCACTCCTCCGAACTACACTGGACCGACCACAGATGCGTCCACTTCACCTTCAAACGGGAGACTCACCACCAGCGCACACAACAAATCCCCCGCAGACGCTGGAGCAAAATCCCCACAGAGCAGCTCCTCTCAACACTGAGCCAAAACCCACCAGCCAACATCACTGACGCCAACAACGCTGCCCACAGCCTCACACAGTGGATCACCAACTGTACCAAAAACCTCGCACCACTTAAAAGCCCCCCCACGCGGGACGAGCATCAGGAAACCCCCATGGTTCACGGACGCCCTCAAAGAATCTAAAAAATACTGCCGAACCCTCGAAAAAACCTGGCGCAGGGAACGAACCACAGAAAACATGACAGCCCTCAAGTTCGCCACCCGTGAACACTACCAGCTGATCCGCTCCACCAAAAGGACTTCATTCAAAGAGCAGCTCGACAACAACACCCACAACAGCAAGGAACTCTTCAACATCGTCAAAGAGCTCTCCAACCCCAGCGCCAGCTCCAACGACATCACACCCTCACAAGAACTCTGCAACTCCCTCGCCACGTTCTTCCACTGAAAGATCGCAGATCTACACAACAGCTTTGGACCCCAGACCCCGCCCCATACCACCGAACCAGCAGCCCCCACCACCACACTCAGCTCCTGGACCCCCATCAGCTCAGAAGAGACCAGAAGCATCATGACCACCATCCACTCCGGCTCCCCCTCGGACCCTTGCCCCCATCACATCTTCAACAAAGCCGACTCCGTCATCGCCCCCCATCTCCGGAACATCATCAACAGCTCTTTCACATCTGCCACCTTCCCCCAGAGCTGGAAGCACGCGGAAGTCAACGCCCTCCTGAAAAAACCCACGGCTGACCCCAATGACCTGAAGAACTTCCGCCCCATCTCTCTTCTCCCCTTCCTGGCCAAGGTCATCGAGAAGACCGTCAATAAGCAGCTGACAAATTTTCTCGAGGCTAACAACTCGCTCGACCCTTCCCAATCTGGATTTCGAGCCAACCACAGCACAGAAACCGCCCTCATCGCAGTCACCGACGATATCAGGACTCTAATGGACAACGGAGAAACAACCGCCCTCATCCTCCTGGACCTCTCGGCTGCCTTCGACACTGTGTGCCATCGTACCCTAATAACCCGCCTCCGCACCACTGGTATCCTAGGACAGGCCCTAGACTGGATCATCTCGTTCCTCTCGACAGAACCCAAAGAGTCCACCTCTCTCCCTTCCGCTCAGAACCCACCGAGATCATCTGTGGCGTACCCCAAGGATCCTCGCTCAGCCCAACACTCTTCCATATCTACATGAGCCCCCTCGCCACCATCGCATGCAAACACAACATCAACATCATCTCCTACGCCGGCGACACCCAGCTGATACTCTCCCTCACCAAAGACCCAACCACCGCCAAAACCAACCTATAGGAAGAAATGAAAGACGTAGTGGAATGGATGAAGCTCAGCCGCTTAAAACTGAACTCAGACAAGACGGAGGTCCTCCTCCTCGGACAATCCCCATCCGCCTGGGACTACTCCTGGTGGCCCACAGCGCTGGGCACCGCTCCAGCCCCCTCGGATCACGCACGCAACCTCTGATTCATCCTGGACCCCCTCCTCACAATGTCCAAGCAAGTCAACGCTGTCTCGTCATCATGCTTCAACACCCTACACATGCTCCGAAAAATCTTCTGATGGATCCCCGCCAAAACCAGAAAGACAGTTACCCATGCCCTCGTCACAAGCCGTCTGGACTACGGAAACACCCTATACGCAGGTACCACCGCAAAGCTTCAGAAACGTCTACAACGCATACAGAACGCCTCCGCACGCCTCATCCTCGACATCCCTCGCCACAGTCACATATCCGCCCACCAGAAACACCTGCACTGGCTCCCCGTCAACAAGAGGATCACCTTCAGGCTCCTCACCCACGCACACAAAGCACTCCACAACATGGGCCCCAAATACCTCAACAGCCGCCTCTCGTTCTACACGCCCA
Source organism: Pleurodeles waltl (assembly GCF_031143425.1). Lineage (NCBI taxonomy): Eukaryota > Metazoa > Chordata > Amphibia > Caudata > Salamandridae > Pleurodeles > Pleurodeles waltl. The sequence goes on along the minus strand of NC_090448.1, from coordinate 181,296,451 downwards.
CCCGTCAGCTCCGCTCAGCCAGCCTCACCCTCGCCACCATCCCACGGATCCGCAGAACCACCGCAGGAGGAAGATCATTCACCTACCCGGCAGCTAAAGCATGGAACTCCCTCCCTGCACACCTAAGAACCACCCAGGACCATCTCCCCTTCAGGAAACTCCTCAAGACATGGCTTTTCGAGCAGCAGTAAACCCCCACCCCTCCCTTCTCCGGCGCCTTGAGACACTCTCAGGTGAGTAGCGCGCTCTACAAATGTTCTGATTGATTGATTGATTGATCCGAAAAAGTACTTTACTTCTCCTTATATCTTTTACTTTTCAATGTGTTAGCATTCGTGTAGTGTCTTAGACAGTTGGCATATGATGAATAAACAGGGGTGTAAACAGTAACGCCTCCCACCTCTTTTCATTGCTTGCACCTTGTTTCCTGACTAGATCCAAGGATCATCATTGGTGTAAAATGTCTGATTTGATCTCTGAATTAATTGGACGGCTGGACTCCAAAGTATGACACAGTGTAAAATGGATTTGGGGATTAGTTTAATGGTAGATTTTTGAGAGGTTATTAATAGCCGAAGGCGGAATGCTACCTTATGCAGCTACAGAAATATAATACATAATCAAGATACCTGGTGGGCAAAATATTGCTTTCTTCATTTTAGTGGTCTCTTTGATTTTTAATATGGCAAACTGAACATATGGATGGAGAAAAATGATTGTGCAGAAACATTTAATGTTTTATAAACCTAATGATGCGTACATGGAAGGCAAAGTAAAGAAATAAAAGATTGACAGTTTCCCAATGTGCCTTGTTGAGCAAAAGCAAACATGCTTTTTCATGAAACCTCTTTCACTAAGTATTGTAATGTCTGTCCTGCACACAGGCTCTTTAAGCCGAAAATCAATCATTGTGTGTAACAAATGTAGGAGTTTTGAGCATTTATAATTTATGGATAGGTGTTGTTTGGCTTTCCTTTGAGGAAGAGAGAGAGGCCTGTACATCAGGAGCGGACAGCTTATTAGCATGCCACATGGAAAATAGCACCTATGCCTCATTAACTGCAGAATTTTGGCCATCAAAACTGTGACCTTCATTCCCAATTTACAAACAAGCTGGCAGAGCATTTACGTGGATGAATAGAAAAACAATGACGATTAGCATTCGTGGATCCAGCCCTTATAATGTAAGCCGCTGCTTAGATGTTGTTTTATAGTTCTATATGATGTGAAGACGATAATATTATACAGGCCTATGGGTTCGACGTAAACATTGAAGCCAATTAGTAAAAATAATCCTGACAGCTTAACTGTTAATGTTTAAGCATTATTGCACAAAGGAGTACGATTATATTTTACTATTCAATTTCGCCTTTCAGTAGTTTCATTATTTATCGGTTATTATACATGCCTTGCATATCATCGCTCGGGTCTTCACCTTAAGAAGATGGCGCATGCAGGAATCAAGGCCTCGAGACATCGAATACCATGCTGTTTTCACAGACTGCTTTAATCTAAACATGGAACTGCTCAGCTTTTATCCCTAAACACACAGGTGTGAACCAGATGTCAGCTCGTCTCCTCTCGAGATTACAGCATCCTCACCAGGTGCATTCAGAATATTAAGCGGCCGGTGGATCGGAAAGGCTTTAATACATTAAAAACAAACAGCCTGCAGTAATTTAATTCTGCATAGAAGCATTACCTTACAAGCCATTGATTTCCTTTAAAGTGGGCTGCATTTAAAAAAGATGAATATGAAAACAATAATGCGCGACTGCATTCGATGGGTTGGAAAACGCACACAGGACTCTTGTGTGGTGGTCCATGGAAAAGAATAACTGGACTCTGAGTGTGCAGGTCCACATTTGAATGTTTGTTTAGAACCGTTTATTGTACTAGCATCATTGGTTTGCTCATGCAGATCTACAACAGCTTTAACTTAATTTGTGTTAATACAAATAAAGAATGTGCTATCATAATTCATTAAATGTGAGGGGATACGCATTGTATAAAAAAATGACAGATGCTGTTTCAGGAATGCATATTTTTTTTCGTGGAACCCAACATTGTTTTTTTTCTAAATTTTATATAGCTCTTTAACTTTGCCGAGGCTCCAAAGAGTACGTTCATAAACCTTATTTCTGCATTTAATGTTTGCACATTTAGGTAGCTAATCTCTTCAAATAATATGCTGTTTAAAAAACCCAGAAAGGTGTAGATGCAAGGACAAGATTTTGAGAGGTGAGAGGAAGCTAACCTATGGAAGAAATAAATGAAATCCATGGAGGCAGCCAGTTGAGAAGTAATGGGAAACTGGAGTGCAGTAAAATACAAAAAAATTGGACCACCGTGTTTCACCAGTGGTCTTTTTTTTTTTCATCGTGGTAAGATACTCATTCTGAAAAGTGCAGGTGCAAAGGCACTTTAACCGTTTTTAAAATGCAGACTTTCCTAAGCTATCCATCGCTGATATTATTACAAGATATAAAGCGGAGTATGAAATCTGCCCAGTCCCTACATGTAAGCTTTCTGTGGGTTCCTGTTTTCCAAATTGGTGAACAGCTTGTAAATCAAAATAATCCTGGATCCCTGAATCAGATGTTTTTTTATCAAGAGCTGTCTACTTTATAGCGCCGGGGGATAGGAGTACACTCAACACCGTGATGGACAAGTATGCCTCTTTGACCACTCTGCAGGAGACATTTTATCTCTTTTTAGTGGTGTCTAGTGCGAACAAAAGCAGCTGTACACAGTGGCCTCCCAAACCTTGAGGCCCCCTGCAAGTACATAGGGGGACCCCACTAGATTCAAGTCAGGAGCTCTCAGGCCAGAGGACTGTGCTGAGCGGGCCCCCTGGAGCTCAGGGCTCCCACCGACACTGCTGGGGCTAAAGTTACACCAGTGCTGTACATACATCTTGGATTACATGTTGCCTTCATATTGATATTTAACCTTCTTGGTGCATAGTCAAGGTAACTTTGCAGCATTGCCAGCATAATACAATTCTACATATTGCCATATAGTGGGAGGGTTGTGGTTAGTAAGGGAAAGGGTAGTCTATTGGGGAGAGTAATGGGCAAAGTACCATATCATCGTTAGGAGAACTGATGGTTTCTATCAACTTAGTTATGTGAGGACATACAGAAGGAAGGAGAAAAAGAACCTAACAGTATGAAAGCAACATCTCGAAGTCAGTCAGTATCAACATTAATATCCGCCTGCACTCATCAGAGCTTCCTATTGTGCAAGTTCTTTTCGTGAGTAAGCAGTGACCTCGTTTGTCAGTGTGATGAATGGCTGTATGACATGCCTTTCGTTAATTGATTACCACTCTGTAGTCAGCAACACTTAACCTCCTCACGAATTCTTCACTAAATCTCCTAAGTAAACCCACTTGTATGGTCCGAATGTAGCTTGCTGTACACCTTTTCAGAAATGGTATTGAATAGTCCAATATACTTCTTCTAGGGTCACAATGGTGAACTATACTACTTTAAAATGTGCATTAACAGATTTACCTTTTAAAATGTATGCAAGACCTGTGCACTCAGCATTGGGCAACTGCTAGAATAATTCTCATTCATCTATCTCCCATCTGTCTAAAGAAGAAATTAGTCTACGTCCCACCTGCCTTTAATGAAAGCATTTTTTCCATGTTGTAGTTTTCTTCTGGCATTTCTGGAAGCTGGTCCCAGATCTACCATGCCACACTGGCAAGTTTGGCATACTATAGGAACTATTCCACCATGAATCAAAGCCATTCTTGTGCCTTCTGGAATGACAGGAATCTGTCACTACTATAGTTGACTTAAATTTTCATGCAGCCAACATCGGTCTATTTGGCCACTATCAAGTACCTATCTGTTTTCCCAAATGATGGCAATGAATGGTCAATCTCTGATTTTTCCTCATGCAGCATATGAAATATAACTGATCCTTTGAGATCTTCACGCATTGTTGGCCTTGTTTTAGCTTTGCCCCTTCCTTCCTTGTAAGCAAAACTTTCCTTGAATACGGTCCCTCAGTCAATCAACCACCAATATGTTGGAATTGTGCTGTGAGATAATCTTGCTCGGTTCCCAAAAATTTTGTCCCTCATCCGTACGGTTTGATTTAGTTTGATGGTCTAAAAAGTGCTGCGTGCCACGTTGCAGTAATTTCAGGGACATTTTCAGTTCAATGCATGTCCATGAGTGTTTCAAAGCAAGAGAACAACATTCTTCTATGAGGCATAAATCTTGTCGGCTATTTCCCCTTACTGCCAGCACTTCTGAGATCTAATCAAATACTAGTCTGAAAATGTCTGCCTCGGGTCTTTCCTGAATTGAGGATAGTTGGACATTTTTCCACTGAAAGTCTGGTTTCAGACATTTAACAATTCTGGCATTTGAACCCCAAATGATTTGACTCCAACCTTTAATCCCCTGAAAGGTTGTTGGGTGATCGCACAAGATGTGACTGACTGGATTGTCTTGGCAGGATGAAGTGTGTTGCCAGTTTTTGATTTCCCTTCAAACTTGTTTTTGCTATTAAGCCATACAGAGAACTCCAACAGTTAATTAGTTAAAAGTGTTCAGTGCTGGCTTTACGTGATTGTGTTTTCAAAGATTCATGCATTATATTTCTGGGACGATTGCATTTACTATGTTGCAGTAGTCCACTTTTCCACATTACTGACACTCTAGTCCCTAGCTACTATATCATAATAAAAACAGTCAAAATGGGGAGCACCCTGTCTTCCATTCCAGCATTTGTGACCCCAAGGCATCATGGTAAATGCAGATATTAGCACGAATTTGAACAGAGTTTTAAAAGTTTTTCATCATAAGTTGGTGCGGCGAGTGCCGTATCTTCGGACACGTGTTTCTGGCTATTTGGCCGTCGTCAGCGAAGAGCAACGTGTAGCTGGCGGGGTTGCTTGAAATGCCGCCTTGAAAGTATTCACAGGTTTAAGTACCACTCAAGAAGGCGCACAGGTGCTTCACCCGAGCTCGTCAGCTCAGAGGCTCACGGGAGCCTTAATTACAACAGTCAAAATGGGGAGCACCCTGTCTTCCATTCCAGCATTTGTGACCCCAAGGCATCATGGTAAATGCAGATATTAGCACGAATTTGAACAGAGTTTTAAAAGTTTTTCATCATAAGTTGGTGCGGCGAGTGCCGTATCTTCGGACACGTGTTTCTGGCTATTTGGCCGTCGTCAGCGAAGAGCAACGTGTAGCTGGCGGGGTTGCTTGAAATGCCGCCTTGAAAGTATTCACAGGTTTAAGTACCACTCAAGAAGGCGCACAGGTGCTTCACCCGAGCTCGTCAGCTCAGAGGCTCACGAGAGCCTTAATTACAACAGTCAAAATGGGGAGCACCCTGTCTTCCATTCCAGCATTTGTGACCCCAAGGCATCATGGTAAATGCAGATATTAGCACGAATTTGAACAGAGTTTTAAAAGTTTTTCATCATAAGTTGGTGCGGCGAGTGCCGTATCTTCGGACACGTGTTTCTGGCTATTTGGCCGTCGTCAGCGAAGAGCAACGTGTAGCTGGCGGGGTTGCTTGAAATGCCGCCTTGAAAGTATTCACAGGTTTAAGTACCACTCAAGAAGGCGCACAGGTGCTTCACCCGAGCTCGTCAGCTCAGAGGCTCACGGGAGCCTTAATTACAACAGTCAAAATGGGGAGCACCCTGTCTTCCATTCCAGCATTTGTGACCCCAAGGCATCATGGTAAATGCAGATATTAGCACGAATTTGAACAGAGTTTTAAAAGTTTTTCATCATAAGTTGGTGCGGCGAGTGCCGTATCTTCGGACACGTGTTTCTGGCTATTTGGCCGTCGTCAGCGAAGAGCAACGTGTAGCTGGCGGGGTTGCTTGAAATGCCGCCTTGAAAGTATTCACAGGTTTAAGTACCACTCAAGAAGGCGCACAGGAGCTTCACCCGAGCTCGTCAGCTCAGAGGCTCACGGGAGCCTTAATTACAACAGTCAAAATGGGGAGCACCCTGTCTTCCATTCCTGCATTTGTGACCCCAAGGCATCATGGTAAATGCAGATATTAGCACGAATTTGAACAGAGTTTTAAAAGTTTTTCATCATAAGTTGGTGCGGCGAGTGCCGTATCTTCGGACACGTGTTTCTGGCTATTTGGCCGTCGTCAGCGAAGAGCAACGTGTAGCTGGCGGGGTTGCTTGAAATGCCGCCTTGAAAGTATTCACAGGTTTAAGTACCACTCAAGAAGGCGCACAGGTGCTTCACCCGAGCTCGTCAGCTCAGAGGCTCACGGGAGCCTTAATTACAACAGTCAAAATGGGGAGCACCCTGTCTTCCATTCCAGCATTTGTGACCCCAAGGCATCATGGTAAATGCAGATATTAGCACGAATTTGAACAGAGTTTTAAAAGTTTTTCATCATAAGTTGGTGCGGCGAGTGCCGTATCTTCGGACACGTGTTTCTGGCTATTTGGCCGTCGTCAGCGAAGAGCAACGTGTAGCTGGCGGGGTTGCTTGAAATGCCGCCTTGAAAGTATTCACAGGTTTAAGTACCACTCAAGAAGGCGCACAGGTGCTTCACCCGAGCTCGTCAGCTCAGAGGCTCACGGGAGCCTTAATTACAACAGTCAAAATGGGGAGCACCCTGTCTTCCATTCCAGCATTTGTGACCCCACTATATCATAATAGCTAGTTTAACTGTGCACCATTCCAAACCGAAGTGTTTTCCACCAACATTAGATCCAATTCTTTAAACATTGGTTATGAAATAAGGGGCTTGTACTCTGGAAGTTCTATAAGAACCTAGTAGTATCAATTTTTCAAGGATCCCTCGACCTACTAATTATAAAGAACGTGTGGCAAAAAGGCTAAGAACTAATTGAATCATTCACTGACTCTTCAAATTTTATAATTTATCAACCTGATGTGTTTTGGGATGAAAACCTATTCACTCACCAGTTCAGTCCTAGTTCAGGTATTTGGTCAATGTTCTGACTGTTAGAATCCCAAGTGGAAAGATGGTGAGTGTCCAAGCTGGTTTTTAATCTTGATCTCAGTCCAAACTCGGAGTGCTTTTTGAAACTGTGACTGTGAATATGTGATTAGGGTATGTGAAGAGTATGTGTGGTCTCGCAATTCATATTCCCCAGTTTCCATGTTTCTTCTAAGTTTGGCTGGTAGTGGGCCAAACACTATGTCAAAAAACAAGGATGACCAAGGGCAGTCGGTGCTTATGCCACTTTGGGGTCCCCCCCCCCATTACAACAGCCATCTACACTGTGGCACATTAGGCACACCAGTCCAAGTATAATATTATTAGCCATGCCATAAAGATAGGATGGGATAATATTACAAATTTTTAAGTGACTGTTTTCTTTGCCGTTTGATTTTAACTGGATATAATACACTATTTTCCATCCTTTTAGTTCAGATTATTAAGTTTGAAATACTATAATTTTAGTCCATTATGTTTAAATACAATATTTTTTTATACTTTTGTTTTTTCTATTTAATATTTGTTTGTGCTATCCATAATCCTTGAAAAACCCTTAAACACAATCCTAAACCATATATATATGTTCGATGGCATGTGTAGCTGCAGATACACATGCTGTGCACTGTTCCTGCCATCTAGTGTTGGGCACGGAGTGTTGCAAGTTGTTTTTCTTCTAAGAAGTCTTTTCGAGTCACGGGACCGAGTGACTCCTCCCTTTCGGCTCCATTGCGCATGGGCATCGACTCCATCTTAGATTTTTTTCTTTCCGCCATCGGGTTCTGACGTGTTCCTCTTCGCTAGGTTATTCGAATAGGAAACAGACTAAAAATCCTCAAAGCATCGGTATTGTTTGCGATCGGGAAACATCTTGCATCGACACTGACGAGACACAGCTTCGGTGGCCCTTCGGGGCTTCCGCGCCCAGCTGGGGCCTGGTCGGCCCGACCATAGACGTCGTCAAAGCCTAATGGACCGGACCCCTTTCTGTTTCTGCCCACAGTGCCAAGCTAAGTATCCCTATACAGACCAACATCGGGTCTGTAATCTGTGTTTGTCACCGGAGCACAGGGAAGATACTTGCGAGGCCTGCAAGTCCTTTAGATCAAAAAAGACCTTGAGGGATCGGAGGGCGAGGCGGATGCAAATTGCGTCAAAGTTCAGAGCACCTCGACGTTGAAGAACAGGAGATGGCTCTCTCCATCCAAAGATCAGACTGACGATTCAGACGGAGACCGACCACCTACAGCAGACCAACACGTGAGTACGCCTGCCCCGACCCAAGCCCACAGTCAGCCCAAGAAGTATAAGGCCTTGGGATGCCACTGCCTGAAGGCCATGGCTCGACCCATAAAAAACAAAGCGGTGACCAAGCAACACCTTCTGCACCGAAAAAGGCCCAAATTGTGCCAAAGTCTTCGGACTCGAGCCGAGAACCCGTCATTGAAAAAACTCGACACCGACTTGTCGAGTCGACGAAGCCGTGAAAGAGCCTTTCGGAGCCGAGGCCTTCCATCAGCATGGGCATTTCGGTGCCAAGAAAACCGGCTTCGGAGCCGAAAAAAAGCCTCGTACACCGAGGAACATGGGCTCTCTAAGCAGCTAAAGAGAGGCACAGATTTGAGGAACTTCAAATGGAGGAGTTTGATCAAACGCAGGCAAGGATACAGATCCATAAGGATACTGGGAAGATCTAAACTGCCAATCCTCTCAAATTCAAAAGAAAACTGGCTTTCCAGGAACAATCAGAGACTGAACAGCAAAAAGCTAAAGTGGCAAGGGAAAATTCGCCAACTCTGCATTTTTCGCCAGAAGTGTCTCCTCGACATTCACCACAAAGGACAGTGTCACCTACTGCCACGTCCACTGCACAGTCACCCACACACACTGCAGTTGCAAGACGTTGCAGACCCTTGGGACCTCTATGATCCCCCTGTCTCGGACAATAGCCCTGAGTGCTACCCTTCAAAATCCTCTCCACCTGAGGATAGCACCTCATACACCCAAGTCTTTGAGGACAATTTTCTCTTTAATACCTTGGCCTCCGCGCATGCTTCCTACCAAACCCTGCCTATTGTCCCAGGCATGCTTAAACATGCCCAACAAGTTGTGAAAGGGAGAGCCATCACACAGCGGGTGGAAAAGAAGTACAAGCCACCACCGTCTGACCCAGTGTTCATCAGACAACATTTGCCCCTGGACTCTGTAGTTGTTGGAGCTGCAAGAAAAAGAGCCAACTCAGTTATCGGGAGATGCACCACCTCGAGATAAGGAGAGTCAGAAGTTCGACGCAGCAGGAAAGAGCCCTCCTCGCACGTTATGACCGAGCTCATTGGGACGAGATGAGCGATACCATCCAACATCTCCCCACAAAATACCAAAACCGGGCTCAGCAAGTGGTAGAGGAGGGACAAGCAATATCGAACAATCAGTTAAGTTCGGCATTAGATTTCGCTGACACTGCCGCAAGAACAGTGAACACAGCAGTCACAATTAGACGACACGCTTGGCTAAGATCCTCAGGGTTCGAACCCGAGATACAACAGGCAGTACTTAACATGCCATTTAATCAACAACAACTATTTGGACCACAAGTGGACACAGCCATCGAGAAGATGAAGGACGACACTGATACGGCCAAAGCCATGGGCACGCTCTACTCGTCCCAATATAGAGGGACATTCAGGAAACCGCAATATAGAGGAGGTTTCAGACAACAGCCTTCAGAGGCATCCACGTCTCAAGCAAAACCCACCTACCAATCCCAATATCAGAGAAGGGGGTTTGCGGGTCCTTCAGGGGACGATTCCCAAGGTCAAGGGGGAAAATTTCAGCCCACTAAGTAGGTCACTAATAACAAACAGTGACTTGCCCGTCACCCTCCCCCAACACACATCACCTGTGGGAGAAAGACTGAGATTTTACCACAAACATTGGTCAGACATAACCACGGAAACATGGGTCCTATCAATTATCCAACATGGTTACTGTACAGAATTCACACATTTTCCTCCAAATATTCCCCCAAGAGCGCACAAACTGTTGACGCAACATCTAGAAATGTTACAAACAGAAGTGCAGGCACTATTAACAAAACAAGCCATAGAACTAGTACCTCACCAACAAAAAGGAACAGGGGTTTATTCCCTATATTTCCTTATTCCCAAAAAGGACAAAACACTAAGACCAATTTTAGATCTCAGGACTCTCAACCTATTCATCAAATCAGAACACTGCCACATGGTCACACTACAAGATGTAGTCCCCTTACTAAAACACGGAGAATACATGTCAACACTGGATCTAAAAGATGCGTAGTTTCATATACCCATCCATCCATCTCACAGAAAATACCTCAGGTTTGTCATATAGGGAAAACATTACCAATTCAATGTATTACCCTTTGGGATAACAGCCCCCAGAGTATTTACAAAATGCCTTGCAGTAGTAGCAGCCCATATAAGGAGACAACAAATGCACGTATTCCTATATCTTGACGATTGGCTGATAAAAGCCAACACTCAACAGCGGTGTTAAAATCACACATAGTATGTAATAGATACCCTACACACTCTAGGGTTCTCTATAAATTACCAAAAATTACACTTACAACCATCCCAACTACAACAATACTTGGGAGCAACACTCAAAGAGCGATTGCCACTCCAAGCCCACAAAGGGTACAATCATACCAAACCATGGTACCAAACATACAACCAAATCAGCACTACACAGTCAGATTTGTCATTAAACTCCTAGGCATGATGGTATCATGCATCGCAATTGTCCCAAACGCGCGGCTACACATGCGGCCCTTTCAGCAGTGCCTTGCAAAACAATGGACCAGGCACAGGGTCAACTCCAAGATCAGTGTTGATAGACCGCCAAACACACTATTCGCTTCAATGGTGGAACCCTGTAAATTTAAACAAAGGGCGGCCTTTTCAAGACTCTGTGCCTCACGCCATTCTCACAACAGATGCATCGATGATTGGGTGGGGAGCACACCTCAACAATCACAATATACAAGGGCAATGGGACAGTCAACAGAAACAACTACACATAAATCACTTAGAGCTGCTAGCAGTCTTCCTTGCACTAAAAGCATTTCAACCTTTTTTAGCTCACTGTAACGGGGCGTCTGTTGCCACGGTTACGCATCCAAACGCCGAACCAGACAGCACATACCCAGGGGGTACGACCGCGAGGAACGCTGACCTGGAAGCGACTGCCGTTCCGGATATCTGGGACCAGGAGGGAAAAGGAGACGGAGAGAGAAGGACGGCACACACAGGACTGACGGGACGAGGAGCGGAGCCTGCAGAAGGAGAAAACGATTCGGAGGCTAAGCTGGGGAACGGAGAGAAAGACCTAGACTAGGACGGGGAACCCGATGAGGAAGACTCCGGGAAACCCAGGGAGAACTCACAACGTTGCCACGTCCCAGGAGGGGCGTGGCTCTCACAGGTACGAGCGTACCTAGTTGTAAAAATCCTACCCAGCTGGATGCGGGTAGAAAAAGGGGAAGGGAAAAGGAAGGAGGAACCGGAAAGGGATCAGGAGGAGGGGGAACTAAAAGGAGGGGAATCTAAATAACCTAACAGCATGTCAGGAGGGGGTGAAGCCAACCACCCACCTGTATCATAAGAGAGAGAGAGAATAAATAGTCACGGGACGGGTGAACCACGAGTAGAATAAATAAGCAAATACCCACACCTATCCACACCCTATCCTCACTTTCCTACTAACCTATATAGAGATATATCCCAAAACCCAAACATCTACACTTACCTGCTTTTCTTTTCATCTTTTCTTTTGGGGAACGTTGCCTCCCTTTTTGAGAGTGAGACCAAGACGAACCCCTAGGAAAAAGAGAAAGAGAAATGTAATCCTCTTGACTAACTGAGAAGAAGGCCATCACAGAGACACGGGTCACGAAGGACCCAAACCACGTATATAAACTCACTCAACCCTACCACAATAAAAAAATATTACAACTATACTAGGTGTCTCCATAGTCTTTATAAATCTGCCTCAACAAGAACCCATTACACTCACAAACACATTCTTTTCAAAACAGACAATATGACAACAATGTACTACCTAAACAAACAAGGGGGAACACACTCATCACAACTATGCCTCATTGCACAAAAGATTTGGCATTGGGCAATTCACAATAACATTCCCCTAATAGCGCAATATATTCCAGGCATTTGCAATCAATTAGCGGACAATCTCAGTCGAGATCACCAGCAAACTCACGAGTGGGAAATACATCCCCAGATACTACAAGAATACTTTCACCAGTGGCAGACACCAGACATAGATCTGTTCACCACAAAACAAAACGCAAAATGCCAAAACTTCGCGTCCAGGTACCCACACCCTCAGTCCAAGGGCAATGCTCTGTGGATCAATTGGTCGGGGATATTTGCTTATGCTTTTCCCCCTCTCCCACTCATACCTTTTCTAGTCAACAAACTGAGTCAAAACAAACTCAAACTAATACTCATAGCACTAACGTGGGCACGCCAACCTTGGTACACCACACTGTTGGACCCCTCTGTAGTACCTCACATCAAACTTCCAAACATACCAGATCTGTTAACACAACGCAAACAACAGATCAGGCACCCCAATCCAGCAACGCTCAACCTAGCAACCTGGCTCCTGAAGTCTTCGAGTTTGGCTATTTAAATCTTCCAAATGAGTGTAAGTCATTAAACAGGCAAGAAAACCTACCACCAGGCATTGCTATGCTAATAAATGGAAAAGGTTCGTTTTCTACTGCCAAGCAAACAAAATCACACCATTAGATGCCTCCAAACAAGACATTGTGGGTTACTTACTACACCTACAAAAAGCAAGTCTCGCTTTTTCTTCCATTAAAATTCATCTCACTGCAATCTCTGCTTACTTGCAGATTAAACACGCAAAATCACTCTTTAGAATACCAGTTATTAAAGCCTTTATGGAAGGATTAAAAAGGATCATATCTCCAAGAACCCCACCAGTACCCTCGTGGAACCTTAATATTGTACTTGCATGACTCATGGGTCCACCTTTTGAACCCATGCATTCTTGCCAAATCCAATTTTTAACTTGGAAGGTAGCATTTCTAGTAGCCATCACTTCACTACGAAGAGTTAGTGAAATACAAGCGTTCACTATTGAAGTGCCCTTTATACAAGTACACAAACGTAAAATAGTTCTCTGCACAAATCCAAAATTTTTGCCAAAAGTCATCTCACCGTCTCATTTAAACCAAACTGTGGAGCTCCCAGTCTTTTTCCCACAGCCAGACTCAGTAGCAGAAAGGGCACTGCATACATTAGACATAAAAAGAGCACTAATGTACTAAATAGACAGAACAAAACCATTTTGTAAAACTAAACAATTGTTCGTCGCTTTCCAAAAACCCCATACTGGTAACCCTACATCCAAACAGGGCATAGCCAGATGGATAGTCAAATGCATACAAACTAGTTACCTAAAAGCTAAAAGAGAGCTACTCATTACACCAAAGGCACACTCCACTAGGAAGAAAGGAGCAACAATGGCCTTTCTAGGTAACATACCAATGACAGAGATTTGTAAGGCAGCCACTTGGTCCACACCTCATACGTTTACCAAACACTACTGTGTAGATGTGTTCGCAACACAACAAGCTACAGTGGGGCAGGCTGTACTTAGAACATTATTTCAAACAACTTCAACTCCTACAGGCTGACCACCGCTTTTGGGAGGATTACTGCTTTGTAGTCTATGCACAGCATGTGTATCTGCAGCTACACATGCCATCGAACGGAAAATGTAACTTACCCAGTGTACATCTGTTCGTGGCATGTTCCGCTGCAGATTCACATGCACCCTCCCACCTCCCCGGGAGCCTGTAGCCGTTTAAGTTTTAATTAGCAATTGTATATATATGTAAATAAATATTCCTTTAGCACAAACTATGTACATACATATCTATTCCATTGCATGGACATCTCTACTATTCTCATTCTACCACTCCTACCTCACCCTTTGCGGGAAAACAATCTAAGATAGTCAATGCCCATGCGCAATGGAGCCGAAAGGGAGGAGTCACTGGGTCCCGTGACTCGAAAAGACTTCTTCGAAGAAAAACAACTTGTAACACTCCGAGCCCAACACTAGATGGCAGGAATAGTGCACAGCATGTGAATCTGCAGCAGAACATGCCACGAACAGATGTACACTGGGTAAGTGAATTTTTTTCTATATATATATATATATATATTTATTTTTGTTTGTTTTCCAATAAAAGAACAAATATAGTTAGGAAAACTGTATTCTTTCTATAGAAACCAAATGAACTACACAAACATTACACATTCTAATGTTATATTTAAAAATGTATAATGTACGCACCACCTTCAAATAACTATTACTCGTGCATCTCCCTTGTAAGATGAGAGCTTTTATACCACTGTACCACAGATGTTTCTTTTTTGCAACAAAAGCAAAGAAACCTGTAATAAATAAATATATATGTATATAGTAACCTCCCCATGGGAATTGTGCTGCTTTGACAGTTGATGAGCACAATGAATAGCTAGAAGGCATTCCATTATGAGATGCATTTTAAAATGGTTCCTGTGTCCTATATTTTTTGTGCGATGGTGTCACATATTGATGATGTGAAAAGTATTGGACCTCCCCTTTATAAATATATATTTTTCATCCCAGTTATTTCCTCCTCCCCAAATCCCCTCAAAAAGGCATAACACACAATTACCAGGATCCAGGTTGAAACCACCAATTAAATTTTATATAGAAACAGCAAACCATCACAATTTAGATCTGAATTGAGCCTAAAGGTGTAAGACTGGTAACAGTGCAAATTTGTGATAGTTCTTCACTTGATATTTCTGTCCTCACAGAAATGGACTCAACTGCATGCATAAAGAATCGACAGGATAACCCTCTCTTTGGAATCTTTAGGTAAGGAGACAAAATGCTGATCCCCCGCGCTCTGACTCCAAGGAGTCACAATCTCCTCTCCGTTTCCTTGCTCCTAACTGACACAGGAAGTGATCACACACACAGGTATTTTGTTTCAATTCAACCTGTAGCGAAGTGATTAATGCAACCTGTAGCCACCAACTCCAATGCAGATATAACGATGCTGAAAAACAAACCATTCACTCTTAAGTGATCAGAACCAAAGCAAAGACTAAGTATTCTCATTAAACTCCCTAAGGGACATTTAAGAGTACAAAAGAGAGACTATAAAGGTACAATTACTGTATTTGTTTCCCAACAGTTAACTTCTCTCATACCAGTTATATGTCCTCCAAATCCTTTTTTCTAGATTAACTAGATAAAATCTTAAAATGCATAAAGACCCAACTCGGGCATATTACTCATCTGTGCAAGAGCAGCAACAAAGAACGAAGATGGCTGCGGGTTGAAGACATTTAAGGGGTCATTATGACTTCGGCGGATGGAAAAGCCATCTGCCGAAGTCCCAACGGGTAGGTAGCTGCCAGTGCGGCCACCTCCCCGACGGCCCCATTAAGAGCTTCCCGCTGGCTGGGCCATTGGGTGGAAACAGTTTCTGCCCGCTGTGTCAGTGGGAAACGGCCTACAGCATTGTCACCAGCTCGTAATAGAACAGTCGGCAATGCTGTAGTACGTAGGGTGCACGAGCACCCGTTGCAAAGTTCACTGTCTGCAAAGCAGACAGTGAACTTTCGATAGGGCTGGCCAGGGGTGCCCCTGCACTGCCCATGCCAAGTACATGGGCAGTGCAGGCCCCCCCGTACCCCATCTTCGCCAGTCTATATATAGCGGGGTTACCGCCATGAAACCTTTGGCAGAGAGGGGGGTCGTAATCCCCAGGGTGGTGCTGCTTGCAGCACTGCCCTGGTGGATTAGGACCACCAGCACCGCCAGACTGTCCTTTGGAGGAAAACTGGTGGTGCTGGCGGTCCGAACGAGGCGTTACTGCTGCGGTTGTAATGTGGCAGTTCGACTGCCACTTTGGTGGCGGTCCGACTCCCATTGCGACCCTGGCTGTCAGTAGACCACCAGGGTTGTAATAAGGCCCTTAGTCATGTCCCAAACTGTTAAAGGTTCTTAGTACAGTGTTCTATCCTTGTTGCTGCTGTATATAAAAGTAATAAAGGAGGCACATGTTGGCCTCTTTGCCTTCCAAAAAATGTATTTATGTATGCTGGAAATGGTACAAGAACTCTAAGTTCCTAGTGAAATAAACGGACAGCATTGTATCCTGGCAGAATGTGTTTGAAGACTCGGCTTGGCCAAATAAGCCTAGGGATGCACTTTTCTCAAAGAACTCCTTATTCACTCAGATAGCTCAACACCTGAATTAACGCTAGTTTAAAATGGAGGTGCAGAAATGGAAAAAAAATCTGGAGGATAGACAGCTAGTAAAAGGCCTTCCAACAGTTATTCTTAAATATTGCTTTTTCTTGTGTTGTATGTATCCTAGCTATGGAATACAAACACATTGAAAGCACTGTGTAAATGTGATATGAAGTATAGTGATAAAATGGTTGTTTTTAGGAACTGTAAGAGAATTCTAAGTAGTACAAGTGAAAGGACATTTTGCAGATTTTCGCCATCCCCAAACCTAAATGGGTTCTGTTTGCCATTCGTATCTGCTGTATCACGCACCATGGTAGTGCCTTATTTCAAAAAAATTCTGCAAAAGCCCTCAATTACTTAGCTGCTTGAGTCACTCTTAACTGTATCATGATGGCAAAACCTGCATGTTTTTGTAATTTTGAAATAAAGCACTTGCCAGTTTGTGCTTGTGAAATGAGTATAAATAAACAGAACTGTCATTGTGCTAGTTATTGTTTCTCGGCCCGCCAAAACCCCTCCCCATTTCCCCCCAGCCACACCTACCGAAGAGTCTGATAACATTTATTGATTTTTTGTAGTACTCATTTTCTTGATGTACATTAAGGGTTTCCCTAAAACGTGCGGTAGTGTGTCAAAGAAGTGTGTTCTCAAATATCCGAAACCTTTTCATATTTCAGAACATTTTAACAAATGATACAAAAACAATTTGAATATGCTATGAATGACAAGAAGACCAATTGCGTAACAAAATGTGAGCCCTGCCAGCCCCCACCCCCCAAAAAAAACAATATGCTGGAGGGGACCCTCTCTCACGCATCATTAAGGGCTGAGGGGGGTCTCCTCCAGTATGGGTAAGCCTGAGGGCCCGCTCACCCCTGCACTGCAGGAGCCTTTGTTACGTGCCTGAAGAAGACATACTCGTAAAGAGTAACTCCCTAGTTTTTTCCCTGTGTCTGAGACCTGTAGCTGAATTATTGTTGGTTGTGACTGAATTGCAGCCTTTTATTGGTGGCTTTCAGCAGAGTATACTGCAATCTGTTGTCATGGAAATTCTATCAAGTTTATAGTTCCATTTATCCGAAATGATTTTCCGGACTTCATTTCATGGTGAATCATATGGCTGTTAGTTTCAGAACACAGCAATTTCTTCAAGTTTTTATAATATGGAATGCATAAACTGTGAAATCTTGATTTTCATATCAGAGTAGATACAAATGAGGTTAAATAATGTCCTGCTAAAAGTCTTCCCCTGTACCTTTCTGCTCTGCCTGGATCCGATCAAATTGCTCTTTTTCAGTGAAAGTATTTGCACTGGTACTAACAGAAGAAATAAAGTGAAACAGTTCAGCTTTGTTCGGGCCTGCCATAATACTCTGTACGAATATGTTGTGAACCATTTGCAGTTTTTTACTTTGTAGTAAATTGTTGACATAGCAAACCTATTCCATGCAAAAAATGAATAGGATTCATGTTATTTTTAAACCAGCTTGTTTTGACTTGTGACACATGAAGTGTCTAACCCTCCCTCGTTTCTGTAACATTTAGAGGCCAATTCTTTGGTGAGGGTTGCGCTTAATGAATACCTTCGCCTTAATGATGAGTTGAGCAGAGTGGGCTTCCCATGAGGAATTCTGCTCTGCTCATTCAAGAGTGAAGTGTTCATGTCCTGGAACAAAGAAGCCAATTTACTCTGGTGGAAAATCCAGCAGGTAAAATATTTTTGCCTGTTCCGTATGTGAACCTCTCCCAAGGCACTGAGGCAGTGTTATTTTCTTCCCTGCCAACCAACATTTTCTCTCTCCATACCCCCATACTCTGCCACCTCACACTAGACCTCTGAAACCATTAGCTACCTGCTCAGAGCATGTATAAATGTGTTAAAACCCACAGCACGGGCAGTACTTCCCGGTTAGTCAATGTTCAGACTGTTATTACCCATATTACCCATTCTGTGGGGTTGAAAGTATAATAGGAGTGAATGTATCCAGAGATGACAGTCACAAAAGGTACTTATTGCCACCTGGAATCTCATGCATACCCACTCCTAAATGGTAACGGGGGCTTAAATCGCATAATGCACTGTTCCTACTGAAGGCACCTTTTTTTTTTTTTTTCTTCAAAATTGCACTTGTGATTTAGTCTGAATGTAGGTTTCCAGTGATCTGTTTGAAAAAAGTGAGTAGTGATGTTCCAGCTCATACCAAATACACATGGCGTAACTTTAAATTTAACCCTGTATTCCGAAAATACCGGCTCTTATTCACTCATGGAAAAGTCCTATGGCTAGAGTGAATTATTTGGTTTTCTACAAAGTGAATATAGTATGCTGTCATGCAAATCTCCTTTACGCCTTCTGCATACTTTCATGTCACAAGAGATTGGGTTAGCAAAGTCTGCTGTGCTTACTCATGACATTGTTTGGAGGTCCGCCCAGACCAGCCTCATTCCCCCCTCCCGCATTCTAAAAGTCAAGTGACGGGAAATTCCTGGCTGTGCTCGGATACTGGCTCGCCAGTGATAATGTCTTCTTGGATCCAGATAGGAAACTAAGGTTTCCTATGAATGGGGATGGTCCCGGTCATGAAACAGATTTTTCTGCTATTCAACTATAGGGCCCAGTCTAATGAGCCAACAGTTTTGAGATACCCCAAAACCTGTAATCTCTCCTTCTTTAACCACAGGTCTGGCCATGCAGCTTGGACTCATCCACTTGATCTCTTGGATATTGGTGGTGATAAATTATGAAGAATAATTTTCCTTGACCTTATGAAGGTTCTTAGTTTGCAACCCTGTGACTCTATATCATCTCTAAGCTCCTCTGTGATTTGCAATATGTTTATAGTAGGCAGTTGAAAGTTTACTATCTTCAGTTTATTTGTACCAGGAGTATCCTACATCTCAAGCTTGAGTTTTATTTTTTCTGGCCAGCACATTGAAATATACGGTATGGGTCTACACAGTAGCATTAATTCCTCTGGGTTATATTGTACCCTTGTGGCCAGATTATATGAACTATGTACTGTGCAAAAAATTTAGTAGATGCTCTTTTGATGTTTCTTTTTGTGTGGCTTCCTCCTTTTTGTACTACAATGGCAGAAAAGTACTCAAAAACACACCACTTCAATGTTTCTACCATTATGCAAACTTTAAGTAATCTGTCCTGTGTGATGGAAACTCAATGAAACGTCCTTTTTGTGAGTGTGTATTTTTTAATGTATCCTTTTAACATAGCACTTTCTCCAGGCAGTTTGTAATTTGATAGTGTAGAAAATAACTAGGGGTGTGTGAAACTCACATTTGCTTTTTGTGGAACTATGACATTTTTTAAAAATTATGCCTAATTACGCAAAATGCTAATCCAACATTTGGCCCTTTGTTTTAGTGCAAAATGCACCCTCATCAGTTTTTGACGTGATGCCTCTTTTTGTACAAACCTCCCCCCTCCTCTCCCCCCCCCCCCCCCCCCCAAAAAAAAAAATCACAATTGCTGTAAACAGTCCATCGAGTTGTGGTTATTTATGTTTTTCCTGCAGTATAATTTTGCAGAAAACAGTGGTTTCTTTATGCAGCGTAGCAATATAATTCTTGAAATTTCATGTACCTAAAAATACCCCAAATTACGCAAATTATGTTGTGTTAGTTAAATTTCACCCAGGGCTAAAACTACACAACTATTTGATAACTCAGTGGTACTCCCCGTATGAAAACGTCCAAAGGATAAAAGACTTGGTGAAACCTGCACACCTCGGTTCTGTAACCTAAAAATTCCACACAAAGCTCTGCACTGTGTGCGTTATATCTCGGTGATTGTTCTTCATTGCATTGATTAGGCATTGTAAAACCGAATTGGTAGCTGATGCTAAAACAGGAGACCGTGTTTCAATGTTTCACCGCAAAGGTTTCTTTTATTGTTATTCTTTACTGTTGTTGTTGGTAATGCAAGTAAGGAAAGCCATTACTGATTTCACCAAAACATAAGTTGTTTTATTTTGCGTGTATGTGTACATGTATAAAAATGAATGTACAATGGGCATTTGTTTTATTTGTCATCAGTTATGATGAGTAAATGTATATAAATGTTTTAACAGGGTGCTTTGCTGTTGCGCTGTCTCTTTAACAGCTCTTTGCAACCACTTCAGGGATTCAAATCAGTTCTGATTATACACAGCTGTTCTGGTCCCTCTGAAAATTAAGTAAAAGATATAGAAACCTTAACCAACTACTCCTCTGCCATTAAAACACAGATGGATTGTTGTTATTAGCGATTAGTAAATCAGGGTGATAAAGTGCCACTTGTAACCAACTCTTTCATTTTCTGGTGGGCTGCAGCTTCGGGGACTGTGTTCAGAACAGGTTGGGCTAGCATTGCCAACAATTAAAGCTCCCATAATCACATTTGAGTCACTCTGTGCCTCCTTCAGTGAGGGTCTGGTTTGTGCCTTTTAGCCTTGGTTGATTTTTGTTTCCGGTACTGCCCCATACCAATGCTACCTAAACTCAAAGGTTTTGGAGTGGAAAGCCTGCAATAGTGTATGGAAAAACCACAACTCTTAAGTGAAACCGCTTCTTATGTTGCAATATCTGTCATATAGATGAATTACCAGAGCAGGACTAGACATTGTACCACCAGGAGTGGCTCCTTTGCTGTGGCATCACTCCACCGGCTGAGCCAGAAGCAGAAAAGTAAAACAGTTTACTATTGTTTTATTTTTCTGCTTCTGGCACAGCCAGCAGTGGAGGGTGGGGTGGGGCGGGGCTGGGTCATGGGAGGTTGGAGGGGGTAAGGGTGGGGGAGAGGATAGTGCACCTAAGTGCACATGTGTGTGTGGCCGGTCATCTCAGGCCAGCAAAACACACATGCGCACTTAGGTTTCTCCAGCCCAGCTGTGTTTAACAGGGCTGGAGAAACTACACAGACCCCAGGACTGTCTGAGCAGCAGTCTGATCCTCTCAGACCAATCTTGATGCTGCTTTCATGTTGAGTTTAGCATGAAAGCAGCGCCATGATTGTAGAGGAGCCTGTGCTGGTGTCCCAGCAGTCACTGCTGGTACACTATAAGAAGAGTGACGAGCGAGTCGACAGGGACAGAGGCAAGATAAGTGCATTTTATTTTTATTTTTCATTTTGACATTGTCTCTGGCCCTGCCCATCCTCTTGAGTTATGGGGCCGTCGCTGTGCACCACCGAGTAAGCAGGATTGGTTAAGAATTTTCTTATTAGACTCTGACAATTGCAAGACTATGCAGCTATGTCTGTTTCTAAAATTCCTCAGTTATCATTTGCCTCCTTAGGCCTACTGGCTCTCTGTTTTTCAAATGCTTTTCCTGACTGGACCCTAGCACTGTTGAGGGGAATCATTGTCATGGTTAAAACTCTACAGTTTTTTCCATTGGAAAGGAGACATGATTAGATTCCAGTGCCTTTCAGGAGACAAACAGAAAACTGAAAAAAGTTTTGTCTACCCACATTAACTGAGACCAGTGCAAATAGAAAATCAAAGGACACTAAATTCTGTGGTCCCAAAGAATAGACCACAACGCAGGAAGGTACCCATTGCACAGTAGAAGTAACATGACAATACACAAAGGCCAGCTAGTGTATCTTTGGTTTGAGCAGGCCCTTGGCTCCTGCTGTATCCATAACATAGCTCAACAACCAACACGGACTGCTCCAAATGGTACCTATGCATTCATAGTGCTCCGGACCAGTACATAAAATGCCTGTGGCTACATGTAGATGGTTTTATTAAAAGGCTTTTCCCATGTCAAAGCAATGTTGATGCATACAGTTTTAACTCTGACAATATTCTAAGAGTACTGAAGAGTAAGAGTACTGAATTCGAAACCCTATAACTTTTAGTTCTGAGCAACTAACCAAACAAATTTTCACAAAACTCACTGCATTATTACTTGAAGAGACAAAATAACCATGGTTAAGGCCAATGGTGCTGATTTTCAAAACTATTAAAGCTAGAAAATGAAAGTGATCTATTGCAAACTAGGCAAACATCGATCAACACAGCCTAAAAAGCTACTAGAGAAAGACGAATAATGTTACCAGATAGCAAAGGTAGCAAGGGTGCATTTACAATACTCTGCAATAATCTTGCACAATTTCAATACAACTGGAAAAATAATTTCAGTGTACAAACAAACACATGGAAGAAGTGCCACGTCTCCTCACTATATAAAGCCCTATCTAGCTGTGACTCATCTAAGAGTTTGCTGGAAAGTGTATTTTTAGACAAAAATGACCATGTTCTGGAACAAGCTTCCTGTCAGAATAAATTATACATCCTACTCCTGGAAACCAAGCAGTATTCCGCACTCGCCAAAAATAAGTCTGCTCTTTTTTGTGACTTATTATTGTAAAAATCTAAATTTGTATTTGATTAAATGGTATGGAGTGTGTGTGCATGTATATTACAGTTCAGTTGATGGGAGCAAATCTCCACTTGGGTTGAGAAACATTAGACCACATGAGAAAGTCTTGGTTTTCTAATACCTTTGGATTTATTCAATAAAGGTGCATGGACTTTGGTAAGAATAATGTTAGCTCATCTCCTATTGATTTTGTGTATTTTGCCCCACAGACTACCAAAGTTAGTGGATGTCCCTAAGTGCTTTCCATCCCAACTTTAATAAGTTAGTTTTTGTAAACAATTTATAAAAATAGCTAGGCCTATTTTGTACTAAATTTGATTAGCAAACACAGGGCACAGTTTTTCTTGTCCAAGTGATTTAGTGCTAATTCACCCTGCGATTCTGGAAATGATTGCAGTAAAATATATATATGTTCAGTTTGATTACAGAATTAGCTTACCGTTAGACATGTTAATCTAAACTCAATTCTGATTGCACATGTTACCTTGTTGACCATTTCTGTCACATGTACCATCTGCCTATGTACACAAAATTTGTCAAAACTGAAACAAAATGTTGGACAGTTTGGAAACAGGTAAACAACCTAAAGCCATGGTGTGATCTAAGGTACACCTAAGATGTTTAGAAAATAAATTTTCTCTTGAGAAACAATGTAAAAATGTTAACGCAAGCTTAACCAGCTACAAATAGTGCTTTATGAACCAGTATCCTCAGCTGAAGGATCTTGTTAAGGGAGAGAATTTTCTGCCCAAGGTGGGCACACCCCAACACGGGGAATGGAGGATAGGAGCTTGTGGTAGGGGGAGACAACTCCACTTTTCCTGAAAAACAGTAAAGATGCTCAGTATGTGGATCCGTTCTCCAGCCAAAATGTGGATATGGAACAAAACCTTTTCATAAAAGTTGTTTAATTACGTTCTTGGAGGTTGTGAGGGAGGAGAAATAGGCTTCCAAATGTACAAGAGTCCTGGGTTTGGGACTTGGCAGAAGTCCTTGCTAGTTGTCCATCGCCTACATGAAACAGCAGAATGCCATTCCCAGTGTCTCCTCAGGTCAGCAGATATCAGTACTGGTCATGGATGTGTAAACCAATGCATTTTCTAGGACTTGGCTATGCCAGACAAGATCTAGAAACAGGGGAAATTCTCCATGGCTGCATGGGCTCTGCCAAAGTGTGGCCAGTGCACACGTTGGTTAGGGTCCAACATATGTCAATACAAATGCAGTGGTGTTCACTGAAATCATTTGTTTATTTGATATTATGGTTGGCTGGGATCAGCAACTAAGCACAGTTAAAAAAAATATATATACAATTCAATTAACGCTCACTTGAACTGCTGTTCATGATACCTAAAACCTGAAAAAGCAGAAATTCTACAATTGTGACACAACTTGAGCCCCACCACAAAACTCCCTAACCAAATCACTCTGCTTATGACCACACTATATTTATATCAACAAATAGAAATGTGCAACCTAACACTAAATAACCTCACTTAGGAAAGTAGAAAGATAATGTAGTTATAGTAATTTCATCCAGTATGTAGGTGTTAAGGTAGCAAATAGTGTCACCAATACTGCAGTCGATGTTGTGGGGTTACTGTCTTACTTCTGTCACACGTCAGATGTGACAGAAGTAAGACAATTGGTGGGTAAGTCATTGCAGGAACATGAGTTATGGTTTACAGCAGTGGTTCCCCAACCTTTTGATTTCTGTGGACCCCCCACTTTATCAATACTGAAACCCGGGGACCCCCACTATTGGAATCTGGGGACTCACAATGAGTCATTACTGAAAGCTGGGGACCTAATCTGGTAAAAATATAAAATTTTCTAAGCAGCCACGGACCCCCGAAAAGGCTTTGTGGACCCCCAGGAGTCCCTGGACCACAGGTTGGGAATCACTGGTTTACAGTTAACAACTGCCCAATTTCAGTGTGTTAAGTTTTATGTTGTAACTAACTGCACAGTGACTGTGTTTAACAATGGATGTTGTTTTTTTTTTTTTTTTTTTTTTTATGTTATGCCTTTATGACGTAAGAAAATACTAACTAATGTTTAACTTAATTTTAATGTGGTAAACAGATGTGTAGAACTATAGATAGTGTTGGAGGCTACTAGTCTACAGAATTAATACAAATCTAAATAGTCCTGGCCCCTTAACATATCTTCGTCAAAAATTTGTTGTGCAGAGATTTGTGTTAATGTATCATTAGAGAAGTAATTTAGCTTGGTTAGACATTGCTAATATGGGCCTTTTTTTTCTGGATGACATTTTTAAAAATGACAGATGTTAATATTTCAGAAACCATGAGACCTATGTACTTCATTTTGGTGTCAAAACATAGGCTTTGGGTGTCAGGTAGTCTAATAGAGACAGAGAATAACTCCTCTGAGCAACCCTTCGGCCGTTTTCCAAAATGGCGGCTCTATAATGTGTTTTAGCCATCATATTAGTACTTTATTTTAATATTATTTTAGTTTTTTTCAGTTTTTCTGCTGATTCAAATCCGTAAGCAAAGCAGGTGGTAGCAGAGGATCTTTAACTCCTGACAGTGTTGCTAACTACTGAATCTGAGAACTCCTTCACCAAAGAAAAATGTGTCCTATGCCAAATTAATCCGAAGGAAAGCATACAACTGTGGCTGGACTGAAGAGAGCTCAGGATGCTGCAGAAATAAGGCCAGATTAATTTCACAAAAGATTGAAACTTCTGGGTGAAGAGAATCATGTATTTTATCATTGTAACAACAAGTGCTACAAGTTGTATACAATGGTAAAAAGCCTGAAAAAAAAGTTGTTGAAGTACCAGAAAGCAGTGAATCACAACAAGAATCAGTCTTCTGAGGAAGTGATGACAACCAAACCCAATGCCCATCCACTTAGAAGATCCATGGCTACCCCTTTTCCAACTCGAACAACTGATCAGAAAGCAGAGGATCTTCAATGTGTTATCTGTGGTTTAGCCAGAACAAGGCCAAAGGGGTTGACGAAAGTATGTGAGTCTCAGAGTCTCAAAGAGCAAACCTGCTTTTACCTGCAGCTAGTTTTTTCCACAATTAATTTTTCATCCGAGTAGCTGATCTAAACAGTGAGGTGAATTTATTTGCAGGAGATTTGTATGCCCACCCATATTTGAAAATATGAACGTACAATGAGCTCCCAGCAGCAACATAACCGTCAGCCTTCATTTAATTTTCCAGTCTTTGAAAAAGCTAATTAAATAAAAAAGCCACTCTTGAGTGGTGGCTATGGGTTCACTCTTGGTGAGAAATAATGGTAAACATTGATAAAACTATGTTGATCCATAATAATAAAATGAAGATATTTCTGGAGAGAATATACAATGACAGTTTTTGTCAGTCTAACAAAAAGAACAACCCACTTATGGTGTTCTCAGCTGGTTTGACTTCTGAAGTTTTTGCTGCCAAAATAAGATCACAGGATGCAGTAAAACCAGTAGGAACCATTGTAAGAAATGTCCTGAAAGGTTTAGATTTTGGATTTTATGACAATTTTTGTGATGCCCCAGAGCTCCACAAATCATGGAAGTCAATAGGAATGCCTGATGTTGTCTAATTTTTTACATCATTGTTTAATATCAGCTAAGCAAAGCTGTTACAAACTAAAGTTCTAGAGTTTCGGAACAGAAGCTGACTACATTGATGATGGCTTTGAAGATATAAGCGAAGAAGTGGAAGACAATCCCAGGAACCGGCAGGCTTATGCTGTGCAAATGTACTGTCTTTTCCAAATCATGTTTTATGAATTACATCACAGCAAAAAGAAAACTATGCTCCACATGATTACTGCTGACGCAATCTATGACAAGTGCAAAAGTAGAGAGCTAATATCTTAAATGAATAGGATTAGCGTATCAACAAGTTTTGACATGGTACGGAGCAGGAACTTGTAAGTGGCTCATGCTGTACGATCTTGTGAATCTGACAGCACACCACTTGCAAGACCCTTTACAAGGAAATGATTTACAATTGCTGCTCTTGATAATTTTGTTTGAAGACAGCGCCTCTTTGTCTGGAACATCCAGCACACATGATACTGCCATAGTGCTATTTCAACACTGTACCGGTGTAGTAGCTGCTGGAAAACAAGCTGTGTGAGCTGTAGGCATAAACAAATAAAGCTGCAAACTTATAACCCAATTGCCTTGTCAACGTGTGCAAAATCACTACAAGCCATCAACATGTCCCAGTCTACCAGAAAGTTTCAAAGTGGCTGAGGACATAGATCTTCTACCTGATGCTGTGGACTGCAAAGCTGATTCCACTAAATTTGTCATATTGCTTGTTTGGTGCGGACTGCAGGATGAAAAAAAGCCATTTATTCTGTGGGCTGGAATTCTTGCTCTGATCTCACAGAATACCGTCCCACTGAAGACGGCTGGGTTTCTACCAGTAATACCATCTCCAGTCACAATCTATGCAATGGTATACACAGCTCTAAAAAAAATTCCAAAATGTGCATGCTCAGCTTGAAGACCAGCCTATCCTGCCAACTATCTGCAAAGAAGGTGTATTCCGTATTGTAGCTTACAATCTTATGATCAATCCAGTGGAATTTGATGATCTTTATCCAAAAATGGGTGTTTTCCACATGACAAAAGTTGTGATGTGGTGTGCAGGAAGTTATCTCAGTAGATGTGGCACAGACGTTGCACTTATTGAGGCTGAAACCTTTGGAAGCAAAACTGGCCAGTCAGTATTGAGCAGGACCTATTATGTTTGTTCGTTATAAGGTATGCTCATCATATCTGAGACTGTAGAAAAACTGGGTTGGAATGCTTTCCGGAACAAGAATGACATATTAGGTTTTTCATATCTTATTTCAGAAGTGAACATGACACAGGGTGCACTTCATTCAAATGACAATGCAAAGCCAGGCAATATTCAGTACACTCACTTCAAAATCAGAAAACCTGAAAACCAAATTCGTAGTTTGCCGCGAATGTGAAGCAAACTCAGAACTTTGCAAGTACTGGGGAAATGTCTGACACGTGTAGTACATGCTGGTTAGGGAGGTGATAGGGAGCTGTACTTGAAGACTGTGGAGTCACTGATTACTGTGTTTCGCAAATTCAGTTGCATAAACTGCCTGAGATATGGGTCTTGATATTGGAAAGAGTGAAGAAGCTAGAGGTTGTATACCTCTACAGACAATTCATCCAAAGACATTTTGCAGTGAAAGAGAGGGAAGGGTTTGGCTCCAAATATAAAACTGGAACGCACGATCCAGAGATCACAGAAAAGCTCCAAGGGAATTGTTGGTCAAACATGTAAAAGTGGCTATGTTGCTCAATGGCTGTTAGTTTACCATGAGGTCCTTCCTATTTGTAATGTGTTTAGGGAGATTACTAAGTCAAAATTAATGGACCATTGTGAAACTATGTGTCACCACAAACTTGTGGGAAAGAGAGGGGAACATTTAAAAAAAAAAAAAAACATTGACGGCTTTCATTTCATGCAGCAGCAAGCAAACTCCTTTGAAAGGACTGAGTCTGTGTGTCTACAAAACATTGTGACCAAACATTATGTGTATAACAATATCAAGACATGTCTACTAGATGTACTGGAACATGGATCAAAACTATACGCAGAATTGAAGCAGAAGAGATTTGTATTGCAAGAGTAAACCCCTTTTGACATAATCACTAAAGCTAAACTTCCATGCTTTAATTACCACAGTAATAGTTTCGTCCAACCAGCCACTACAAAACGGGTTACAAAAAAACAATTTTGCAAGCACATTGTGAGATGAATGCAGCAAAAGAAACAGGTGAATTCATCAAGGACATTCAGTTGCATTTTCTTGTTTCCAACAAACGCATTATTTGATGGAGATGCTGCAACCAAACCAGTGAATCACAAACTTGACCAAGAGCTTGAAAATAAAGATTTCACCCGAAGAATTTCAATTTGAAAAGGTGTCCTCATTAAAAACTGCTGTTGTGGACTATGTCACAATTACAAATGGTCAAGATTTCATTAATGCATTTTCGGGGAGGTCATTGACACTGTTCTACAGATATCAAAGTCAGTGTTCACCTTGCAAAAACTGCACGTTGTTTTTGATGGTTATCTTGAACAATGTGTTAAGGAATGTGAGAGAATCAGACAAATGTCTACAAGTGACTCAATTGGTTTTGCCTGTGTCACAAATTCAACACCTGTGCCTGGGCAACTTGATACATTCTGGTCATCAACATTGAACAAGATGAACTTGGAGATGCTAACTGCCAAAACATTGCTGATGCTTCAGTGGACCCTGAATTTCTAATTAATGTAAGTGGAACAATTGTCAGTGAGGCGTTGGTGCCTGCAAAAAGATAATGAAAAGGTATGGGCCATATTGTTCAAGAACTTAACTGCAAATTGTAGGAAGCTGACATTCGTGTTGTGCCACATGTGGAGTGTGCTGTTCGAAATGGTTCCAATCGAGTCTTTGTTCTATCAAATGACACACGTCTTTTATTGTTCTACTTTGAACAGGCGAGGAAAGACCCTTAATCTTGCTTCATGTTCTGTACAAGAAACTTGATGCAGAGATGCCCAGTGTACTTATCATTACACATATTTTTACGGGTGACGACACTATGAACAAAGCTTGGAGCTTTAACTGCTGAACTGTGCATTTTTATAAAGGACTGGCTGAGATAGAAGAAGAATGTGACTACAAAGACATAGAAAAATACCTTGTGCATGTGTGGAATAAGAGTTCTGTCAAATATTTGACTATCTTCGGTACAGTGAGTTCAAGAGATCAGTCCCATTAAGTGACCTTCCACTGATGCCATATTCTGTGCGTGTACCCATTTAAACAGCGTTCTACTTGATCAGAAGATGTGTAAATGTTTTGTATCATGCACATGTAGAGAAAGATCCATGTGAATTTGGTTGGGAAGTAATTGATGGGGTGCTAAAACCCATTAAATTTCAAAGGCCTCTACCCACTGAACTTACACGTAAATGTACTTGCAAAATCTGTGCTTCAAGAAGATGTCCTTGTTGATATGCTCTTCTCAAATGTTCCACATTCTGCAAAGGTACCATGAGCGATTGCTGAAACAAAGTGAACTATGAAAATGTGTCTCAAAGAGGAGTGATAATTTTTTTTCTTCATATTAAGATCATAAACATTGGTGTATACATAAAAGGATGAATAAACATTATTTTATTTCAATACATGTCTCTTCTTCCTTTTTTATTGCCACCATATTGTTCTTTTTCTTTTATATTTAGGGAGCGACCCCTTCAGCAAGGGTCATTCCCTGGGGGACCAAATTGTTTCTAGGCCATTTCTGCCCCCACTGGGGGCAGATCGGCCTAATATAATTAGGCCTAACTGCCCCCAGGTGGGGGCATAAATCACTAGACACCAGGGATTTTTTTTTTTTTTAATTAACATAATGGGAGCGGCCCCTTGGGCAAGGGAGGCTCCCCAGGGGGGCAAATCATTTTTAAGCCATTTCTGCCCCCTGGGGGCAGATCGGCCTAATATAATTAGGCCGAAATCCCCTAGACACCAGTTTTTATTTTTTTGTTTGTTTTTTTTTGTTTTATGTTTAGGGAGTGATTCCTTCAGCAAGGGTAGCTCCCTGGGGGGCCAACTTCTTTCTCTGTCATTTCTGCCCCCCCGGGGGGCAGATTGGCCTAATATTATTAGGCGGATCTGCCCACGGGGGCAGAAACCATTAGACACCAGGGAATTTTTTTCATCTTATACTTGCGTATAAGGGGAGCGGCCGCTTGGGTAAGGGCCACTCCCAGGGGGGCAAATAATTTTTAGGCCTTTTCTGCCCTCGGGGGGGGGGGGGCAGAAAACCCCTAGACACCAGTGTTTTTTTATTTATTTTTTATTTATTTTTTTATTTTATGTTTAGGGAGCGACCCCTTCAGCAAGGGTCACTCCCTGGGGGACCAAATTGTTTTTAGCCCATTTCTCCCCCCCCCCCCCCCCCCTCCCAGGGGCAGAAACCACTAGACACCAGGAAGGTTTTTTTTTTAATTATCCTTATTCATAATGGGAGCAGGCCCTTGGGCAAGGGCTGCTCCCCGCGGGGGCAAAATATTTTTAGGCCTTTTCTGCCCCCCCTTGGAGGCAGATGGGCCTAATAAAATTAGGCCGATCTGCCTCGGGGGGGGGGCAGAAACCTCTAGACACCGGGGATATATATATATATATATATTTGTATTTACTTTGTTTTTATGTATGGGGAGCGAACCCCTAGGCAAGGGTCGCTCCCCTGGGGGACAAATTGTATTTAGGCCATTTCTGCCCCTCTTGGGGGCAGATCAGCCTATTTTTGTTAGGCCAATATGCCCCCAAAGGGTGCAGAAATCACTAGACACCAGGGATTGTTGTGTGTGTATGTGTGTGTTTTGTTTGGGGGGCTGCCCCTTGGGCAAGGTTCGCTCCCCATGGGGATACAATACTGTTGGCTATATCTGCCCGGGGGCTGATCGGCCTATTTTTGGAAGGCCCATCTGCCCCCAAGGGGGGGGGCGAAAGCCCAGCCAGAGACCAGGGAAGATTTTTTTTTCAAAATAAGAGGGTGGGGGTATGGCCATACCCTCACCCCAAATACATGGGGCCAAAGTTGTTCTGCCCACCAGTGGGCAGATGGGGCAATTACCCACGATCCACACCCCAGGGGGGCAGAAAGTCTACTAGATGGAATGAAATTAAAAAATATATATATATATATAGTGGGGTGGTGGCTACCAACCAGTATGGGCCTGGTTATGCCCCCACCTCACTGAAGGGGGTAACAGTCTTTCAGCTCTCCCCCGCACACCAAAACATTTTATCCCACAGCAAGCAAGAAGACATTTGATTATTTTGGGTTTTGTTTTTACATTTGGGCAATGAGAGCTTTGTAACTCTCAAAATTGTCCCACTTGGAATGGTTAGGGCTGCACTTCTTTGACTTTGGGACGCTGCCATGTAGAAAAATCCACAAGACCCAGACACATCTGAAAACTAAACATCTGGTGGATTCTAGGGTGGTGTGCTTCACATGCACCCAGCACCATTTTCTTACCCACATTGCCCTGCAAACCTCCAACTTTGCTGAAAATCACACATTTTTCCCACATTTTTGTGATGGAACCTTCCGGAATCTGCAGGAATCCACAAAATTCCTACCACCCAACATTGTCCCATCTATACCGATATAATAATTCTGCTGCACTTGTCAGCCTAAATTTATTTATTTTTTTTCAACCTGCCCTTTTGGACCCTCTTTGGTGCCCCCTCAATTTTAAAATTTTTTGGCTTTTCCCGTCACAGGCACTTGGCCCACCTACACAAGTGAGGTATAATTTTTACTGGGAGACTGAGGGGAACGTTGGGTGGTAGGAAATTTGTTGCGGTGCGGTGATCCCACACACAAATGTGGGGAAAAAAGTGATATTTGTTTTTAGCTAAATTTGAGGTTTGCGAGGATTCTGGGTGAGAAATCATTGGGGGATCCACGCGTCACATCTCCCTGGACTCTCTCGGGTGTCTAGTTTTCAGAATTGTCTGGGTTTGGTAGGTTTCTCTAGATCGCTGCTGAGCACAGGACCAAAAACACAGGTTGCCCCCCACGCCACCCTCCCCCCCCCAAAAAAAGAGGTTGTTTTGTGTTTGATAATTTTGATGTGTCCAGACAGTGTTTTGGGGCGTTTCCTGTCGCGGGCACTAGGCCTACCCACACAAGTGAGGTAACATTTTTATTGGGAGACTTGGGGGAAAACAGAATAGCAAAACAAGTTTTATTGCCCCTTGTCTTTCTCTTAATTTTTTCCTTCCAAATGTAAGACGGTGTGTAAAAAAGATGTGTAATTGAGAAATGCCCTGTAATTCACATGCTAATATGGGCACCCCGGAATTCAGAGATGTGCAAAAAACCACTGCTTCTCAACACCTTATCTTGTGCCCGTTTTGGAAATACAAAGGTTTTCTTGATACCTATTTTTCACTCTTTATATTTCAGCAAATGAACTGCTGTATACCCGGTATAGAATGAAAACCCATTGCAAGGTGCAGCTCATTTATTGGCTCTGGGTGCCTAGGGGTCTTGATGAACCTACAAGCCCTATATATCCCTGCAACCAGAAGAGTCCAGTAGACGTAACAATATATTGCTTTAAAAAATCTGACATCACAGGAAAAAGTTAGAGTAAAACATTGAGAATTTTTTTTGTTTTTTTCACCTCAATTTCAATATTTTTTTATTTCAGCTGTTATTTTCTGTAGGAAACCCTTGTAGGATCTACACTAATGGCCCCTTGCTGAATTCATAATGTCTACTTTTCAGAAATGTTTAGGTTTCTGGGATGCAGCATTGGTTCCCACCGATTTCTGTCACTAGGTGGAAGGAGGCTGAAAGTACAAAAAATAGTAAAAATGGGGTATGTCCCAGTAAAATGCCAAAATTGTGTTGAAAAATTGGGTTTTCTGATTCAAGTCTGCCTGTTCCTGAAAGCTGGGAAGATGGTGATTTTTAGCACCGCAAACCCTTTGTTGATGCCATTTTCAGGGAAAAAACCACGAGCCGCCTTCTGCAGCACTTTTTTCCCATTTTTATTTTTAAACTACATTTTTGCTGTATTTTGGCTAATTTCTTGGTCTCCTTCAGGGGGACCCACAAAGTCTGGGTACCTTTAGAATCCCTAGGATGTTGGAAAACAAGGCCGCAAATTTGGTGTGGGTAGCTTATGTGGACAAAAAGTTACGAGGGCTTAAGTGAAACTGACCCAAATAGCCAAAAAAAGACTTGGCACCTGAGGGGGAAAGGCCTGGCAGCGACGGTGTTAAATACTGCATCAAAAATTGGTAAATGGAAAGGAAAAGTATACTTGCCTGTGCTGACCACATCAGAAGACCTGCCACAGATGAAAAGTATCACTGCATAATCCCCTGCAAAGACTTAAAAGAATATGCATATTGGTTGTGGTTGTGCCCAGAAAGACAGTGGTAGTTACCAGCAGTATTCTGTTGCTGTGGCAGTCTGCAAGGAGCAGTGCAGCCCCAAACTATCAGAACTGGTCCACGTTTCCAAAATATTAGCTCCCCAAATCTGCATTAATTAAACTTTTGAGCACCTTTCATTTTTTTTCACACTGTATGGCTGACTGTGTAGTGTGCCTTAGAAGTGAAGGACCCTTGGTCCTTATCTAATGGTTGAAATAAGACTGATGGACATCTCACTGTATTGTATTGGTTACTATGAAATGTATTTTAAAGGCCTATAGTGATGCCCTTATTTTTGTATTTGTTTGGATGGGAAGCCATTTGGTAACTTTCTGAAATGCTTCATATTAGTGAAATGTAAATAACTGGCGAATTACCTTTATTCTACTGATATTTATATGATGGCATGACAAAGCCATTAGACATGTGATGTGCAAGCAATAAGTCATGTTACTTTAGGAATGGATATAGTATTCGAATTTGAGGGGTTAGGGTTTGCTAGCATGCAAGCGGTTGTACCTAGGGTATAAGAGGGTTTAGTTGACACTTTGGGGTTTATTTGACCTTTGTGACCTTTCCTTATTTTGCACCCTCTGTACTTTGCAAGACCAGTTAGTGTTCCCATTGGATTTGCATCTGCCTGCTTATATATATTTGTAATTTCATGCTTAATATGTTTTGTGTACATTAAAGTACTTTCCCATTATAAAGAAGAAGCTATTATTGGACATCAGTGTATTGGATTTTGCTGAGTTCACAACCCACAGCACCTCCCTAAGTGAGACTTAAATTACTCTACCTCCCTAACATGAGCTAAATAAAAGTTACTTAGTTATGCCTTTGTGAGGTCCCTGGTGGCTGCGGCACAGAGCTGACAGCCTTAACTTAATAAAATGTGTAAAGCATTTAGAAATGCCAAAAGAGTTAAAGCCAAAACAAAATTCACTCCAAGTTATAACAATAGTGAATGACTTAAAAAAAAAAAAATGACATCACAACAACAACAAATCCAGTAAGGGGAATCAGTGATATGAACTTTTAAAGTTTTAAATAAAAGTAACGCCAAAAAGCATTTTCCATTAACCACGGTCATTTGATTATGCTTGACCAGTATCTAGGTGTGATTTAAGACTGACTATGATGGAGCATGAGTATAATACAGAAAACGTAGTTCATCCTGGTCAGAAGTTTTACCTTCAAACATAATCTCTGAAAAGGAAGTCAAAAATCCTCTGCAGGGCAAGGCAGCAGGCTGGGGATGAGAAGGGCTTCTGAGGGTGGATAGTGGTCAGACGAAGTCTCAGTGAAGATATTGACTTCTGGAGGTAAAGCTTAGAGCGTGAGGAATTCAAAATTTGTGACCAATGAAAGTCCCTCACCAGCTGGAGCCAAAAAGTTTATAAATTCCAGGTTTTTTTACATGTTCAGAGGAATCCACTTTGACATAGCCAAGGGTCCCAGGACCTCCAACACAGCACTTGATCAAGACTAACTCTAGCAGAAGCCACCAGCAGGTTACAGAAGAGGTCCAGTTAGACATGGTAAGGTGGTTTCTTTGGGGGGGTGGGAGCTTAGCTTCTGCCAGCTTGTGTCCATGTAGCTTAACAGATGTTAGCCAAGACCCCTGGAGTTCATTTCTTTGTCCTTGGTTCAAATTGGAGCAAGTCCAGCTTTCATTTCTCCTCACAGGTCTTCCACATTTCCAGTACTGTTCTCAAAAGGGTGCTCAGGGGTGCAACATTTATGCATGCCACTACAGTAAAAATAGGGGTGACTCCTGGGCCCTCCCTAACCTAAAGGGAAAAAGTTCCCATAGGTAATACTACCTGCTTTTGCAGCAGATCCTGTGTACCCTACTGCTAACAGACCCACAGTGCCTCTTTCTGCCCGAATCCAACATGGCAGAATCTTTCTTACCTTGTTCCCACTCCAGAGGTGTGGCCTGAGAAATGGGCAACATGTCCTCTGTGGTCACGCCATAAGGGTTCTGGGGTCTGGTACCTGTCTGACGAGAAAGATGAAGGAGGGGCAGGTCCAAGTGTTAGCTTCATCAGCCTTTGACAATATATGCCTCTTTGTAGTTAATTAAGTTCCTGGGCACCACTCAGGTGTTCATTCTGCTAGATGAATTAAACACCTGCCCACCACCAAGAAATATGTCTCGGCTCTGGGAGCACGTTCACATTCCATCAAGTTGTCTATTCAGATCCTGGGTGACAGTCATGCAAACAGTCTACATGAGGCTTTAGGCAGGGAAGATGTAACCTTTTGCAATACATTTATTACAAATCCGATTTTGCTATTTAATTGGGCTTATAATAAATGTTTAAAAAGTCAAAGAATTTACTTTTATTAATATTTAGAATCTGGCTTAGGTCTGTCTTAAGTTGTTTGACAGGTCTAATTTTCAAGTCAATTCAGCTTTATTCAATTCAACAACTATAAAAGACAAATAGAAAAACAATAAAAACATATATGAAATTGCAATCCATGATAACATTTCAATTAAAAGATACTAAGTGATAAAAACAATAAACACATATATCATACTACTAATAAAGACCTTCTGATTTTCATGTCCTTCAAACAATTTCAGCAACGGATGCCTTTAAAATTGGTGTGATATTGTTAAAATAAAAAAGAGGGTAGGTCTACAGTGTTTAAAAGCTAAGCATTTTACAATGGGGGAATATAATGGTTAAATGTAAAAACTACAAAGAAAATATAGATGTAAAATGCTTTGAATAGAGAGCCTATCATGTGGGCAGTGTGTAAGGTTGTCTGTTAAACTTTTCTGAGGGAAAGCAAACAATAAATGTATTGTGGTGACAGAACCTTGTTAGCATAAAACTGAGTATTGCTGACCAATGAAAAATGTGGGTGTATACAGCAATTGGATAATGAAGGCAAAAATAACAAAAATTACACGTTTTGACCCTTCTTCATTTCTTCCTTCAACTCATATTCATTAGGTGTTTAAGATTCCCCTTACTAATCCAGTCTATTTATTCTGGACTGTCTAACAGTGAAGGAAGCCTTAGTTTATAATACATGATCTTATTGGAGGTACACCAAGTAATCTGCTTTAACCATCACGTTTGACAATCCTAGATTATGTTTAAATTAAAGGCAGTAGGTGTCTGGACCAAACCAAGAGCCACAAAAAAGTGGACTAACTTTGATACTATATTCTGTGTACAGGGCACCTAATTCAAGGAGACCTATGGCTGTTTCACAAGGGGAGCTGGCTGGCGTGTTCCTATGTTGAATTTACAGTTTTAAAACTGCAACAGTGATAGGTCTGCAGACATGTTTGCACTGCCACTGTAGTGGGTGACACCATGGGTGCTGCTGTCCACTAGTGACATTGGCTTACAGGTTCTGGGTACGGTTGGTACCCTATCCTAGCGACTTACAGGTAAATTAAATGTGCCAATTAGGAATACAGCTAATTTGGACTTTTTTCAGTGGTCGAAGCATATGCACAGGGGCCTTGTTAAAGTCCAAGTGGATTGAATAAAAGAAAACAGCAGCATCAATCCAATCACAAAAATGAGAGACATCATGCAAAAGAGGTATTTCCCTACAGTTTCTGAGAAAACCTCCAATTTTTGCCTGCTAGTTAGTGCATATGCTCTTGGTGACCATATGCATATCATGCTAAACATTCAAAGGCTCTGATTCTTATCAGCTGTGCTTTCCTGCTTTTGAACAAATAATTAAATTGATTTGCTCTATCTCCTACATTTGATGGGATGTTAGCCATGTATTGTATGCAAACACTGAGTCAAAAGGGAAGAAGTGTCAAACTGATGTTCTGTCCGTACAATTAGATCATACCCATACAGTATGTCCTTGAAAAAAACACAAATGTAGGGTTTTGATATTTTGCATTTGAAAAGTTTAAAAAAGACTTGGTTTAGTGCAGAAACAGACTTCCTGTGGTGCCAGGCGGTGGCGAAAACATACAGAGGAGGGAGAAAAACGTTAAATATCAAAGTTGCTTTCCTCTTCGTTTTTATCGCTTATAAAAAGCCGGAATGAAAGTTGTTTAAAAAAAAAAAAAAATGGCCCATGACACGTTGGTAGTCCATCGTGTAATAAAAGATAGAGACGGTTGCGAGTACTGTGAATGGCATGCTTACATTACATCTAAATCTAAATTGAGATTTTCGGTGATTGTACAAACTAGATTAATGCCGATTACTCAATACATGCTTTTTGAGGAAGTGATTACACTGTAAGGGGAGGACTGCGCGACAGAGTTGTTGTCTCATATATTGGGTATGTACATATATTGGGTGAGCTGTAAGGTAAATACAGCTGATTTAAAAGATCAAAATTAAGTTGATTATTTTTTTCCTATTACAGATGCAGATCTACTTTTACAATCCTGATGATTTTGATAGCTTTGGAGCAGCAATATTGGAAAATCGAGTCATTGGTGCCATGTCGGTCTTCTTTCAGGTAAATATAGAGCAGGTTCATGGAAGACTGCTGAGAGTATTTTTTTTTATTCATGAAATGTTTCTAGGTATAAAAGGATGCATCTGTTCTCTTCGTGCACCTGTCTAAATGAAGGATACTTAATGCTGTCTTGTGCGTGATTCAACAAGTAAATAATCGTGTTTGCAAATATAATGTGAAAGTGTGCATGAATTATCCTGATTTTTATTGCTGACTCGCATTTTAAAGGCGCATCTTTCCTGTTATCTATCTTACAACTAAATTCCTACTGTGCAAATTCATGTGAATAATATTAGCAGCTTAACGTGCACTTAAGTTGTCTTTGGTGTAAATAGGTTTATGAAGAGGAAGTGTATTTTTTTAACATTTTGATTAAAAATTGATTATTTTCGGGATGTACCAGTAAGTATAATGGACGCAAGAGAGCACCTTTATCGATGCCTCAGTGATTGTGATTCTCAATTTATTTTAAAACATACGAATGCCCATCTGGCTTATGTGTTGCCTCAGCACACTAGAGAGCTGTGGTACTTTCACAGAGCTTATTGCTTTTGACTTCTAGCCAAGCATGTAATAGTAATCCTGATGATCGGTGTGTTTCCAAAGAGTGTTGCTCCTGAATGATCAAAGGCAGAAAGTAGGTTATGGGAAGAGAAGAATAGGAAAGGCTCCTGGAAATTCAATAATTTTAAGTTGTCAGCAACATAAAGGGGTTTGCTAATAAGGAACATAACATAAAGGAGTGTTTATTTTGAAAATAAGTGCTGGGGTCCAGAGATTTTTTGTAGTATCGTATTAATGTTGCCGAATGCCAAATCTGCCTAACTTTTATTCCACTTCATGCCTTTTTTACTCAACTGTGCACTCCTTTCACTTTGTCACTATTATTAATTTCTACTGTTTGTCTCGGTTTTCCTATTTTATTTTTACTACATTTTCTCTTCCTTCATTTTAAAGTTCATTGATAAAAATAAGTCCTGGTCACCATACATCAGTGCAGGTGCCAACCACTTGCATACATTTAGCATTAAATAGTTTTTAGTCATGATGCCCCTCGTAGACAGCACCTACAGGTCAGTGTCCCGTTACAACCAATCCATATGCAAGAACCCAGTATGTTGATCCATTGTATTAAAATCGGCCACCGTCATAACTGAAATCCTGACACTAGATTTGATCCTTGGGTTTTAGTGGGGTAGTAAGTACCATGTATTGAAGTTGTTGGTCTCCTCCTGGGTTTAGTATTTTCTTATTTTGCTATAGTTCCTCACATTGCCCATGACTCTAATAACAATCTGATGGTAAATAGATGCTTGTTGCGTAGACCTATAATACTGTAATGGAGTGGCTGAAGGTGACGGGAGCGAGGCCGGAAAGTGGGATCTTTGTTCCTAAATGAATGCCACCATATGGTGGCCAGTATGATAGTCTATAGAAACTGGGGTTTAATGATAATCATTTTTTGTTACAATATTTGTAAGGGAAGATCCAATTTGACAATAAACAAGAAAGGAAGATATGCAGTAAGCTCCTTAGAAAAGCACCATCCCTATATGTATCCCCTGAGTGAAAGCAGCATAGGTAAACAACATGAAAACAAACAGTAAAAAAAAAATCCGAGCGTGCAACTACACCATAGTTCCTACTGCAATAAAGAACTAAGCAGAGCTAAAAGGAAAGCTCCACTGAAAATGCTCCAAAAGGTGGTGCACTGCAAATTATACAAAGAACAGTAAAACAAAAGGGCCAGGGCCAGTGTAACAATGTAGAAGACAATAATTATTACAAGTTTATTATTTCGTGAGTGGTCCAAAAAGGTGAGTCTTTGATTGCCACCAAAATGGGCAATATAGACGATAACAACAAAATGATATACAAACAAGAAAACCAAAGAAACTTAAAATCCTTATGTCCTTATGATCGTAGCAGGTTCATAAACAGGTAATGAGTTCATGATGAATGGCCAACGCGTTTCGCCCAACATAGGGCTTCTTCAGGGCTAAAAACATAACCAAAAGAAACATGTGTATTCTATGATATGGTACAAAGTGAATGAGTACAGGTAAAGAGGTGAAAGTAACAAAAAATTGTAAAAGAGATGGAGATAACAATATATTTACAACAGAACTACTCAAAATCTAAGTTGAGATAGTGTGTGCCAACAGTTGATAGAGATTAGCCAACCCATACATGATAAGATCAAGGTCATGCATGATCATGCAGCATGTGCCAATATAAAAGAACAAAATAATAGTTCTAATAATGTATATATTGCAAGTTAGTAGTGCGTGTCAAAAGAAAGAAAAGTGGTCAAAAGAATAAACAAACCAACAGTGAAAAAAATATAAATCTCAAGTTGTGCAACAAAAGATCTGGCGATATCATACCCCAAAATGTATCCAGTCAGTAGTAACGCAATGTATATTGGTATACGTAACACCTAAGAAAAGGATTCCAAAGATAAAAATGGTAAGTTTAATGTGTAACAGATATAGGAGAAAAACCCTTATGGTAATGAGGGAAAAGAGAAGGAAGAGGAGAGGCTTACCGCTAAATGAACAATTGAGCGAGTAACTCCGCAACAACTAAAGGATCCAAAAATGGCAAGCCCAAGGTAGAAATATAAATATATGTATGGCTCACGAAATAATGTCTGGAAGCAAGAAGACCAAAACGTCTTAATTTGAAACCAAAATGAGTACTGAAAGAAAAATGCATGAAGAACAATAAAAAAAGTGAAAAAAGGGGGGGGAGAGCCATTATAAGTGCAGTGAGGACTTACCATCCATAGGCAAGTGAGATGTGAGGCGGCAGAGTGCGGGTCAGAAATACCGCCAGGAGCACAAACGTGTGTTCAGCGTGACGCGCTGATCTTAAATGCCGGAAGGTTCAGCCGCGGTCAGAAACTGCGATACAAATCCGAAAGAGGAAACCGGTCCTGAGGCACAGATATGTGCCCGGGAACCGGAAGTAAGAGCAGTAGATTCCCTAACGTAAGGGAAAGTAAAATAGAAATTAAAAACGGACAAGGACAGCCGCCATATTGGGAGGAGGGTAGTGAGAAAGGAGGGCAGAGGAAGAGTATGTGTATTAAAGATGTAAATATACCAATATAATTGTGTCCGGTCAGTGAAAAGGAGTGAATAATTGGTGTGTCCCACAGCAAAAATAAAAAAGAAAGAAGAAAAAATAAATAAATATGAAAAATATTAATAGTAAGAAAAAGAGTAATGAGGCGAGAGACCTTAGAACCATATAAAGAACCCCAATACAAATGATGTCATATTATAACGCAAGTATAAATATGTATTCTTCTTTAAATAGACCAGTAAAACATATTATAAATAATGTATAATGTACAAAATGAATGCAATATAACCCCAAAAGTCCACACTAATGCAACATAATATACAGAAGAAATAAAAGACAATGTAGCAAGTAACGGAGAAAGATGGCAAAAATACATGATAATTGAAACATAGCAAACATAAAGAATATATATCAATGTGTGACCATGAAGGTATTGAAATTCGCAAGAAACTAACAGGTTACAGAAAATAATGAAATTCATGATCAATATTATGGCCTAGGTCTACCGCTTGTAAGCGACAGATCCAGGCCGCCTCTTTTTGGCGCAGAGTCAATTCTCTGTTACCCCCTCTCGGGCATTTTTAAAACTCTTAGACGTCAATGGCATCTCTTAACTGAGGTTCCGGGATTGAAAGAAATAATATCTTGCAAACCTAAAATTACTTATCGCAGAGGGTTAACCCTTAGGGATCATCTGTGTCCTAGTTACATTGCTTCTACTTACTCTGCCACTTGGCTCCCATCAAAACCAAAGGGGTTTTACACCTGCCATGGTTGCAATGTCTGTATTTTTGGCCGTGATAAAATTAGGGATTTCTTTTATCACAACTCAAGAAATTTCACTATTCACCAATTTATCAACTGCAATACAAAATTTGTTGTTTATATTTTGGGTTGTTCATGTAATAAAGTTTATGTGGGGAGTACTACACGCCCCTTGAAACTAAGAATACAGGAACACCTGCGAGCCATAAAAAAACCATGATTCTACATATCCATTTGCCACATATATGATACTAGCTCATTCTAATGATTCTACAATGTGGTTTCACAGTATTGAACATGTTCCTGTCTATCCGAGAGTGGGTAACAGAGAATTGACTGCGCCAAAAAGAGGCGGCCTGGAGCTGTCGCTTACAAGCGGTAGACCTAGGCCATAATATTGATCATGAATTTCATTATTTTCTGTAACCTGTTAGTTTCTTGCGAATTTCATTACCTTCATGGTCATACATTGGTATATATTCTTTGTTTGCTATGTTTCAATTATCATGTATTTTTGCCATCTTTCTCCTTTACTTGCTACATTGTCTTTTATTTCTTCTGTATATTATGTTGCATTAGTGTGGACTTTTGGGGTTATATTGCATTCATTTTGTACATTATACATTATATATAATATGTTTTACTGGTCTATTTAAAGAAGAATACATATTTATACTTGCGTTATAATATGACCCATCATTTCTATTGGGGTTCTTTATATGGTTCTAAGGTCTCTCTCCTCATTACTCTTTTTCTTACTATTACTATTAATATTTTTCATATTTATTAATTTTTTCTAATTTCTTTTTTATTTTTGCTGTGGGACACACCAATTATTCACTCCTTTTCACTGACCGGACACAATTATATTGGTATATTTACATCTTTAATACACATACTCTTCCTCTGCCCTCCTTTCTCACTACCCTCCTCCCAATATGGCGGCTGTCCTTATCTCTTTTTATTTTTAATTTTACTTTCCCTTATGTTAGGGAATCTACTGCTCTTACTTCCGGTTCCCGGGCACATATCTGTGCCTCGGGACCGGTTTCCTCTTTCGGATTTGTATTGCGGTTTCTGACCGCGGCTGAACCTTCCGGCATTTAAGATCAGCGCGTCGCGCTGAACACACGTTTGTGCTCCTGGCGGTATTTCTGACCCGCACTCTGCCGCCTCACATCTCACTTGCCTATGGATGGTAAGTCCTCACTGTACTTATAATGGCTCTCCCCCCCTTTTTCACTTTTTTTTATTGTTCTTCATGCATTTTTCTTTCAGTACTCATTTTGGTTTCTAATTAAAACGTTTTGGTCTTCTTGCTTCCAGACATTATTTCATGAGCCATACATATATTTATATTTCTTCCTTGGGCTTGCCATTTTTGGATCCTTTAGTTGTTGCGGAGTTACTCGCTCAATTGTTCATTTAGCGGTAAGCCTCTCCTCTTCCTTCTCTTTTCCCTCATTACCATAAGGGTTTTTCTCCTATATCTGTTACTCATTAAACTTACCATTTTTATCTTTGGAATCCTTTTCTTAGGTGTTACATATACCAATATACATTGCGTTACTACTGACTGGATACATTTTGGAGTATAATATCACCAGATCTTTTGTTGCACAACTTGAGATTTATATTTTTTTCACTGTTGGTTTGTTTACTCTTTTGACCACTTTTCTTTCTTTTGACACGCACTACTAACTTGCCATATATACATTACTAGAACTATTATTTTGTTCTTTTATATTGGCACATGCTGCATGATAATGCATGACCTTGATCTTATCATGTACGGGTTGGCTAATCTCTATCAACTGTTGGCACACACTATCTCAACTTAGATTTTGAGTGGTTCTGTTGTAAATATATTGTTATCTCCATCTCTTTTACAATTTTTTCGTTACTTTCACCTCTTTACCTGTACTCACTCACTTTGTACCATATCATAGAATACACATGCTTCTTTTGGTTAAGTTTTTAGCCCTGAAGAAGCCCTATGTTGGGCAAAAACGCATTGGACATTCATCATGAACTCAAGATTAAATTCGACAATAATTAAGAAAAAAAATCTAAACACTTCTAGAAATGCTCATTTAGGCATGTATGTCTGAAAACAATAAATAGTTCGATATAAGCATGTAAATG
Source organism: Pleurodeles waltl (assembly GCF_031143425.1). Classification (NCBI taxonomy): domain Eukaryota; kingdom Metazoa; phylum Chordata; class Amphibia; order Caudata; family Salamandridae; genus Pleurodeles; species Pleurodeles waltl. Next base: position 181,252,290 of record NC_090448.1, on the reverse strand, counting down.
TGTTAATGTATACCTATTCTTCTGCCATTGTGATGTGTGTAAGTGGTGGACCATCCACTGCTAAGGATTTTTGTATATTATTCTCTGATAAGCTGAGTTTGAGCGAAATTGCCAAAGGGTACTGCTACATGAAATAAATTCTTCATAGAGTCCTTGAGCACCACAGGGGGGTGAGGGGAGGAAGCTGCATGTACATAGGAACTCAGATCAGAAGAATGTCTAATGCAAGAGGTCAGCTGAGTCGCGACTGGTAAATCCGTGAGATTACTTTGTATGTGTATGCTTTTGTGTACTGTTGAATTTGAGAATGCCTCAAGTTTTATTTCTTATTGAATAGTGTTTTCCAATGCTTGGTTCGTGGTTTTGTGTCATTGATCTATGCAGTCGTTCCGGCTCCCTTGGTGGGCAGTGATCACTATTGTCCATGATCTTGTTGATTTACCAAAAGCATCAGAGAATGAACAAAAGTGTGGCTGCTGTGCAGGTGCTACGGGTGCAATGGAGAATATCTGTACAGCACGTCATTGGCTCTGGTTAGGTTTGTACTAGAGGTGCCACACACATATAACCAAACATACGTGTGAGTGGCACATTAAATATCTGCAGAGAATCTCAGTCATAGTGCCAAATAATGTTTTTGTGATATGAATAGTATATTCACTGGCCAACACTGCATTAAAATCACTGCCTACCTAGCCAGGCAACATGGAATGGGATAGTGACGCATTGTAATCCTGGTTTACTTGGATGGGCTGTAACAAGGACCAATATGTCCATTTCCACCAGCCCACATATTTTCACTTACAGCCTGGAACCTAAACGGTTCTTTTTACAAGAGTTATTTTGAGGCCCTCTTTTGCTACCTTCACAGTTGACAATTATAATTCATTGTCTCCGGTTCATTAGTCGTTCCCTGGGAACCACCTGGGAAAGCTACAAGTACCCCGATTAGCATCACTTGAAGTAAAACTAGCAAACACATGTAATTATTGTGGCCACTGTTAGCTGCATTTTCAACAACTTTATAATGCTTAATCAGATCTGACCTGGCCAAAACTGGATGTGAGACTAGGATTGAATGGAATGTGCCCTCTTGCAAATGTAGCCCTTTTGGCTGACCTATGCACTGCCAGTAATCGTTTGCAACCCATGAGATACACTGCCCATCAATCCCCACCAGGAGTTCCGTGATGGGAGGCTGGAATCATCCACCAGTTCCAAATTTGTGTAATATCAATCAATAAATGTTTATGATTTAATGTTCTATTCTGGAGTTCTGATGAAACTGTCATGATTATGCCCCAACAAGCTAGTTTACCATACTTTCTACTATGTTTACCTTGATAATCAGCACTATTGCTGATCAGTGACAGAAGATAAGGTCACCCAGCTTGCTGGTCTTCCGTTTTTTTGTGATGTGTATGGTTTGCAAAGGCAAAGACTTCTTTTCTTAACACCCATGATCCCTTCATATCTTAATGGTTCAGGTAGCAAATTTTGCATTCTTCTCCACAAGTGATTTACATTCTGCTCTTGGCACCTTAAAGGCAGTTGCAGCAAATGGTAAAGCAGCTATCTTTTGAATCTTTTCCTTTCTTATATTTTGGTGTAAAGATACCCATCTATTATCAGGGCCACTGGAATTATGTGATTGTTCGGCTGCTGCGATTTTCTCATTGTTATAGATTTGCCAGATAATCCATCATCTTCCACATCTGCAGATTTTAACAATAAAATAGTTTCTAGCTCAAACGGTTCAAAAGTTACAAAAAAAAAAAAAAAATGCAGTGTCATGTGTGGCCGTGCAGTGGAAGGACCTTTCCAAAGATGCACTGGTCACTTTTCTGTTGCTTATTTCTATATCTGGGTGTTAATCTGGTTCAAATGAGGTGCAACCAATGCCCATACACTGTTACCAAGTTTTAAAATGACGAAATAATAAATTAATACTATTACAAAATGTGCCACAATATGCAGCATCATTTGCCTTTTATTTTCTGCAAAACGTACTCAACACTGCAGCATCATTTGTCCCTCTCCTGCCGGATAATTCAAGTGGCCTCCCTAATGTTGATTGCTGTTTATCTTTCATTATGTCTGTCTTGATTTATTGTGACATGCATTTGCTTTCTTTAAACTGCATTATCAGGTATTCCTTTTTAAGGTATTTGATACTTCAACATTTAAGTTCATTTTTATTATATCAATTTATACTGAGAAATTAGATCTGTGCAGAATAAGATATGGACCCCCAAATGCTTTAATATGTAGTTTGCATAGAGTAATGGCATCTCTATTCAAAATAACCCCCATTGATTGATGAAAAATGTTATTAAATAGTAGCTTTCAGTTTGCCAGGCCTTTTATTCTAATAATTTTCAATATAATACTTTAATACTCAACAACCTTGTAAACTGCCCTCGAAAGAATTCTTGTCAGTTTTAGTCAGCATTTGTTCTATTTTAAATGTAGTATTTCTTTTTTCCTGGTAAATTTCGAATTTTGATTTACTACTAACCGTGATAGTTTAAATTCAAAGCACGTCAATTTGATTTTTATTAACAGAATAATACTAAGCATTAAACAAGAGAAACTCAATTATTTTCTGGCCGAAGTGTGAAATATTACCTTTTAAATGTGTGATATTCTTCATAGAGGTTTCATTAGGGAGTTTCATTAACAGTCTTCAGTGAAGCTTCCTTAGATATCTGATGCATAGAAATTACAACAGTCATTCATGGACGACCTATTATCTTCACCCATATGGTTTGCTGAAGATTGATGGCTGGGATACCTGCTGATTATAATTATCAGCAGAAAAAAGCAAATTACTTGTATATCCCCTAAACTGCAATACCTTAAAGAGCTTCTGTATTCCATTCCTTATGGAATAATGTAACTACGGATGCTTTACGCTTCTATAAAACGCAATGCACAGGAGTATTTTACTTCAGCACTGCAAATATATGTTCAGTGTTAGCAAACTGAAGCACATTATGATTTAATTTTCCTTCTTTCTCTGGAGTAAGATATATTTAGTAAGATGTGGTTTTAATCAGACTGTCATTAGTTCTACCAAATACCTGCATGTAGAATTTGTGCCCTGGCACCATGATCAGCTGAGCTCATGCCCGCAAACGGACAACTCATGGCCGAGTTTTCAGAGAAAGTTGCCCTGTCTTCGGACGATCTGAATGGAAATTGCTATTTGACGTTTATCTGGAAATTAAAAAAGAACAGTAAGCTTCAGTGTTCTTTTCAGTAACAGGAAAGCTTTCAAAAGCTCTCGATGTTTATTCTTACTGTTTGTTGAAATATCTTATGAAACTATTTACAGTTAATTTATGATGTATTGTTGATCATTAAGTACAGATGATTCTAGTCCAGATAAAGAGATAGTCTGAAACCTCTTAAGGTTCAGTTTGATGGAAACAATTGCCCCAGCCAGTATATTTTATGAATGGTTGGCAACTCTTGATACACCAGGTAGTATTTATATAATGTATGTACTAAATAAATGGGTTGTGCCAGATGCTTCGAAACAGTGATCTAGATGTATATTTATAATTTTATTGGTGGTAATCAAAACAAAGTAAATCCTTAACATACAAACGCTACCATAGCTACAATCTGTAAATGAACCAAACAAGAATTTGGATCAGATAGCAAGTTACAACATAATAAATCTATATTTTCTGACCATTACTTTGCTCCTTGGGAGACAAAATGAAAACATGCATACACCACACAGTAAATGGGAGTGACTCTGGTGACTTATGGAGACGACAACTGATTCCCAAAAAACAAAAGCATATCACGGTGTAATGCTCTTGATTCTCACAATGAGCAAAGTAGCTCATAGGAGGTTTTGAGCAAGAGTCCCAACAAAGCGGACCAAAACCAGATGCTCTCCAGGGAACAACAATCCACCTGAAGTTTGGGCAAAAATATGTTTTATTCTCTTGTTTGTCCTTGAGTCACCTCAAATACCACACAGACATGAACTGCTGCACCTTTTGCATCACCTCATCTAACAGCCTAATGTTCACACCTTTGGGCCTGTCTAGTTGCACACAAATAAGGGAACCGAAAAATCCTCTTATCATGGATTTTGAAGTCATATTTTAGATTGCAGGAATCTATAAAATTGCAGGGTTCTGAAAAGTCCACCATAGTGGTACCATCGATTTTACCATTGTGACAGTGCTCTTCTGAGGGGGTGGGGTGGAGACTAAAGTCTGTCAATATCGGGGATTTACAAGATTGTGCAGAGGGAGCATGTCATTGCAGGAAAAACTCCATGACCATTAGCAGATCCCTATCAGATAGTCCAACACCCCACTATGCCCCCATTCAAACTTTCTGGGGATTCCACCCTGCTGAGCATGTTGCTATCCCAAGCCCTGCTGTGGTGTTATATGGTTCTTCTTCCTCTTGAGCAGTTAGCACTTTTTCTTCTGCCCTTGGGGCAAGACACTGGCCTGAACCACCCACCTGGGGACCCGAGATCAGATTTGGATCTTGCAGCCCTGAGGACAGTGGGCATTCTTGCTGCACCTTGGCTTTCTGTCCCCAAACTGAAAAAAGATGAATCTAGAACAGAAGTCTTGAGTTCTTCTAATATGGACGGAATTATTGTAGGGATGGATGTTTACAAGGAGTCAAAACAATGTCTGCTAAGGAGACTGTTAACCTTCTCGGCTAAACCTTATCATCTATGTCAGTCTATATTTGACAAATTTATCTGCATAGTTGTTCCATGGCTGGGGAAATCCTATTGCCGTTGAAATAACTATTTTGCTTAACAGTCTTAGAAAAGGGTAATAACCAGGTCCAATGCAGAAAGCTTTCAGGTGATTAGACTTAAACCACCTCCTTCCACGTAAGAAATCCTTAGGTGTGCAGAGAGGGAGAATATAATATCAAAAGGAAAGAGGAAGGAATGGAGGGACAGTAGTTCCTGCACAGTGTATACAGCAGGAGTGGATAGCAAGGAGTTCTGGACCTCCAGAAAACCTACTGAACAGGACCGTGAATAGGCAGAGGTGCAGCTGTAGTGACAGGATGGACTCAAAGCATGCCTTAAAATTAGCTGGGCTACTAAAATCCTTTATAAATTCTTCTGCGAAGTGAAAAGAATGCATTGATCAGAATGGCAGAAACCCCACACTAAAACCAATTGGACTTATCTCACTCTTCAAGCAATCTAGGACCACCGCATGCACTGAAGTGACACGCCTGTTTTTCCCTATGAGCTTTCTAAAAGTAGGGTTTTTAAGGACTGCTTTTGCATCTGTTCACTCTTGATTTTTGGGATGTCTGTTTATGAATTTAATAAGGACACCTACGAAGAAAATTGTATGTACTTTTTTGTTGTTACTGAAGATCTTCATAAACTATGGAATAAAATTGCAAGCTCGATATTTGTTTTGAGAAGTGGGACATTGAGAAGGTCAAGGAAATAGGAGTACTGTAAAATGAAAAATATGCTGCTCAGAGGTTCTGCAGAGGGTTTCTGAATTTTTGATCTCGAATCAAAGCCCAGATTGAAGTGTCTGGGGAAAAAAGATGGACTGGAGCCCATTTTATGGTTCTGAAATTTCCATTAATTTGAATTTCTGTAAGATTAGAAATAGATACTTTTCTTCCAGCTTTTCCTGTAGCTGAATGGTCTTTTAATAAAAGTCACAAGGGTTTTTTGGCCTCCTGATATCATGCGGCACATATAAAACTTTCAGTTGGGCTATGTATTGTTAAGTCATTGCTAAGCCTGTGATAATACTGTAATATAGACACATAATTCCAATTAGTAGAGTGCCTTTGTAGCAAATGTATCTTTGCTACATGATCATCCCAAATATTGTACCTTTTTTAACCCTATTTTTACTGCTGTTAGAGCTCTGTGCACATTACCACTGCAAAACAGTAGTAGAAGTCCCTGTGCTTCCCCTCTAATGAACTGTACATTGGATCTTCATATTTGGCCTATTTAATTTCCCAATAAGTACATTGCAAATGCAAATGGTGGGTTAAATGCACCTTTAGCATTTAAATGTCATGTAGGCTGAAGTGCGCATTTGCACCACTTGTACATATTACAGAAATACATTTCTGCCAGGAACATCACTGTGCTATGGCTAGATTCCAGTTTAAACGTTACTGCAATGACGCATGATGGGGAAAAATGCCTTTACCATGTAGAAAAATAAGAAAATCATGTTTTTATATACAAAGACTAGGTCACTCCTTAAATTGCCTTGTAAGACCTCAGGGTACAGTGTTGATACATTAGAAAACGGGGCATAATTCATATTGAAGTTAGTGTGCCCTTACAGTGAATCAAAACCCCAAAACTATTTGACTTTGCAGGCCTGGATAGGACTTACCCAACTAGACCTAGGTGGGATTGAAATCTTTATTTTCTACCTCTGCTTACGAACGGGCTAGAAAAAGGCTTCAACATTATTTTCTACTTAGTTTTTAAAATCTGTCTCAATGGTGAAAAATTCGATTTTTGTTAACTTAAGCAGAAACATACCTTTGTAAAAATGTACTTTAGGCCACCTGAAGCAGAACTAATATTTCATTTGCTGAGAGACTTATATCTGGCTCACAGGACATTGGCTTGTCTCTGGGACAAGAAAAGTTCCATAGCTGTTAATTGCTGACCAGTTAGCATGGATTACCTATCTGAGAGTAGATCGGAAAAGTTGGCAGAATGGTAAGCTCTAGCAATACCACTTTTGAATATGGGATGCCAGGAAGGGTTTCTCTTAGTCATTTCCATGACCCTCCAGCCACGACAAAGAGGAAAACAAATGTTGACCCAGTCAATTAGAGGAATGTCCAAGAAGCTGAAGACAGGCCTTTATAGTGACATGTGCTACCCCAAATCTCCCCGCCCCATCCACCCCCACTCACCCTTGAAACAGGTTCTCCTGGATAATTCTGGAGTAACGCAAGGAGAAAATACTGTAAAAGGAGATGGGGAAGGGGTGGACTGTGAGAAAATTGTTGTGATTGGGCCATAGAACTCCTCCAGTCACTAGCCAGTATACAGGATGAATATGGCACCTCCATGACCATGTTCCCGAACATTCCTGGACCTAAATAAACTTTCCCAGTAGTTTGAGCCTAGGACTGAAAAGTCTTTAATTGGGAAAACCTGCTTGGTGTATCCAAACTTCACTTTCTCATAGTTGTCTAGGTTCTGGTCCATCTTAAATTGTTTACATGTCACTTGACTTCTTTTAGGTGCTTTTTTCCTTAAAACACTAAAAAAAACTGTGTTCCCATTAACGGATGTTGATGAACTTGTTGCTTTGCCTATTAAATGTTTGTGTGTTTCTAAATTGGCTTGGGAATTTTATTGCGTTTTCTTGAATTTGACATTGTTGGTACATCTTGAACCAAGCTTGTGAATGTCTGGGGATTGCCTGCTGCTTGTGCCATAGCTAACTGGTGGAGCAGAGATTCTGTGAGAACTGTGTTTTGACCTAGCCCGAGTGGGTTAATTGAGTTGGTAAGGTTAGCCCTCTCCCAAATGAATGAACACATTTCTGACAGTCTCTTGCTTCTCTGCTGTGACCTACTTAATAACATGAGATGTGAAAGAACCTACGTGAACCATCAGAGCTAGTTATGTGTGCCTGATTGCAAAGTGTAAAAGCATTGCTGATACCACATTCTCTGCAGCTTACCTTATGTCTACTATCTTCATGCATTTTGTGGCCTTTATGAATTGTATCTAGAAAACTGCTGCTGAAGATGTTTGCTGACTGTCTCTAAGAGGAGGAAAAATTTTAAAGATATACTTTGTTTTGGAATTTAGCATACTTTACGGACTATTGTGCAGAGGCAAAGAAATATCAGACATGGGTTAGACAATAATTCTGTTATATTTGAGCTCAATCTATAAAATATCTAAACCATTAATTTTGTATGTGTTGGTGAGATCCTGGATTAGACTCGGGTTAATGTAGCACTGCCAACTACATGTCAGTGCCCACTCAAAACCATATCTCTCATTTGTATTTTCTAAGTACAGTCGAGGGAGGGGGGAATCTGACATTAGAGTGGGGGTCACCATGGTGCCAGTGCTACTAATATGCTTACATCATATATGATGATGTTCTGATTTAGGTCTGGCAGATTTAAAATATTGGGCTGCATGGGCCTGGTAGCCCATCCCGCTGGTAGCCTTTCATGCATGGATAGCAGTGTTGAACTTGGGAATCTGGAGCTGTGATGATGGGAATCTAAAGAGCACCCTGTACTTTGTATGTGCGTTGGTGATTCTTTGGGCTCTGTGTGGTACACCTGATTGAAACCCGAATCTTACTTGCAAACGTTGGAAATATTACAGCCCTTTGCTCTGCAATCCTTTCACCAGGTAAAACCTGTCAGAATTTGTGTGATGAAATTGCCAAACTATTCAAAGGTTTGCAGCCTATACTGGTGACAAACCTACATTAGTACTACATAATCTCGCATTTCGACTTGGTTTACTCCTAATGTATCCATGATACCGGCCTCCTGCAAACAAACTCTTCAGTAAGTAGCTATTCCCCATGATTATAGCATGCCCCTTACACTAGTACTATATAGAACATATTAATTCTTCTCTTCTTCTTGCCTCCATTAATCATTTGCAATTAAAAGGTTTTGCTGGTATCAAACACATTATTGTTATGTTTGAAACAATACCCATTTAACATTTATTCCAAAATAAGCCTACAATTGAAATATGTAAGGTTATGGATTCTAATAGTTGACAAATTCGTACAATTTTATCAAATCCTTGTGAGCAAAGTATCTAGTTTCATTTTAGCAAGATATCTCCCGGGAAGATGATTCTCTCAGATGTTCTCAGTGTGCTGCCTAATACCTGCGCTTTCTACCAAGCATCAGAAAAGCACCTTTAGTAAGAAACAGTTTAGGAAATATTTCATTGTTCGATTACATGTCATAAAACATGGCCTGGATGTACAGAATAAATGCATAAAACTGATTGTATAGTCATTGCGACAAGTAAAATCTTCCCCCAAACTTGTAAATATTGAACATATTGGTGACTGCCTCACAATCTGTGTGCCTAAATGAAAAAATAAATGTATCTTATTATATTCTGGTAGCTATATATAGAGTGACTGGCACTGTAACACTGAATAGTAGCACCTAGATTCTAGTACTCCTTTTATTATAATGTATTTATTAGAACCACTGCCCACAAAGGGTGTCAGTGAGAACCTACTACAGCAGTAATAGCGGTACAGCAACTGTCACTGAGGCCACACTGCGCTCACTTTGTATACACCCGTACACAAAATTTTAATGCAAAGTTAGCTTGTGTCTCACTCATTTGTACTCCAGTTCACTGTAAAGAGCTGGTTAAATCACGGTAACTGCACAGCTACGATTGTCACGCACAACATCCTTGTAGGCCACATGATGGACACACATCCCTTCTATGGTGTCGCACGCTACCAATCAGCAAATGCCCTTAGGCACCCTACTAGGAAGAGCTAGGTGAATGCAATTGAAATTCGGTACGTAAATCTGAGATTTTTGTGGCGGAAGAAAGTAGAAGTTGAAGATTGAGAGCAAGTGAATTCCTGTGTCTGCATTTATGCAGGGATTGCCCCAAACATAAGGTTTTAGTTACAGATGCACTAAAAAGCCAAGTGCAACTCCAGCACTAAAGTGTTTTGATCATATGAATATGAATTCTAGAGTCTGTAATCAAAACGCACAAACACCGTTTGGATTGAAATGTTATTCATTAGGCTGAATGTTTAGGGTTCAGGATTCAAGTAGTCAACATATTTGTACTACTGGGCATACTTATTTACATTGCAATTCGGCAAAAAAGTAATAAAGATTGATGTGTTACTATATGAAACTAAAGTATACATTTAGCTAGGATGCACAGACAATAGTGGAAACCGTGGAAGTGAAGGGTTTGCGTCAGAAATTTATATTTTAAAGTTTCTCTGGTGTGCAGTAATTGGTGGCTATTTTGACAACTTAGGCCCACTTACACCAGGGGTGGCTCCTCCGTTAGGGTGGAGTAGTGTCACCGCCCTGCCAGCACCAGAAGCTGCAAACCTTTCAGAACAAAAGGATAGTAAACTATGTTTAATGAAAGGATAATAAACATAGTTTATTATCTTTTTGTTATGAAAGGGGCGGGGCCATGGGCAGCGTCAGGATTGGCCGGAGGGCAGGCTGGGAGCCCGTGCATGCATTGACGATGGAAAGGAGAGTGTCTCAGGCCGTGAATCAGGTAAGCTTTAAAAAAAAAAAAAAAGTTTTTAATAAATGTACCCCGCTCTCCATCCCCCCACCCCTTCGCGCAGTACCCTGTGAGCCATGACTGACCAAAACAAGTGTTAGCTTCTTTTGGTAAATGTTTGATACTATCCTGTTTCTTTCTCGTCTTTGTCAATCTACACATAATGAAAAAGTGGTGAAGAATGTCTGCATGATTGAGTTTGGGGTAAGGTATGGCTTGTAGAGAACATGGGGTCAGAACTATTCTTTAGAAGGAAGAGCATGTTTTGCCTATGTAGTCACTGGATAAGTGATTGGATAAATAGAATAGACTGGCACAGTATACTCTGTCTGATTAATTGGGATCCTGCCTTATCTGCTGGAGGCATTCTTGCCTTGTAAGTTGTTGCAAGATCTTCCAGGGGTACCTTTCCCTGAATACACATTTCATAGCATATTTAGAGCAGTTAATTTATTTGTGTAGCTTTGGGTAAATTGACATTTCATGTCCATCTATGGGGAATCTGCATCACCTTTCTGCTTGCTGAGAGATGCATAGGTAGCACCCTAGTATTTCTTTACACTGGATCTATTCCTGAGCGCACATATTGGTTCCTATAAAGCAGAGGGAAACCCTCTGAGGGGAAAAACGAGTTCCTCTGGTACTTACCATACTTTTTGGTACACAGGGAAGCAGATTCCTTCTTGAGAATTACTGGCCCGACTGATCATGAAAAGTTTAAATAATCCTTATCTGGATGAGCCCTCTGATGCCCCACTTATGCACAGATCCAATGTATCTATGTATTCAACTTCTAAGTTGTTGCTATCTTATACTTCACTGTTGGCAGTAGTCTGTGGTACTCTGGGGAAATTGCTGCACTTCATGTGTGACCTCCAATACCAAAGTTACATAACTGGCAAACCCAACTCAGCAATACCTTTTTCTAGATGTAAAGCCAACTATAGCATCTCCAGGTATGGGTCATCTATAGCTAGTCTTGGCTCTCCTTTACATTGTTCTACCCATCGTATGATGATGTTCATGTCCTTTACATTAATTAGTTTCTTTGGTCCAAATTATCCTTGGTACGGAAATAATTGTTTTTCACATTTCTTAGTGTGAATCTTGATTTATGAATATATATATATATATTTTTTTACCAAGACCACTTCTGCATTGGTAGTTATTGGTTGCTTTAGTCTTTCCTTGAAGTTCCCATGCTTACATTACGGCAGGCTGATAAAAGTACAATTTTTCAAGCTGACCATGGAGTACCCAGGGGTCCTGACAGCTAATATTTGCATATTGTTTTGACTATATTTTGTGACATTGGCAAATTGCGTTATCTGCCTCTTTCACCGTTCCATCATCTGCCAAAATTAGAAGTGCTTAAGAAAAGGTGACGGCAGATGTTAAGCCCTGTAAAAATGGCTTGTAGAATTATTACATTAACATGATAAATTATCTGTGAATTTGTTTTCGCACACATTTCTTGCCACAGTTCTGTTCCACTGTAAATTCTTGTTTGGGAGACAAACCTGAAGCACATTCTGTAGGTATGGGTTAGGTAGCAGTGCGGATTGCAAACTGTTAGATTTTGTCAGACTAAGAGCAAGCAGAGATTACCTGCCTAACATGCCAATGTTTAAAAATTTGCATTAGTTTAAAGCATAATTTTATTGGTGAATTCCCAAAGAAAACCCACAACAATGAACAATACTATATAAGTATTTAGAAATTGTAATGCTGAGACCTCCATTTAAGGCATTGGATTAGATCTGGGTTTATAATGGCTCGGAAATCCCTGGAGCTGCATCATTGCAATGTTTGTCTTCATATTTCTCCTTTTTTAATTTAGAACCTTCTACCCTTAGCGGTGGAATGTTCTAAAAGCCAGAGGCAGAAGGTTTATAAGGCTATACCAGTTGTTAAAAAGCGTCTCCTTCGCTATAGACCCTCGTCTGTGTCTCTGGCCTCTAACTCTGGTTCAGGGACTTTAACAACCCGTATAGCCCTCGACAGCAGCGGGTTATAAGGCTATAATATAAATCAAGAACTAAATACATTGTTATTAGAAAAGCATTAATCAATGTTAAAAAAACGTTAGTTATCCAAGTGTGTCTGATATTATCAAGCTGTTATTTTTTTTTTTACTTTACTGAATAGTTGTGTACCTGTTTAACCACTAACACTTGCATTTGGCTTTCTGCATGGTTGCTTTCCAACTTAGCTGTTTTGTATTTTCAAAACATAATGTTTCTTGAGGAATGTTTTTGATTTTCTCTTCAAAGAATGGCAATGTTAATGGTACCTGGAAGTTTCCTCAATTTCACCAGTTTGCAAAACAGCAAGCCTATGTTTGTTCAAACTGTTGAAGTGCAAAGTATTTAGACGTCGGTTTATTTAATGGTTTTGGTTCCCTGATAGCCGAGTCACTTTTTAAGGGGTCCCAGTGATTGATAGTGGGGGGCATCATGCCACTGGGCCAGATGTGTTTCAGTGCATAATCCACATATCACATTGCAGTATAGGCGTTTATTTAAAAAAAAAAAAAAAAAGTATAGCGAAACTCCACATACAATACAATTTGTTACATACAGTTCAACTGGTATACCGGGTCACCTCAAATATAGGCAGTCTTGGCTTTTTTCCTCTCCACACTGATGGCGTACGTGTCCCAAGTGTGACCTGTTTACGATAATGTGAGACAATGAAATGAATGTTTGAGTCTGTTTAAGGCAGTGTTCCTGTCACAGTATACAGCCTTTTGCAAGGGGGATTAAAAGATCGATATCCCTTCACAAATTCAATCTGTTCTTACTGTCTGCTCCTGTAGTTGCACAGGATAAGTTATGCTATGCATCTATAAGAAGAATTGCAGAGGTAGGTGTGGTGCAAACCTGTAATTTTGCAAAGCAGATTACATACATTTAGCTTCCTGTGTAGCTGGATTATGCTTGTGCCCAATGGTGTTTTTATAGGACTTTGAGTAGTAGTGTTCTTGCTTTTTGTCATCAGGTATGTTAAGAACATTAAGGAGGTACTAGAACATTGAAATGTTGGGAGCTCCATTGAAGACAATGGAGTGATCTGGTCTTTTAATGGCTGTTAGAAGCTTGGCGTTCCAAGCTTTAAGAATGAGTGCAGCAGTCTTGCAAGTTAAAGCAAGACAGCATCATGCTTTAGGCTGCAGTCATTCGGTGAGATATATATATATTTTTTAAATCTGAGTAGACGTCTCCTGTGACGTTTTTTTAATATGTAGATGCATAGAGAGGGAAAGGGCAAGTGTAAGATTAAAGTCACATTGGGTGAAATGCTAGCATGTTTGTTTATTGAGCAAAACAAAATTAAAATTGTTTTGAGCTTTGCATAAAGCAGATGGAATTCTGCATTTTAGAGGCTTAATTTAGGACATTCTCACCCTTCAAAGATTGCACTTAATAGGTAGGTGAATACATGATTGGTTTAATAGGATCATTATATACATTTAATAAATAGGATTGTTTGTTACATAAGGGAATGCATGAGATTGGATTGGCTTGCCTATGAGTTATTTGGTACCTCAGATCTAAGCATTGTATCTTCCAGGATTCATTTTTTTGTTCCAAATGTTTTATTGATTTTTACTGTAATACAAAAAGAACATTTCTCCACCTAGATTATAACATTCCATGTTGTTGATCAGTGTTCATGAGTATTAATAGGAGGGCAGCCACATTATTGTAAAGCACTGCAGCATTGAAGCTTGGTACACATATACAAATGATTGTACATTTGCTCTATCCCGTACATTTAAATGGAAGTAAAGGAATATATACATCTACTGTTATATCACTAGTGGACTAGATTCTGGTGGGTGTTCCTAAACACTAAACTGCACTTGGAAAGAGGAATAGGACTAGAAGGATACACCCTTTTCCAGGGGGTGAGATATAAGGAGAGAGTAAGATAGAGTAAAGGAAAAAGACAGAGAGTGAGTAAGGAGATACATGAGAAATGGGAGAGAGAACCAGGTGGTACTGCTAGGGCCATGTTATGGCATCATCTGACCTGGGTAGCTGGAGCTGGGCACAGGGGAAGGTCAAGGGACTATTAGTCTAGGTTATTTATAAAAGAGCTAGAAGTTCCCCAAATACGCCTAGATGGGACTGGATTGCTAATGTGATGTGACTGGGCAGAGTGTGTGCTTCTAAGATATGTGATCCACCAAGTATGATAACAATTTTTTTAAGTATTTCCAATAACTTTAGGAGCAGTGGTGGTCAACAAGTCAAAGAGCACGAGATCGATGTCTGTGAGTGCGAGGGATTTCCCAACTGCATGTGAACCAAGTGCGAAAGTCGGAAACTCCAACAAGACAATAGTGTTGAATACTTTACTTAATTTGGTCACTATACCCTTCTAGTAGGAAGTAAGATAAGGACATGAAAAAAGAGCATGTGCTCCATATCTCGACACATTGTTCCACAGGACCAGCAAGTATCTATATCATTCAGCTTCAATGTAAAAGGTTTACAAGGGGTCCAGTACAGCAAGTGGACTAGAAAGAATTTTGTTTGCAGCAGTGAGGGAACAAGGTTGCCCTGAAGCAAGGAGGATCCTATCTTTCTCCAGGAGTCTCCCAGGATTCATAGTATACAATGTGAAGGATTTTGCATTACTGTTTTGTGTTTGTGTGTATTGTGTATTACAACGCCAGTTGTTTTGCACTACTCTTGATCCATGCCCAATGGACTTGCCTCTTTTCCTTTTTGTAATGTTTACATTTCTAACAGGGAACTAACTGAATTCATTTTTTAATCATGTGATAACGTTTGCTGTCCCAACACATTATTCTTACCCTCGTCTGCTCTATGAAAAGCATTCATGATTCAATAATTTTGCTCATGATTTCCTGTCCCTCATTGGTGGTTGTGGCTACTTCTGGAGGTTCCGTCACATGCTTATGGGGCAAATTAAAAGGACCAAATATGTTTGCTCTAATGTTGTAATTTATAAATAGCCATCCCACTAGATAAGAAAACAAACTTAAGTGATATAAGATGTTCTGAAAAAGTAGTGCCGCTGAAGGTGATCTTAATCAGCGGTAATCATGCATATAGGGTTTGCTAATTACAGTTTACATCAGGTGAAACCAAAGTAAATTGAGTGCATATTCACAGTGGTTTTAGCGAGAATCAAAAACCTTGTTTTCATTGTGGATGTCTGACAGGTAGGAGCTGGCATCAGACAAGATTATGATCTGCTGGATGGAGAAGGTTCTTCAACAATGAATAAAGTCATAAAGTATGTTGACCTATCTTGTGTGTGCTGTCAGATTGAAGGCGTTTCCGAGACTGCTTATCTCAAGAGTGAAATGCTGAATGGACAGCCATATCATCCATTACTTTAGCAGAATGTATTTATGGAGTATGCCAGAAAAAGGCTAGAACCGAAAATTGATGAAGTGCCTTGCTTGTCAGAAATTCATTCTGTAGAAACTGCTTAAACGCCCGCTCCTTACCCTAGTTTATGTGCAGCCCGTGAATATATATTCTATCAGGTTTACAAGAGATAACTTCAGAGCTTTTCCGAACGTGTACTACTTAATTACATGCACTACAAGGAACGTAAAAACATTATTCTCATTTGGATCTTTGGTACTTATCTACTTCTAGAAAAGCAATGAAATATGACCTCCTGCACATGCAACATTTTACTGGATTGGATTATTGTTAAAACTCAACACAAAATGAACAGATGTGCAAAATGTAACCTGTGAAAATCGTGCAATCATAAATTCTCAGCTCATCACACTAATTGTAGTTTAAAGTGTATTTAATTTGCAAGCAATCATACCATTGTTGCACAGAGTAAGGATGTTGGAGTACAGCTGTTTAAGCGATTAGATTTTTTTATTTTTTTTAACTTGAATAATTTTTATATATTTAATTAGTCTACCAGAGTTTTAAAAAAATAGTTTTGACTTAAAATGTAAAACTGAGGAACAGGTGGCAAGTTAAATCTAAGCTGGACACAATCAGTTTTCTTAACTATCCAGCACTGGACAGTGAAGTTATTCATAATAAAGAAGATTCGAGAGCATTTGGTACAAAAGAAAGAAACTACTTTTTTAGCTTTTTAAGTATCACCCACACGCTATACTGGCAGTGGGACTAAGCAAAATAGCATAATCTCAAGGGAGGCAGTTATTCCCACATAACCAATTGGTAGGCAATACATAAAGGAACAAACAATGTTTTGGCCTTGCTGGAGATACATTTAATCCTGAGTAGAGCAACGTTAAAGAGAAAATAGTTGTCCGAATTGATAGATTACTCAGTATTTATTCATAGACAACAGTTCCTTCAAGGAGGCTTCAGGGCTGTTTCTTCATCCTGACCTTGAGGTTGTGACCTTGCTGCACCTTTCCCAGGTCAAGCATAATGTGCTGCTCCAGTCCAGGTTTCTTTCTTTGAATTCTGGAACTTGTAGTATTGTTTATTGCAATCTAAAAGAGGACTACAGATCCCAGAATTCAAAGAAGAAACATGGACTGGAGCAGCACATCTCATAGATCTGAGAACCTTGGCTGCTATGGGCATCTAGAGCCTGTACCATTCGACCCCTGGTGCTTCTTTCTCAAAGGGACATATTCTCAATTTTATCCTGTGAACATATCTGCGAGCCAGATATTTTTAATGGGAGTTGCATGCCTAACTTATCCTTGTCAAGGGCTGGATGAATGGGCCAGTCACCCTCTTTTCTCCACGTCAAGTAGTTAAGGGTGAATCCTTTTATTGGCTCTGTACCTCCACTCCAGCTATGTGTACCCAGCAACAACTTATAAAAAATAAAATAAAATAAAAAAGCAGGCAGTTTGCAGGGAATTGCTACTATGGGGAAAAACAATTAGAGAATATTCAAAGGGGTAAAACACTGTATAGAGACAGTTGGACACAAAATGAGAACAAACCTGGTACAACTACACAGCTGTACAAGAACTGAGAACCAATTGACCACCAAAGGTATAAAATAAGGGAATTGGGCGTGGGCAAAAATATAGATGAATGGCGTGAAGTGCAGGGTGGAACAATAGACCCAACTATTGTAATACTTTATGGTCAAGCTGAAACACAGGCTTTACAATGAAAGAAAACATAAGTGTAGGGAACATCTTTCAATAAGAAAAAAGAGTAAGCTCTGGCCCCTTTTTAAGTCTCTATGTTCGGTGATACTCATGGCTGTTTTTCCAGCTGTGTTCACGATGGAAAGGCGTGTTATTCTCTCTGAACCTCTGTAGAAGATATAATTAAGATGAATGTGTGTTTCTTATTGCTAAGCAGTTTTCAGAATGTCAGCATTCAACAGTGACGCATGAGACCGAACATTGCAGTGACTTGCAGAAAGATGAATGATTGCCCAAATCCAGCATGCTCAACTAGTTGTGATCCTTGTATGGCTGAAGGCTATGTGTCCCCACGACCAGTATGGGCTTACAGCAGCGGAGGCTCCTCCGCCATGGCAGAGGAGTGTTACCCCCACACCCCCTACGGCCGCCAGCAGCAGCAGTTGCAATTCTTTAACAACGAAAGGATAATAAACCATATTTATTATCCTTTTGTTGCTGAAGGGGCAGGGCCATGGGGATGAGGTGAACAATGGGGAGTGCACTCCTCTCAGTGCGCATGTGTGTTTGGCCGGCCACCTCAGGACGACCAGATACACATGCGCACTGTGCTCTCTCCAACCGGGCACTGTGTTGCCGGGATGGAGAGAACAGGCCCAGGCTCATAGTCTGCCTGGAAGTGTCCTGCCTGGGTGCTCCAGCGAATCCTAATGCTGCTCTGAGCAGTGTCAGGATTGGGCGCAAGGCAGGCTGGGAGCCATTTGCCTGCTAAGAGGACAGCGGAGCAGTGGAGCGGCCCTCAGGTATTTTTTTTCTTCTAATTTTTATATTAATATTCTCTTTACCAACTCCTCCCAGACCTCTCCCCCCCGCACACTGCCACTTATGACCCAGGGAGCCAAGACTGCCTTACAGAGGTTGTTTCTGTGCAATACAGCCTGCGTATGGTGGTTAGAGCATTAGTGGCACCTCTGCCAATCACAACTGTTCAACATTGGCTATCACCAATCCTACTGCAAGCAGTTTGTTGCTGGCAAATCTTCACAGCAAGCATCATTTAGCATTTCTTGAATAGCCTACCACGTTGTCATTATACCACAGTCCCACCGTGTATGCAGACGTCTGCATATTCCACAAGTAGTTCGGGTCGAGTAGGGGAACAAGTCATTGATGGGAACTATTTCACAGTTAATGTAGATCCTCCTAATGCCACTAAAATGTGTGGGTTGAAATTTGTTGCTGCAGAAACCTAATTTCATGTCTATATGCTTTTAGACAGTCTTTCCTCGGACCTGATAATTCTCGCATTGGTGCCTAATCTAATTCATGGGTCCCACTCTGTAACACTGGGCAGTAGCTTGCTTAATCTCCACAACGGCCCCAACAGCGCTGGGATGCCTGGCTTCACCTTGGAGGTTGCCCAGGAGTGGGCACCTCACAGGGAAAAGCCAGGAGGGGTTCCACAGCGGTATGCGTACAGCGCCTTGAGACCCTAACAGGTTAGTAGTGCACTATACAAGTACGAAGTTCACAGTTTTTGAGTTTGGCGTAAAAGTGCTATTAGGGCAGTTATCAATGTATGTCTTAGGGACAGTGATTTGAGGGTTCTATTGCCCTTATGTTTCAGGGAACTTAGCTAATGTGTCCTTACTTCCCTGACATTGACAAGTTTACATATTAAATTAACCTCATCATGGTAGTGCAAAACCCATCTTAAAAGCATAATAGTTTATAAATCCATCATCATTTTTTAATCCATTGATTTATAGGTTTCCTACAGTAATGGGCCCACCATTGCTATTTAACTTCATCACTGGTTACTGTTCCTTATGAGGTCTGGAAAAATCTACTCTATTACTCAAGTCATATTTTATGAGGTTTAACTATTTTTAGAACCTACTTGCCCCTTCTGGCCAGTGGACAAATAACAAGTGTTCTGTTCAGTCAGAAACTGAATTAGCAACTAAGATGCCTTTGAACACAGAGCAAATGTGACAAGAATAAGATTTAGAGACAGGGGTCAAAAGTCAGTTTGTCTTCTTGAAATGCAAATACTTTATCTTGTGACTGCAGAGTTCAGGATTTTGTAAGGTGAACTATCTGGCCTGTGTGAAATGAAAGGCTGTTGGTACATTTATTTAACTGTCAACTTTACAAACATTTCAAAATATATTTCAATCGCTGTGGAAGACCATTTGTTGTAATTCTGCGTGATGGGGGGGAAAAAAGTCCGAATACTTTACTTGGTGTTGTGCAAATTATAAATATGTTCTCTGAAACCCAATTTTCACAGATTATTGTTAATATACTATATATTTTTTTACCAGTAAAGCTGCAAGGTTTTTGAAAATTTCTTGGAAATTTACTCTCTGTAAGTGACAGTGCGCTACCACATCATGCTTTAGTAATATAAATAAAAGTGAGTGTTTAAACATAAACTGAGAAACACTCCTTCCCTGATGGCAAAGATATTAGTAAATTTAGAAGCAAGTCATGCATGGATCATGTGTACTCTATATGTGGGCTAGGTGTATTATACTTGTGTATTTAATCAGACAAAAGAGGATTTCTTTTACAGCAGAAATGCTGAGCTCACATATTTGAAGGTGCATTCATATGTGAGAATGAAGAAAAAGGTGACTGTAAAATACTGTATTTGCTTAGGATCACACAATTTATGACCTGTTTCCGGGTCAAGTGCATTACAGTTAGATTGAGTAGATTATTCAAGCTACTCAGCCTGCAGGTCTGGCAACATTTTTATGATTTTTTGAGGCTGGCTTACAAAGAGGTGTTTTGATTACAGTTGGAAACCCTCCAGAAACATCACCTGAAATCTTTTTGCCAGCATCACACCCATCCTATCTAGTGCTGTAGATTGGACTGGAACCAATTGTCTTTTGTTGACAGCACCTGTGCAGTTTTTTTTAACCTCCACTAAAGCCAGGTCAGTCATCCTGAAAACATACTGTAATTAATCGCTTCCCAGCATCGCACTATATTTTGTAAAGTTGCTGCTCTATAATATGATTAAAAATAGAGAGCTTCATTTCCATCCTCTGAGTACAATAAACACAGTTTTAGCAAAATTGTTCCAATTTGCCCACGTTTCCAATGAAAGCTGTGATTATCGTATCTATGTTCTTGAATGAACTAGGGGAAACTGTGATTTTGGCATTGCTGCAAATGCACAGTAACTTGGGTTACAGCAGTTTTTTCACAAGTGCAATTTGGCCCATCATACACATTGGGAATCTTCCCAAGAATTCTAATGACTTGACCATACTCGTCTTTGTTTAAGTCACACTCATTTTAAAAAGTTCTTAAATGTTGGTACTTATCTAGAGTCCACAGTATTTAAATGGATTTCTCTTGGTACTTAGTGGCAAGGTGGGTAGGTCATATACTGAGCATTTTCACAGTACTGTTACTCCACCTTGACCCTTTGAGCCAAGACCCTTAAGAGTTATCAGTTTTTGGAAGACGTTGAATACTTTGTTGATATTGTAACTTATAGCTCCCTTATACAACAAAAACATATTCCACCAAACATGCAAGAGTTTAAGCGGGTTTGTGAATAATTTCTGACCTTTGGGTCTTCATCAGTTTTTATTTTTTAAAGCAAGAGGTCCCATTCCTTCATAATTATGGACTTTATTAGGAGGTAGTTTCTTGCAATAAGTGCTAGTAGTCTGGAAGGTATTCCTAAATAACTTATTGGATAATATTTCATTTTGTAGATTTGATACCAGTTTTTTTTAATGGAAATGCCATTATGGTAGATAATCTGCTTTTGCTTGCACGTGCCAGAGATGATACCAATATCCATTTTCTAATGGATGTTTTGAATGGCTGCAGTTGTGTTACAGAAGTGAGACGTATGCGTCTTTGAATGATGCTACTTTTCAAGGCATTGTGATATCATGTAAGGGTGCTGTTCAAGTAGCTACTGCCAGGTTAACTGTTGAGGTGTTGCATGTTGCGTAGTTTATTGAGAGACTCAAGTTGGTTTTATTTGAAGTCTCTGGCTTAAGATGGGATCTCTAATAGATAAATGCCTAGGCATTTATTATGGTTGAAGACAACTCAAGGGAAAATGGAAGTAGCTTTTGAGATGTGATCTCTTTCAGTTTAGTGATCAATGGTAAGGAAGATGTCATTCAGGACCAAAGTATGGCTTCATCTTAAAGAACAGATGTAGACAACATGGGCCTGGGAAATTGATGTCTTGTAAGTCAACTAATTAAAAACTACCGGAAAATACGAATAGAAAACAATCCTTAGCAACCACCTTTTGCCATTTGTTTTGTTATTTTCATTTTGATGTGGTTCATCCAGGACCTGAGATTGCGTAACGCTTTACAGTTACACAGTATAACAATGAGCAAAGCAAACAAATGCAGGTATATTAGTAATAATTAGTCTTTAGAGAGTAGTCCAGGTTTAGGAAATTGAGTTAGAATAGGTGGGTACAGATTGCACCAGGTTATTTAGAAGGTTCCTTTTGAAGTCCCTCTAAAAGCCATTGCTGTTCTTTTTCAGAAATGTAGTGGGCGAGCATACCAAATCTTTGTTGCATTACCAGAGTATGACTGTTTGAGGATGCAGTACTTAATGAATCTGGGAGTGTTCATCTTGACCAGTGTGTGGATTCTTCCTGCTGTTTCTGCCAGTGTGGTGCTCTGAGGTATTCTGCAGAGAACTGCAACAAAGTGGGTTATGAGCAGCTCGGAACCAAGTACCACTTTGTAACACTTGACTCTTTCAAGGTAGCGGGCAGAGCAGTCCAAGGCCTGCTCGGAAGAAGTGGTGACTGATAGAACTCCGAAAGCAGGCATGCAACAAACAAAATTTGATAAAACCTGTTCCAGTCAATACTTTCCTGATAAAAATTAAAAATACTTTATTATGCATGCTCTACTGAATACTATGCATTAATTTACGCACATGTACTTCATCGTGATAACCTCCTTCATACTGTTAGTGAGCCTTGTTCCCACACTAACCCTGACACACCATGCACACAATATAGGTGAGTGGTGCCATCAAGAGGCAGTTCTAATAGCGTGGTCAGGGTGTCACCACATAAATTGAATAAGAGATATGTTATAATATATTTATGCAACCCCCCTAAACCTACTACGGATTGTACCTCTTGCAGTGACCTTCATTAAGGCTTATCATGTTTCATTGTTAACCATGTGATTGTCAGTAAGCATTTCAAAACATTTCAATGACCCTCATCAAAACATGCAATCATTGACTGTCAAAGACTTCTTTTAAAACCTAGAATGTTTCACTGTCCACTTTGTCAGTAATGCTTACAATGCATTCATTCTTTCTTTTACTTTTAGTCTGCTACAAGTGCAGCGTTGTGGGTCTATCAACCAAGGCCCATGTACTCCAGGGCCTCTGAGCAAAACCTCCACCTCCAGGAGTGCTTGACAAATTAAGACACCTCTTCCAAAGTCATCCATGTAACCCTCTGGGAAACACAAGACAACATCTAAGGAATGTTTGGTGCCCCTGTAAAGGCTGTTGCAAGCCTCGCACCCACTAGCCCCCACACATTGTTGGTTGTTCCACTACCCTTCACGAGACACCAAGATACCATATACAAATTTGCTATCCCATTGCAAGGACGTATGTGGTGTTTTTCAGCCATAAAGGTTGCATATTTTCTAATTCCACATACCCTGCGTGCTAGTGGAGTATCCAGCATGTAATTGCTACTGACTCCCATAGCAGACTGAGCTGTTGTGTGTCATGGAGGTGGCATATTTTTCCTCATGCTTCTGAAGCGTGGATGGCTATAACTGTGTTAGGTGCTACCTCCACCCTGATGTGGGCAAGTGGTACAGTGTTCTTGTAGTTTGACTCTCCCGGAGAGCCTCTGATCACCAGAGTGTGGTGGTGGGGCTCTGCTGTCTTCGGTTCTAGGGCACTGGTGGCTCCCGGGCCATTGGCAAAATCTGAGCACGGTGGTGATCATTTAATTTCTTCTCTTATTCTTAGTCTGTCATGGGGGGGAACAGGGTTGTAGACAGCTCTAGGAACAGGCCCCATAAATGTTCTCTCTTCCACTGTAATTTGTTTGAGGCTAATCCGAAGGCCCTTGACCCTCTCTCGAAGTATTTATAGAAACTAGGCAGGGAGATTCTATGTGCGTTTGTCCAAATGTTGTTTCCCCCAACCCCTTATGAGACCACACTTCTCCACTTGTTTATTTGGACCCTCTTGGGCCTGTTTCATTTATCTTGGTATCATTTTGATCATGGGTGTTAAGCTCTAGCCACTAGGAGGGTTTTCTTAAAGCATTTTGGTCTTTGAACATTTGCTTTCAACCAGGAGCTTGATTGCCACTATGATCCATGCTTGCACACAACCGGTCCTTTATATGGGCACCTGATGCCTCTCCTGTGCCTGGAATCTTCCTCAGCATCAGCCTCAAGGCATAGTGTCCTCCCTACCTGCACTCCCGGGTCCCATGGCCTCCTGGTTGGGCATTTCCAGGTCTCCTGGGGCAGTGGAAGTCAAGGTCCTGGAGGTCGCACTCTTGCAGGTCCAATCCACAGAAGATCCAGGGGTGCTCCCAAGCAGGTCCATCACTCAGTTGTTGCTCAGGGGGCATAGTGGGTCTTGTGCCAATGGCCCAGTAGAAGTCCTAGTCCCTGGGTGCTACCTGAAATCAGAAGTCCTCGATCTGTTATTACTGTATGATAGAGAACTTCTCCTCTGGCATCACTTCCACCACCTCCAGACTGGTGCAGGAATTTTTCAGAAGATGGTACCATTGTCATCATTTCTCCACATCATAACCATTCAGCACACCATTCTGGGACATTCCAAGATGCCTACTTGAAGTGTTGTTTTGAAAGACCTTCTGTGAGAGCCTAAGCACTGCCCCTAAATGAATTGCCACAGCTGCCCGATCTCTCCCCTACTAAATTTCAGAGGGGAGTCCCTCCTAGGTTTAGCTGCATGGTTTGGCCTTCCCCTTTTTTCTGTGTACATGAGCTTCCCAAGATCATGGGCTGCAGAATTATCACATTCAGATTCCATTCTCATTCCTCCCATTCCCAGTAACAAGTTCCAACAACAGCAATTTGCCCTACTGTGTGGGTTTTTATTTTATCCTTATAATAGATCGTGACCTGCCTTAATCAGCTCAAAAACAACTTAGCATCCCCTTCAGTGGATCCCAGATTCTCCTTAACCTAGCACTCCGCTCAGTGTCAATTAAGTCCCTTTTAGCTTCCCCATATTGAATCCCAATAAAGTTTAACCGACTTGCAGACTGGATATGCGCTGCCTCCGCTTGGTCATCAATTCATTGGAAACATTTAGCATCTGGTCTTACCTTCATAGTATAAACACAATAGGGCGTAAGATATAGTTTGTTTATAAACTTAGAATGATAAGCTTTGACCCTCAAAATATTCAAAAGGTGATGCACCAGCAAGTTAGTATGCTTAATATCATCTGAGGTTATTGCCACTTCAAGGTCTGGCCCTATGCCTCGACTCAGCAGAAGAGATAATTTTGTAGTCAAGGTTAATGCTTCCCTTAAAGGGCCTTTTCATCAGAAAGTCCATAAAATTGCTCGAAAGACATCAAGCGTCTTCGCTTTTACCTTACCTAAGATGTGCCGGACATGAAGATAGTGAAAAAACCTTCAAGGGGAAAGGAGAGTAATTGCAGCAAGATCTCATAAGAGTACAGTGCTGCACTCAAACAGTTGCTTTAATATAAGAAGGTTTGAGCCTTCCCAACATTACCAGAAACTCTTGTGTAGTTGCTGGGGCATGTTCGGATTATATCCCAAAAATGTATAGTTGTTATACAAAGTAATATTCAAAACCATCTTTTTTTAAGTAAGACCAGATAGAATGATACACCTGTAAGATATTGAACCTGCTTCTTTTGAAGTAGATTGTGTCGATAATACCAACCAGAGTAATGATGTGATCACCCCAAGGTAAATACTCTGGAAATAAGGGCCCTGGGAGCTGCAGCTCCCTACCAAGAATGGTGACTAATCTAAACATGAAAGTATCCAGGTAGCTATCCTGAAGGTCGGGTAGAGAAAAAAAAACCTGCTCTCTCATGGCAGTTAAAGAAGCTGTATCTTAGCTCAAGGTTTATAAGAACTCTAAATAAATTTCTGCCAGGACACCTTGATCTCACGAAAAAAAGCTTTAGGGAGACAGAAAGGTATACACGTAGAAAGATAGAGATAGCGAGGTAAGATGGTCATTTTATTAAGGTTGAACATCCCTATTATCCCAAGCTGTAGCTTTTCCACTTGTAAAGATTTCAGCGAAATTGAGCTCAATTATTTCTTCCATTCATAGGTGGTCACAAAGATATGTTGACAACTGTACTCAGTGCCTGTTTGGTCCCGAGCCAGAGACATTAGACAGGGCCAGAGTCTTGTCAATATTAAGTTTATAATCCCAAAATGTACCAAATTTGCTTGGCATTGTACCTATTGTTAGAGCGGTAGCCGGGGAAGAAGTCAAAATGACCACATCACAAGCAAAGGCTAAGACCTTAAACTCCAACCGATGAATTTGCGGTGGGCGAATAATCTCAGCCACTTTTAATATTTGAATACCGGGCTCAATTTATAACACAAACATCTGGGGTAAAAAAGGACACCATTACTGGTAATCATTATGGGATACAAAAGAGTACCTGAACAGACGACCCTGGTTGTCAGTCCTTTATACAAGTGTTACATCCTGTTGATTTACTGGCAACCGAATCAGAGGCACCCATCACTGCCAAGAGGAATGCCCAAGAGACACGGTTGAATGCTTTTTATGCATTAAGCATTATCATTCTGACCATGCCCCCTTCAACCGACCCAGCTTCCAAAGCAGTAATAGGCTTATTGACACAAGCTGTAGTGCCTCTACCTAGTGTAAACCATGCTGTTTCTCCTCCACCAATGCCCAAGATCAGAAAAGTTAAACCATTGGCCAAGATCAGAGTATAGATTTTTGAATCAACGTTGATTAATGAAATCAGTTTATATGACCTCACAACAATAGGGTCTTTCCCTTTCTTTTGGAAGATAACAATATTTGTCTCTGACCAACATTTAGGCACCTGTCCCAGGGATTCAAATGAATTAAAAAGGTCACACAGGCGTGAGGATATGTAAAAAAGATTACATAGAACTCAAGGGGGATTTGATCTGGGCCAGATGATTTCCCCTTAGCGAGTTGACTAACTGTGGTCTCAACTTCAGGCAGTGTTATTGGATTCTCCAAGCTGCGCTGCTGAATCCCAGTCAACTCTTGACGAATTTTTGAAATTGGGTTTCTGGTTGGCAGCGGTATGCACACTGTCCAAGCAGGGACCACAGTGCTACTGGCAGCTTGGCACAGAGCAGGCAGGCTTAACTTGAAAAGGCAATGTATAAAGTATTTGTGCAACCCTTAAAGTAAATCAGTGAAGTCATTAAGACAACCCAGGTTAGTCAAAGTCCATGCTTGTGACCCAATTAAATTCAAAGGGTCACATTGGGTATATCTGTAGCATCTGTATGCACCTGAAAGCATGATTGTGTGATAAAAATGTCAGACTGGAATGGGCTCACAGCATCCTCATTCGGGACAGCCCGCCGTCTTCAATTCTGCCATGGAGTGCTGATATTCCATACAGATGCTACAGGTATACCCAGTGTTGGCTGTTGGGTGAAAAAAGTGGTCCTTATAATGCACATTGTTTTGCACTGCGGCTTATGCTACTAACACCAATTTGATACAGGAGTGGACCAAGGATATTTACACGGCCGCTGGGACCATACTGTTTTGTTTGGCATTTGCTATGGGGGTGTCCCTTTTATTTGTTTAGTCCTGATGAGTCCGTATATTAGTTAAAGGGTTGAATCATCATCGACTGGGTATGAGCGAACCTAATTCTGTGACCCTTTGAATTTTATTGGGTCACGAGCATGGATCGAGACTCATCTCAGTAGTTTTAGCCATATTTTGGAAACCTTGTTTGTTGTAATGTGTAAATGTGTGTGTATCTTTTTGGGGAGGTTTTGAGGGGGCATTTCAAAATCACATATGAACCTTGCACAAATATGTTGGCGTAAGGACTGATTTCAATGCTTGCCTTAATGTTTTATAGTAATTGAGATTGCTTTTCCTCTTTTTTTTGTACTGTTGTGAAATCAATACAATTGTGGTTTGTTTCCATTGCATATCCATTTAATATTACCAGTGTGTTTCAAAGAATAGCAAGCCCACTAGTAGCATTTAATTAACGGGGGGGTAAGGCTCCAAAGT
The DNA here is from genome assembly GCF_031143425.1 of Pleurodeles waltl. Classification (NCBI taxonomy): domain Eukaryota; kingdom Metazoa; phylum Chordata; class Amphibia; order Caudata; family Salamandridae; genus Pleurodeles; species Pleurodeles waltl. The sequence continues at coordinate 181,224,599 of NC_090448.1, read as the reverse complement.
GGAGAGGGTCCAAATACTATTCTCCTGTGTAAATGCCTAATTCAGCAAATAGGGGACTCGACCAGAGGACAGGGACCCAAACGTCCTCAAAAACAGAGTATATACCAGCAAAAGGAGGTAAGAGTCCCACTCAAAAGTTCTTTAGGCAATCAAAATCAAAGTTTATTGCATTATGTTAACAATAGTCATCGTGCTTCCAAGTGTTCAAAAAGATTTGTCACTTCTTGTCCTTTAGTAAAAGCAACATCCAATTAGTGGCACGAGAAGAAGGAAAGAAAGACAGCCAACACGTGTTTCGCCCCCTCTGGCATTATAAGCCGGGGCTTTTTCAAGGCTGAAACGCAAACAAAAAGCTTGTTGATAGTATGAGTGAAAAATTATTAGTGAAAGAGATATCCATTAGATTCACCGAATTTGTGAACAAGAGGGCAGAAAAATTCTGCGAAAATAGTCACCACTGTTTGTGTGATAGATAAAGCCGATGCCAAAGCGCAGATCATATGTAAGTAATTTCAAAACCACAAAAGTAATTAATAAAACTAGATAGGCTATCTGATGTCTAAATCCCAAGAGAAAATAAAAAGGAAAAAAAGGAAGAAGAGAAACCAGAGAGAAAAAAGAAAAAAGAGAAAAAGAAAGAAAAAGAAGAAATGGAAAAAAGAGAAAAAAAAAAGAGAAAAAGACTGTGCTAAGAACAAAATGCCATACAGCTGGTTAGTAAAGACACTTTGGTGAAAGTATCAAAAGGTAATAAGATGGATGTATCATAATAGGATATATATATTAATGATATTTGTTGAAATGCTTTGAAAAAATAGAGATTAACCAAGATATATCATAGTGACACATGTTACTTAAATGATATTTATGTAACTGATATGTAAAAATTATTATGAGCTTGTTATATTTATTTTGATAATCAAAATGTGATTAATAAAAAATGCCAGTTAGATTTTGAACCATTAGGGTTCATGGATCTCAAATACTACACTACCGACAATGTGTGTAAATTAATTAAAGTAGAAAAACAGAGTCTCCGTATGCTACAGAGATCATTCTTAATCTCTGAAGATCTATCGTAGTTGGAAAGGCCGATGTACTTAGTCGATGATAGTGACCGGGACAAGCGCGTTAAGCAACACTTTCCCAAATGAACAAAACTTTTATCAATTACGAAAATCCAATTACATTCATAATGACCGTTAGTAAAGAAAAGAGTGAAACTCCTCACCTTAGGCTGGTGTTAGTATCGGAAAAGCCAACTCTCATAGCTGAGAGGTCATTCTGAATCAGGGCGGGCGCGTTCAGCGTCCCGTACCCAATGGACTTTTATCAGTTACAAATCTCCCAGTGTCGTTCTGTTTCCGAGTAGAAACAGACGACGGACTTATCGTTATAAACATGAGAAAAGAGAAAGAGAATGGCCGCCATTTTAGCACAGTACATTCGAACAATGAAAACAATAAGAGAAGACTTTTAGTTGTGAACGCTAAGGATAAATACACATCGTGTCAAGTTAAATAACGGGCATATCACCTGTTATTACAGCTAGATGAATAAAATAGAAGGGATGAGACAGAGTTAAAGAGAGAAAATAAAAAATTAAAAGAAGAACGATGAATCGGACAGAGAGTATATTACAAATTAAATGAGACTAATAACCTAGAGTTATAGATAAAGAATAAAAATAAAAAATAAAAGAAATAGTAGAAAAAGAAAAAGAAAAAGAAAGAGAAAGAAAGAGAAGTAACTGAAAATAGTTATATCCAGATCAATATTGAAAAAGATTTCAAAGTTCTAAGTGACATTTGCCTGACAAAATACAAACGCTAACAATTCATGGTATCATAATAAACATATCTGTATAAATATAAACCTGAAATTAGATGGCTACCATCTCTCTATAGTAACCAAAAGTGCCATTCATGATCTTTATTGAGACCTGTGTTAACTGTGTCATATTTAATAATAAGACGACTTTCTGCTTGACGTAATCGCAATGCCCTATTCCCGCCTCGTGGGGAGGGTGAGATACGTTGTAAACCACTGAAAGAGAAAGTACATTGTTGTGGATGACAGTTGTTAAAATGTTCAACCAATGGAGCTTGAGAATCAAATTTTTGTATATTCCGAAGATGTTCCTGAATTCAAGTTTTTAATGGGCGAATCGTGCTGCCAATGTAAGTTAAATTGCAGGGACACCAAATAGCATAGATTACATAGGTGCTAGCACAGTTAATAAAGTCAGAAATGTGGTGAGTGTGATTGTTAATATTAACTGTTGTGGATTTGGAACATCCCAATTTACATACAGAACATTTGCTGCAGGTGAAAAAGCCTTTCGGTTTAGATGGTAGAAAGGTAGTAGTAGGTCTTGGTTGAAGAAAAGAGGGGCAAAGTTTGTTCCGTAGGTTAGGCGCCCTCCTAAAGCCAATTTGAGGATACTTGGTAATGTGTTGATTAATTGAAGTGTTGTTCAAAAGTAAGAACCAGAATTTCTTGAGTGATTTGCGTATATAATTGTGACCATTGTGAAAGGTAGTAATGAAACGAATCGGATTGTTCTGATTAGTTTTATTAGGTGTATTGAGCAATGTATTCCGGTCCATGTTCTGTACTTCGTCTCTAATAGTACCTAGAGAGGCCTTATTATACCCCCTTAATGTTAATCTTTGAGTCATTTCAGAGGAAATGGTATCATAGTCCGAGATATTTGTACTGTTAAGCCTTACTCTTCTGAATTCTCCTTTCGGTATGTTTCTAATGGTACTAGAGGGGTGGCAGCTAGTAGCATGGAGAATAGAATTAGCTGATGTCTTTTTCCGAAAAAACTTTGTCTGGAGTTTGTTATCTTCCACGTAAATCAAAAGATCAAGATACTTAATTGAGGAGTTAGAAATATGGTAAGTCACATCAATACCCCAAGGATTGGGTTTAAGAGACTGAATGAATTGTTTAAGGAAGGCTTCTGGCCCTTGCCAGATAAGTAAGATATCGTCAATATATCGCCCCCAAAATATAATATGTTTAATGAAGCATTCTGAGTGATCTGACCAAAGCCAATGGTTTTCCACAGCTCCCATCAGGATGCATGCATAGGATGGAGCAAATTTTGCCCCCATCGCAGTACCTTTAAGCTGTAAATAAAAATTACCATCAAAAAGAAAATAGTTGTTTTCAAGACTGAATTTAAGAAAATCCAAGATCATGGTGTTCCGTGTCAGTAGTTGCACTGATCTAGTAGATAAACATTTATTCACTGCTTCGAGACCATCATTGTGTTTGATAGACGTATATACAGGGAGTGCAGAATTATTAGGCAAGTTGTATTTTTGAGGATTAATTTTATTATTGAACAACAACCATGTTCTCAATGAACCCAAAAAACTCATTAATATCAAAGCTGAATATTTTTGGAAGTAGTTTTTAGTTTGTTTTTAGTTTTAGCTATGTTAGGGGGATATCTGTGTGTGCAGGTGACTATTACTGTGCATAATTATTAGGCAACTTAACAAAAAACAAATATATACCCATTTCAATTATTTATTATTACCAGTGAAACCAATATAACATCTCAACATTCACAAATATACATTTCTGACATTCAAAAACAAAACAAAAACAAATCAGTGACCAATATAGCCACCTTTCTTTGCAAGGACACTCAAAAGCCTGCCATCCATGGATTCTGTCAGTGTTTTGATCTGTTCACCATCAACATTGCGTGCAGCAGCAACCACAGCCTCCCAGACACTGTTCAGAGAGGTGTACTGTTTTCCCTCCTTGTAAATCTCACATTTGATGATGGACCACAGGTTCTCAATGGGGTTCAGATCAGGTGAACAAGGAGGCCATGTCATTTGATTTCCTTCTTTTATACCCTTTCTTGCCAGCCACGCTGTGGAGTACTTGGACGCGTGTGATGGAGCATTGTCCTGCATGAAAATCATGTTTTTCTTGAAGGATGCAGACTTCTTCCTGTACCACTGCTTGAAGAAGGTGTCTTCCAGGAACTGGCAGTAGGACTGGGAGTTGAGCTTGACTCCATCCTCAACCCGAAAAGGCCCCACAAGGTCATCTTTGATGATACCAGCCCAAACTAGTACTCCACCTCCACCTTGCTGGCGTCTGAGTCGGACTGGAGCTCTCTGCCCTTTACCAATCCAGCCACGGGCCCATCCATCTGGCCCATCAAGACTCACTCTCATTTCATCAGTCCATAAAACCTTAGAAAAATCAGTCTTGAGATATTTCTTGGCCCAGTCTTGACGTTTCAGCTTGTGTGTCTTGTTCAGTGGTGGTCGTCTTTCAGCCTTTCTTACCTTGGCCATGTCTCTGAGTATTGCACACCTTGTGCTTTTGGGCACTCCAGTGATGTTGCAGCTCTGAAATATGGCCAAACTGGTGGCAAGTGGCATCGTGGCAGCTGCACGCTTGACTTTTCTCAGTTCATGGGCAGTTATTTTCCGCCTTGGTTTTTCCACACGCTTCTTGCGACCCTGTTGACTATTTTGAATGCAACGCTTGATTGTTCGATGATCACGCTTCAGAAGCTTTGCAATTTTAAGAGTGCTGCATCCCTCTGCAAGATATCTCACTATTTTTGACTTTTCTGAGCCTGTCAAGTCCTTCTTTTGACCCATTTTGCCAAAGGAAAGGAAGTTGCCTAATAATTATGCACACCTGATATAGGGTGTTGATGTCATTAGACCACAACCCTTCTCATTACAGAGATGCACATCACCTAATATGCTTAATTGGTAGTAGGCTTTCAAGCCTATACAGCTTGGAGTAAGACAACATGCATAAAGAGGATGATGTGGTCAAAATACTCATTTGCCTAATAATTCTGCACTCCCTGTAGGCTCACAACATCAATGGTTGCAAGAACAAAATCCGGTTGCCATTCTATATCCTGAAGTTTTTGCAAGATGTCTTTGGTGTCTCTGACATATGAAGATAGATTTGTCATAAAGGGTTGAAGCTCTTTGTCAATAAGAAAACCCAGTTTAGAACAAATAGAGTCTACTCCTGAGATAATTGGTCTACCCTTTGGTGGGTGCCCTGTTTTATGAACTTTAGGAAGTAAATATAAAGTCGGAATAGTTGGAAATTGAAGAAAAAGAGAGTCTTTTTCGGAACTAGACAACATATGTCGAGAATACCAAAAATCCAACAAATCAAACAGTTTTTGTTGTATTGCTATTGTTGGGTTATGTGTGAGCTTTTTGTAATATGTTGTGTCTTGAAGTTGACGATAGGCTTCATTAAGGTAGTCTTCAGTATTGAGGATCACAACATTGCCACCCTTATCTGCTTATTTTATAATGATTTTGTTATTAGTTCTTAACTGTTTAAGTGCATGAGCCTGTTTACCTTGAATGTTGGATGGTAAGTATCTCCGGCGAGCACAATAACGTTTGAACTCCCGATCGAGATTACTTAATACTGCTTGTGAAAATAAATCAATAGAGTTGCCCGCCGGAAGAGCAGGGGTAAATGTGGATTTGGTGCGGATGTCAGAGGAAACATATTGACTGATGTTTAAATCAAGTTCTTGAGCAATAACAGATGGTGTGACATCTGATCCAGTACTGTTTGAGAGGTTGCAAAGAAGAGAGATATCAGATAGGTCCTGAACTGTAACATCATCAATGGGATATGTAGAGGGTAATGAACTGGAAGATGGAGATAGGGAGGCAAAGAAGGCTTTAAGCTTAAGGTGTCGAGTGAATTTGAACATATCAATTTTAGTTTGAGTGATGTCCCAATAATGGGTCGGGCAGAAGGATAATCCCCGATTTAGAATAGATTGATCAGTTGTAGAGAGTTCATATGTTGATAAGTTCACAGTTAGGTTTTCTGTAGTCAAGGTAAGGTTGTTTTGCTCCGAGCTCGAGTTTGTATGCCTGAGGTACTTGGGATTGCTTGAGTAATATCTAGTGGTTTCCCTCTTGAATCTTGCAAGGTTCCCAGGCGATGACGTCTTGCCTCCTCTAAAAAATTCACTTGTGGCCTAATCAGTGTACAGTTTGAGGAATCATCTGTTGATTCAACTTCTGATGAAGAAGGAGTCTCATGACTGATTTTTGGATCCCTAGAAGGGTTCAAGTTCTTTACGTTATCATATTTCTTGCTAAACGTATACACTCTCCCGTGTTGATAATCATACAAGTCTCTGCGAAACTTCCTATTCTTTCTCTGTATTATGTCTTCCTCATATCTATCTATAATGCTATTTAAAATAGCATTTAATTAACGGGCCCTGGGCACATGTAGTGCACTTTACTAGGGACTTGTAAGTAAATTAAATATGCCAATTGTGGATGAGCCAATTTTAACATGTTTTAAGCAGACAGCACATGCACTTTAGCACTGGATAGCAGATGTAAAGTGCCCAGAATCCTAAAGCCAGCAAAAAAAAACAAGAGGTCAGAAGAAACCACGCCAAGGGTGCCAGGTCTAACAATGGTGATGAACTCTAATAAATTAATTGATGGTATGTTTTGAGGCAAACTCATCCTCGGAATACAGTCTCTTATAGGACATCCAGAATTCTTCCCAAAAAAGTGTTTGATCATTAACCTGTTCTCCTTTATCATTAAGAATTCTCTTATTGTTTGCAGCCCCCCCCTCCTTGGCAGATGACCTCTGTATGTGATCATTTGACTGCTAGTTTTCTACAGGCCCCCCTCACATCCCTGACAGCACCTGCTCCTTATTCTCGTGCACACAGCTATGGAAACATCATGCCAGACCCCACACCCCCCTGAGAAACCCTCCCCACACTCTCCTGTACCTAAATGCCCCCCCTCTCAAGCCAAGGCCCCATACAATGGCCACCCCCACTCTACCCACTGGAGCACAGAAAAAATATGCAAACCTACAAGCTACATTTGAGAACAAAGCTCCCACAAACCCCCCTCTTCACCCTGAACGAGTGTGGCCAGTGGAGGTGTATGGACAAGAAAAGAAAGATAATAAGAAAGAGCTGAACAACCAACTCCACCCATTCACGTTAATTGCTCATGAAGCCAGCTAAAGAATGTATTGTTGATCAATAGAGACTCTGCTAATGACACTGCCAATTACACATTACTTCACTGGCTGCCATTCTTGCAAGAGATCTATAACTTTTGAAGCGTCAAAGCAAAATTACATTTGACCCTTGTACTTAATCTGCAAAATGGCAGATTCCATACACAAAATCGGGGCCCCAAGTTTTTGAAGAGCAGGAATGTGTTCATAGCTGCCACCGCCTAACCACCGTCTCTTGTCAGAAATCTGAGTGGACAAAAAACTCAACCCTACAGGCTTTCATTGGTGACCTGGACAGGGTTGCCCAGAAGATTTCTTTGTGCACAAAAGATTTCCTCACACAGATCAAAATAGCACGTGGATAGCAGACCAGCACACTCTTCTTAGTTGTGCAGAATAGGAAGCAGTGGGCCCTCTGAAACATGCTCACCATGTCACAGTTGTGTGCAGGAAAGTACTCCCTGAAGAGACGTATAACATATCATCGGGGTCATCCCCCTCTGACCTCCAGGAATTACAAGAACCCTGTGACTATTCCTATGGGATCTATCTTCTAGGTCTTCAACTCTAGGCAGGAGCATAGCAAACTGAGATTTGTACTGCCTAGAATCTGATTTGACCTCCTCCACCACTGCCTGCAGAGCCACTTGAATTGACTCAACTTTACCAAGACATGTATGGAGAACATCCATGTTCTTTGAGAGTTTCTGCTAGACAACTGGGGTCTCAGGATGCACAGTTTTCAAGGTGAGTGTCCTTGTGATATTCTTCCCTATGCTGCAATAAAAGGTTGTAGATGGGCAATAAAGTAGGGGAGCCTGACTCATTCTCTGCCGTAATGGGTGCCATAATGGTTGCCATGGAAAGAGCCACTGCCTCTTTTAGAGGCTGTTATTGCATTGGGAGCCAAATGGGAAGTGGAAGGGGCGACCAACTCAAGAGTTGAAGGAGACGTATTTGTAGGGGTAAGCTCTGTGCCATTAGGGTCTGAGAGAAGTTCATTCTCAGACACCAGTATGGGGTCAAGTGCCCCCTGAGTAAAGGCTAATGTCATATGTTCTTCAATTTGGGTGGTTGTGTTAGCCAGTTCTCCCCTTCGCTCCTCTCTCATTCAGTGAAAGGCTACTCGCCTTATACTTGACAGGCAGCCAATTTTTAAGACAAGCCATCGCAGTGGCACTTCCCAGCTCATGCTCATCTGATTCAGAATCAGATAGACTCCCAGTATCTGATAACGAGAAAGCCTCAAGGGGTGCCTGCAGAGCAGAAGTCTGGGGTAGACCCTGCTGCCCAGCTGTAACTTTATCGAGGTCGCCTGTCACCTCAGAATTCACTGGGGCATCTGAAAATCCTGAATAAGATTGATAACAAAATTTGGCTCCTGGTGCCCAGTTTCTGGCCCGTTTGGAATCGTTGGTCGTGCTCCTGACCCTTCTGATAGCCCTACCATCCCAACTTTAGGGTTTCCTGACAATGACTCCTCAAAAATACTGGGGGAGAGCTCTCCGCCTCCTCAGTCAAGCAAACGGCTGCCTGAAGAGGAGAGATATAGTGGGTCACGGTTCTCTGAAATGATGTAGTAATGAAGTTGGATGCTTCTGAGGGTGCCACCTCCGTGAGATCCAACATATCCTACTTTGCCTCCAGAGTCTGAACTTGCACGTCTCGGTCACAGTCTTGGTCAGCAGTTGACAGGGCCCACCCAGCTGCCTCGTCGCCTTGCTGGGGCCTCCTACCCATACTTTGAGAACTAGGAGACGGCTAGGGGCATTCGGGCTGCTTGGGTGGCATCCTGTGAAAAACGAGGCTGGAGTTATTAGTGGCCTGACACCACCACCTTGCATTAAAGGGTCTCCCCATCCTGCCTTGGGCAATAACTGCATAAGATGGGGCCTTGGGAGAGACATCAGAAACAGTATTTCAGTCAGGTATCCTGAAGTTCTGTACAAGACATTCTAGCTGCAACTTTGTAACAGTTTTGAATGAATAGTAGCACCAATGGAATAAAAACTCTTTACTCATCAGGCTGAACTCCATACACAGCAACTCCATCTCTCCCACCATCTCTTTTCCCTCTCTTTTCTCCTATCACAAGCTCTGTCCCGCCCAGGCACACACGTGTCTCTGTGCAAGGAGATACTTATCCTGCAGCTGCTGGTCTAGCCTTCCTTGTTGAGAGGGACACTGGCAGAGTCCCATCCTGCATTTTCTCTGTGTGGGGGAGCACACAAAGAAACCTTCTTGCCCAGACTGTTTTTGAGATCTTCCTCATAGGATGGGAGGCTCTGCCCACCAGATGCTCAGAGGATTCATCCATGTTGAAGCTGCTGTAAGCTGGGGGCTTTGGCCACTGCTGAACAGAGATAACTTGTGAACAACTTGCCTCCCAAGTCAAGCAAACTGCTGCCTGAAGAGGAGAGATATAGTGGGTTGTGGCTCCCCAGTGCAGATTAAAGTCTCCATGGAATATCTACAGGTACGTTTGTCCATATTGTGTTTAAAATTGTCATCTAAAAAGTCATTTTTGCTACTCAATTGACAATAGAGGATGATCAGTCTCAAGGATTTCTGAGTTTTGTTTGTGAGCTCACCAGGCATAAGAGTATTAAATGAGGGTTAGGTGATTGCCTATTTTTTGCTCTTTGCATTCATTTGAAGAATTCTTGTGCTGGGTCATTCCCCTCTTTGATCTGATCCCTAACCCCCTTCGAGATTCACAGTTCTCTCGGAGACAGTAATGCTAAAACCTAAAGTTACTATGACATCAGGTAATGTTGTAGAGTATATGCGGACTATAGTCTGAGAAAACCAGAAAACCATGTGCATCATCAAGAATGTAAGCAGATTTAGATGTTTTACAAACTGTAGACCAACAGTATAGCAGGGCGGTATTGATGGGATGATTGGGTGTGGATTACTAGTATGATAAAATGATTCCTCTGAGGTTTCTAGTTTAGATTAGGTTCTTTTGTTTTTTATCATCTAGTTCCTGAGATATGGGAATGTAATGTGCGATGATATACAGAGGTTGAGAATGTTGTGAAGTGGTGGGTGTGTTTGAATTTACCTGCATGATCAGATGAAGTGGGTATATGGTGTGTATGAGGAAGCTCATTTGTAGGTGTGTTAATGAGCCCTGGAGAGAGGGTGTCTGACAGGCATTTTGTATGCAGGGAAATAGAACCAATCTGTATTATGAAGAATTTTACTTTGCTTCTATCAGTACTTCAGTTTGTTTGACTCTTAATTCACGGAGGTAAATAATAGTATAGGTTATTGAGGTAAGTCTTAGTCTACTAGGTGTGGGAATATTCTTAATGTGGACTTCATCGGTCAGGGTGGTTAGGTCCTTCCAGGGCAATTGTAGTATTTTTTGCGTAGGTTAGGTGCACAGGGTAGTTGACTAAGTGAAGGGGGAAGGTAGGATTCTAATGGCTAGCAGGAGGGCTAGAGAATTGGCAGAATGCTTGCTGAAAGTTGGTCTCCGTCCGTTAAGTACTGGATGGGATTCTGATATATGGTGATGTTACAAAAGTTTCCTGGTTACACAGTGAAACTACATTTAGAGCAAAATATATGTTAATACAAGCTGCTGTTTTTGGAATCCATGTTGAAAATATGACTGGGATAACCAGTACCAAGCCTTTGTGAAATGCGGACTAGTAAGTGGCTTGGCTCCCCATTTACATTTTCTCAGTAAGTCTTGCAAATAATGTACCTCATGTCCATGACTGATGATATTAGCATGGTTTCTTTGTTGATATATTTCTGTGTTGAGTTGTCATTTAAACCACGGTTGCAGCATTACATATTCGTATTTCGAGAATCTTTCATTTCTAGTGTAATGGTGTTTCAAGATGCCATATTGTTTTAAGTAAGCAGAAATAGGGTGTTTTGTTGCGGATTGGAATGGGAAGGATGTACTTCGTTACCTGTTGGAATTCAAACAATGGATTCTAAGATCTCCTGTTTTGTGGGTGCAGAATATACCAAAAGAGTGGCCTGTTGCAGTGATGACGTTTAAGTATTGGTTCCAGTGGAATGTTTTTCTCCCAGAAAGGTTAGTGAGATTTGGCAAATACTGATATTTCTTCTTAATGGCCATGATAAGGGAGACATACATTAAGTCCTCTTTCCCAGATAGGAAGCACAGGAGCAGATTCTCAACAGTGTTAAAATGGTCTTCACTCCTACAGCAGGCAGATCTTCCAAACATTTTATTGAACGAAAGTTACAATCTTCTGTGCTGAAAAATAGATGTAATTACATTTTTGGATATCTAGCTACCTCTCAGCTCATCGTTCTAGCACAAAGCTGTTTTCTTATGAAAGAATGGAAATTGGTATAAGAGAAGACACTTTCTACCTGTTAAAATTGTTGTGATTTTTAAGAGTCCAATTCCATCTCAAGGACCTGAACAAGGGACGAAGGTAGACATTTTAGGAAACAAAGGGGTTCATTATGAGTTTGGCATATGAAAAAGGCCATCTGCCAAACTCCCGCCTTCAGGTTGCCGCCAGTGCGCCCACCCCATTTGGAGTTTCCCGCTGCATCAGCAGGCTTAAACAGTGTTTCCGCCCGCTGGCCCAGGGGGAAACAGCGTAGAACATTGACACCAGCTCATAAATGAGCCAGCAGCAATACTGCAGTGCGTATGGTGCACCAGCACCTGTCGCACTGTTCACGGTCTGCAAAGCAGACTATGAACAGTGCAACGGGGCTGGCCATGGGGGCCACTGCACACTGCCCATGCCAAATGCAGGGGCCCCCTGCACCCTGTCTCCACCAGCCTTTACATGGCGGTGCTACCGCCATGTCAGAGCTGGCAGAGAGGGGGCTCGTAATCCCCAGGATGGCGCTACTTGCAGCGCTGCCCAGGCAGATTAGGACCACCAATCCCTATTGTGAACAAAAACTGGTGGGGCTGGAGGTTTGACAGTAGAGCAAACTGCTGCTGTTGTAATGTGGCGGTCAGACCGCTGCAAAAGCGGTCGGACCCCCAGTTTGGTGGCTGTCAGACTGCCACCGCAGTTGTAATGACTCCCAAAATCTCTCAAACCAGTTAACAAAACTACTACTTATGCTTTTCTGGGCCAGTATATTGAGTACAATTCCGTCTTAAGTATTTTACTTTGATTCTGGTAAGTAACTTGTCCGTCTTTGTATAAAATGCAATTTTCAGTTACAGAAAACTTTCAAAACAGATGTCTCACAGTATGGCCTGCATTCTGAACTATTGAAGGCAGTGTATTATTGTGCCAGTTGCTACTCTGAATGTTAGAGTAAAAGAAACTTTGGATTGCATGTATTTTTCAAGCAAAATGCGAACCATCTGGCCTGTAGGAGGTTGGCATCCACATTTTCACACAGAAGAGACCACACTTTCTGATTCTTAGAACACTCTTTATTTCTCCAAGTAGAATCTAATGGGAAGTACTGTTTTAAAAAAATGACTTTCAACAAATCTGCATGCAAATAACCGATATTATTTAGAGGTAAAAACGAATGTGAATGCTGAAAATGGCTAACTCCCCCGGAGCGATGAAATTTAAGATCACTTATGAAATATTAAAACACCTATCTTCCAGGTTGACAGTGGAAATACATAACAAACAAATCTTTTGGTATGCTATTTCTTTCAGTACAAATTCCCCTGGGCAAAAAGCAAAACTGTAAACTCAAATGATGCGGAACAAGAAAGATGAAGTATCTTTCATCTACTGTGTTTCATTGTCTTAATAGATTAAGTTAAATAGTTTGCATTTTTAATTGTAGGGAAATTAGCTTTTATGTATGTCTCCTCACATTTTCTTATTTTGGACTGGGCACAGGGGTCGGCGTGGGGGGGGAGCTGCTAAACTCCTCCCATTTCATGTGATCTACCCCTTGTTAGTAAATGGCTAAATCCAAATGGCATACTGGGCTGTTAATTATGTCACAGTAATAAGGTGCGGACAGTTCACTTGTGCCATACGGTAAACTTAACCAGAGGGCTTTGATGTGTATTTACAATATTTCCAAAAGTGCTTCAAAAAACATGGCAATGGGGTTAGCTTGATATTCCGTGACCTGATGTAAACAGTTGGTGCAGAAAGCAAATAAGGAAAATAAACCCTTTTTTCCATGCTTGGAAGCCTAATTCTAACATTGGTTAAGGTTGAACGTGAGACCTGCATTGGTATAAATAGGTGCACATGGTGCAACACAGCAAAGAGCAGGTCATGAGAGCGTAACGCTTTTAAATAAAGCATTACAGACTGGCGATGTAGTGTACACCGCCCTTTAACGTATTCCCTCGTGTGGGTGAAGGAGCCGCCTTTCTAACAGGTACTTCTTGGTTATTTAGTGTTAAGGCAAAATAAACGAGTGGCCATTGTGCAGCTTCCAAGGCTACATTTGTTGATTTGCATTGCTATCCACACAGGGGAGTTACTTCTCAAGTATGTTATGCTGTACAATTTTAACAGCTTTGCAGTTTTTTAGATTTTGTGGTCTGAGCTCCAAGTCAAATCAGTAACTTACATGCTGAAAAAAAAAAACATATGAATATTTTAATTAACAAAAGCAAGTCGATTCTTACTAAACAATGGAGTTACGAAAACCCCAAAAAAAGAATTCTTGATGAGGTAGAAATCGCATATGCAGCAGGAAAATAGGATTGAAAGGATTTAAGCATGTTTTGTTTTCCAGAAATACATGTCCGCAGTTTCTTCATAAAGCTCAATTAAGATACTTCCCCTAATTGACATTTACAAGTAGAGGGATGTGTAATCACTTCAGTTTCTTGTTTTGAAGAGTTTGATTACAAAGATGTGCATCCCTTAAAGATGCAGATTTCTTTCTTACCCTTTACTTAATTTAGTGGTTTTAATATTTGAAATCCGAAATCATTTCAGGTTGCTTGTCATTGTTTTTCCTCACTGTTGGACCTGGCCCTTTTACAGGGTCATTCCCCAGACTTTTTGCTTTTTGCCTCTTTATTTTTCTGACCTTTGTTGGCTGACGTTTTGACTCTGAGCACTTTTTCACTGCTAACCAGTGCTAAAGTGCATGTGTTCTCTCTTACAAATTTGGTATGATTGGATTATACCTGATTGGCATATTTAATTTACCTATAAGTCCCTTGTAAAGTGGTATCCCTATACCCAGGGCCTGTAAATTAAATGCTACTAGTGGGCCTGCAGCGCTGCTTGCGCCACCCACTGAAGTAGTCTGTCAAACCTATCTAAGGCCTGCTAGCGCAGAGCCTGTGTGCGCAGTTTCCTGCCACAGGGACCTGGCATCTAGATTTACTTGCCAGGCCCAGAAACTCCCCTTTTACTACATGTAAGTCACCCCTAAGGAACGCCCTAGCTAGCCCTTTTGGGCAGGGTGCCATGTATGTAGAAGGAAGGACATGTGCCATGTTGCGTGGCCTGTCCTGGTAGTGACAAACAGCTTAACTTGGTGTCTCACTGCTGAGAGTGCTGCCCACTCATAGGATTGCATTGGAAATGCCCTGCCTTATGTGTAAGGGGTATTGTCTGATTTATGAGGGGTAGCGTAGGCATGCTTGGCATGGTTGTGACAGTGGTAAGAAATGCTGCTTACTGGTGTAGGTGTATTTTTTTATTACTATCACAGAAATGCCACTTCTAGAAAGTGCGTATTTATCTGTGCTTATAACTTTGGTGTGTTGCAGCTTGTCTCCAATAAACGTCTGGGCACACTGACAGTTGGAGCTTTGTGCATACTTCTCAGACAGCCTGAACACAGGGAGGGTGGAGGTGACACAGAGGTGCATCTACATATTGTAAAGCCTTCCTGGGCTGAGAGAAGGGAGAGGCGGGCACACCTGCATTTTTAAAGACTGTGCCTTGGCCTCACACAATAGGGTCGTTAACCCCCCACTGATGTTTGGAGCCTGTGCTGAAAGGAGAGAGGGGGCACTCCCAGAACCAGTTGTAACTGGCTGGAACCTCCTCTCCCTACCATTGTGAAACACTGTAAGAACTGACTATAAGTACAGGGGAATTTTCCCCACAATTTGAACACACTTGGAACTTGAAACTGGACTCACCAGGAAACCACCTTGGACTGCTGCTGCTGTGCTGCCCTGTGACCTGCCTGGTCACTAGAAGGACTGTCACCCTCTGCAAACCTTGTGCTGGCCTGTAGCTGGGCCCACCAGCCTGTGCTCCCCTTGTCTCCTGGTTGCTCCCAGGGGCAGGGTGCTGTGCCTCTGCCCCCTGTAAGGCTCCCTCTAGGTCTTGACTAAGCGCTGGAAAAAGCGCTCACTTGGAATTTCAGACTAGGGATCACCGCCGCAGCCTGGGCATTTAACTTTGCCCCCAGCGCTCTGAAAAGCGCTTTCCTTTTGCCCGAATCACCGCCGCAGCCCGGGCTTATAGAAGTGCCCTCACGCTTAGAGGAGCACTTTTCTGCCGTGTACATCACCGCCGCGACCCGAACGCTGCGTCTGTGAGTAGCGCGAGGACTGCGCTGTTCGTAGTGCCCCCGGGGCACTTGCCAAAGAAAGGAGCTGGGCCGCTCCTATTGTGCCCCTGGGTGACGTGCGCTTCACGGAGCGTCCCCGGGGCACACGATGGCACCAACTCTCGGAGCTGCCTCCCTCGAGGACGAGGGACGGCAGCAGGGCGGCTCGCGCACCGGATCGGGTGCGGCCGCAGAAGGTAGCACTCAAGGAGCCTCAACAGAGGCCCCTGCTCCCTCTACCTCCTTTGGGCAGCCGCACCACGGACAAGGGCGGCTGCCCCCTTTTCACGCAGGACACGGGGAGAAACAGGAGTTCCCTTCTCCCCGGTCACTGCCCTAGGGGCGCGATCGCCCCCCCCCCCCCCCCCCTTTGAATCTTTTTGGTGCTTTGCCCCCCCCCCCCTTCGGAGAGTGCCACTAGAGGCCAGGGGGGCCCCACAAGGATCATGGGTCCCCGGAGGGGTCCGTTCCTTTTTACAGTAGGGAGGGTGCAGATCGCCCTCTCTCCCAGGAGACCGGCGAGGCCCCTGTTTTCCGCGCAACGGAGCGCCGGGTGCCCCCATACTCCTCCTTAGGCACTGGAAGTGCCTCTTCTACCAACCCCAGGTACTCTTTAGGAAATCTAGGCTCTAGGAGCCTAATATAGACTTGTAGACGCTTACTGTTTCCTACCTGGTGATTGGTTATGCATATATGTGCTAAATGTTCCTTTTATGGGCATGTCTAGCTGATATGTACTGATATGACTTGTGGTATATTCTCTAATGTTCCTTTTATGGGTATTTAGGAATTGTCCATGACAAGTGCATATATCTTTTACTCTAATTCCTGACTACTGCTTATGTTGCCGAATCCTGAGTACTTACGTGTTCTAATGTGACAACTGCATATTCTTGCAGAGTATTAGTAACTTGTGTAACATTCTGACAACTGCTAAGGTAGCAGGGTATTATTCATGTGTAATGTTGGTCTAATTATGTTTTGTGCAGTACAGATTATTTTTACATAGTTCAGTGTTGTGTTTACTTTGTGGTGTACATTTTGCGTCACATGTGTTGTGCAAACGCTTTACACATTGCCTCCAGGTTAAGCCTGACTGTTCGTGCCAAGCTACCAAGGGGGTAAGGAGGGGTTATCTTGGACGTGTAACTCCCAAGCCCTGACTATTATGGGTATGTTCTGCCTGGCTGAGGTGCATATCCTAGCCAACCAGAAACCCCATTTCTAACGCTCACTATTTGTATTTAGATTATTTTGTGTACTATTTGTCTCAAGACATCAGGCATTTTTGGATTTAGCCTTTGTGGTAGCATTAGTGCTTTCACCAGGTTATTATTTTTCCAGATTAATACATAATATGCTTACATCTAGGGACTTTTGGTCACCATAGCAAAATGCATAGATCAGCTCTGCCCATTGACTCACTTCTCAGTGAGTGACTGCTCAGTATGTGCACAGTTTTCACCTGTGTTTTAAAATAGTTCATTTCTCTTTGGTGACAAAGCTGGTTCAAAGTGCGCATTTGTTTTTTATTTTTTACATTGCTATTTTTTTGCCTGTACTTTGGCTGCCCAGATAGTTAGGCATTTATTTTCTGTCTGCTTTTTAAGTTGCTTTTATAAAGTAATTAAGTGACAGTGTAATATTGTAGCTGCACGTGATTGGAGCACTGATTCTAATCTGTCACAAACAATAATAAAAAAAAATGCATGGAGCTTCTGGAAGGATTATTTTATAAGACATAACTTTTAAAACAGCCACAGCACTGAATGGCTCTTAGATTTATATTTTCCTTGCAATCATATGGCGACCATATTCATTTTTTGTTTCTCTTTTTATAACATATGCTACAGAGAATAAATAAATAATCATTGCAACAGCCTTCCAAAGCTGGACCTGTTGGTTTTGCCAGTGCTTCTTCATTTTTGTGTACTTCAGACAATGAGTTTTCTTTTCGTTCGGTGCTTTCAGGAGATATAGTTAACAAAAAGGGATAATGGACAGAGCGACAGATGGACACATCTTCAGTTGGCAGTCTACCCAAATTATCTTAACTGAATATAGTGCATGCAGCGGAGTTTATCCTTAATAAGAAGTGTATATATATTCTCTGTATACTCACAAGGCATCCTGCAATACATTTTGAGTAGCAATAATTAATATGTACTGTTTTCTCGTTATGGATCATGCGTCTTAAATGAAAAGTAAACCTGAGCCCTATCAGTGAATCACTATTCATTATTTGGAGAAACACAAACACTGGAAATTCAAGAAGAAACAGCTCTATAGATTATCCACAAAGCTATTCCAAGCAAATTTGAGCTCTTATGTTTTTCTGATTAATCAAATGCAATGTTACAATTGATCAGAGTCTTGCATCAAGTGTGCTTCAATGTGAAGCCCAACATTACCTAATCCCCCCCCCCCTAGAGGCTGACAGAAATGACAGTTGTCAAAAGCCGGATATCTGTGCAAGTTGAATGAGGTAGCACAGTTGATGATTTTTTCAAGAGCTTTGAACAGGTTTTCCTCTGAGGCCATCTTCATCTACTCCTATGATGAAAAGATGAAATTAACTCTTCCTTCTCAGGGTACCTAATAACAAAAAATGAAGCTTAAAAACCAACAAATGCACGCTCCCATCATCCCAAGGTTGGCTCGATGAAAACTCCCTAGGTTTGCTAGTAGCTTGCAGCTATTTCAAGGATAGATAGAGGTACTCCAGCTGGCTGCCAGAGCTCGTATAAACACAAAAAAACATATAAAACATCTAGAAGTGTTTTAGCTCTGTCTGGCTGTTGAACATTTTATGGACTTTTGATTGGCCAGCAGTTGTTAACTCAGGTATGAAGTAGTTCCGTTTCTCATAACTAAGTTAAGGGGTTAACAAAATGGTCTCTTGATACCTTCTAAACACAGTCTGGATCTTAGGTTTCTATCCCACATCCTCTAACGTTACAACAGTACAGCCAAACATGTACATTGAACACTGACTGTTCCACACAACTGATTACTGCCCTCAAACAGAACACATACTCCTGGCCATGACTGAATCCTCAAAGCCAGAGAGTGAAGGTTCTTAATTCCCAGACTGCTTTAAGGCTGTATGAATGGCAATGCAACACTTTACAAATCTCTGTTAAGATATTCCACATCAAGGATTTGCAGTGCTATACCAGTCTAATGAAGCAGACGGACTGGCTCCAAAATTAACCAGGTACTACTGCATGATGTTGGAAAAAACTAGATAATTGAGGTGACCCCTTTGTACTGATACAGAAAGTCTGTCAACCTCGTCCTTAAAATGATTTTAAGCAAATCTATCCTTCCCTATAACAAAAATATACATTGGGAGCATTTCCTTATTAACCTCGTAGGCCTGGGTGACACTTAGCTGAGACTTATTTTTAAATTTGTGTATATCTAGACATTGAACTATTTTACTTGAAAAGATTGTAACATGCTATGAAGTCTCAGATAAAAGGATAATTACATTGTCTAGATTACGGTCGATATTATTGACTTAATTTTTCACTTTTTATTTCATAATCGTGAGCAGGCTAGTACCGCTGCTTGCTGTAGAATCTCGTCTTTTCTAACTCTGTTCTACCTCCCTCGAAAAAAACAGGACAATCAAACTGGATTATAGAGGTGAATTTGAGTTTCATTCAATTGTAACGAATATCTCTTGCACAAGAGAAGCTTCTAAGATGTGCAAAATCGATATCTAGTGAAGCTTTATCAAACATGGTTTCTACCCGTTCAGATATCTAGGCTAAAAGTATTTTAGCATAAGTCATAGATCCAAACTGTGGGATGTTATTCCTTTTTCATCTAATGTTGAAATTATATTGTCATTCAGAACCAAGAAGCATGTGTTTACTCCAAATAATCATGCCGCCCTTCACCTGCTTGGCTTCCTAGGAGTAATGGTATAAAATTAATGGAGATATCAGTGAGGTAAGCTTTCAGTGCGGCGAGATCTGTCCACCAAGTAAGTCGCAGTCGTGGATATCTGCAGGGACTGAACCAGTCTTTGGTACTTGTGAAGTTGATAAAATAATTTTTATTCTGTTAAGTTTATGTATGCTTTTTACAGTGCTGTTAAATCGTCCTCGCGGCCATTTCAAATGAAAAGTCATAAAGAAAAGGTGTTATTATTGGCACATGTACTAAAGACAGGCTGGCGTTCTTTGACAATTTAAGATTGCGCAAGGTTCCCAAGTACATGTACTGGTATGTTCGCATCAATGAAGTGTTATCTTTGTGTAACAATGACCAACGACATTGTTGATTTGGTTATTAGTATCTCTTTGTCGACTTGGCTTTGCTATATTCACTTATATTTGAACTCCATAGCTGGACTCCAGAGTTATGACAACATGTGGTGTTCAGATGATTATGACAAAGCAGGTGTCAGACACTTTTCGCTCTTTTCTACATCAGACGTTTGTGCATAGGCATTTGGTGGACAATGTAGCAAAGGGTGGGTTCTCACAAATTAGGCCATATGCAATATTCAGCCAAATGTGTTAATGCAACAAAAATAAAATATGATGTGTCCGGGGTTAGCTTTAACATCAAAAACCCTTTGGAACAGTTTCAATAACATGTGTTACACACATTTTTGTTAATCGTCTCAAAGAAAGTTGCAAAGCCTCAAAGATAAATTTATCACAGAGGCACGGGTTTTAAACCTAAGGCACCAAGCTGAGCTTTCAGACTCCTTTAAACCATTTTTAGGGCAGGGTTATCAATAACCCGAAGCAGTGAGAGCTCAACAAGACAGAATCATTGAATAGAATGTTTCTTTCAGATGCTGAGCTGAGCAAAATCCTCTGTAGCCCTGGGCTCTTCTTAAAAGTCTTTTTCTTCCACATTGAAAGGTCTCTAAGATACCGTTCTATTCACTGTAACCGAGAGGACCCATGCAGGCTGATCCATATTCCTGCCTGGGAATCAAGGTCATATTTACCACAGTTCCGTCTTTTCTGCGTGCTCCTTGCAGGTGCAAACGTCTGTTCTTTGAAAGACCTTGTATTATCCCGGCCAAGCCTCCTGTTTTTTTTTCTCTGACGGATTGACTTGATCCAAGGCACATGTCAAGCCTGGTCCTGCACGTCCCTCGCTTGAGCCATCCATGTTTCTAAGGGCCACGGCGTTCTGCGACCTCATCCGTTCACGGCCAATCAGATGCAGCTGCAGAATTACACTGGGATTAGGAGACACAACACACTTTGCTAAAGTGATGAACAGTGTCACTCATCTAATAGATTTAAATCTCTTGTGCCCCTACGTGCCCCATTGTCATACAAATAGTTTGTAATACAAAGAAAAATAATGCAGTTTTTTTTTCTTCTTTGTGGCAGTATGGCCTAAAAATAACAGTAAAAGGAAATATATACTGTTCACTTTTCTCCCCTATCAAAAAAGTGATGTTCTGTGTCCTACTTGATGCCTGTCCTGAAGAACAATTCTCTAAAAACTGCCTTAAAATGTTTTTCTTCCACATGCAGATTCTGGCACAACACGATAAAAGTAATGTCCCTGATTTATTAAATGCATGTTGAATTCCTTGCTATGGCTGTTCTGTAGGGAGTGTTTTTTTACAAGAGCTGTACTCTAAACGGAGGTAAAACTAGTATATAGATGGAGAGACATCGTACCCATTCTGTTATGCCTGCTTTAAGTATTTAATAGAGGGAAGCCTGTAGGTCGTACTGCCAACAGATACTGCATACCACAATTGATGGAGATGCCCTTTGCAGTGGGATGCAAATCATGTTTTAAAGGATCTATTCACTTGATATTACTTTAACTTACTGCTGTGTCAAATGATTTTATAGGTCTAGCATTGGCCAAGACTTCTTTATTTTACTAGAATTATATGTGTAATGTGCTTACCTACACAGTTTTTCTGCAAGCGCTTTTCATCCATTGGTTTGTTATGGACATTCTCTTTTTTAGGTCGCAGCCTACCAGACAGCACAGCTGCCTGGTTTGCTAAAAGCATCTTTGGGACATGCATTTACTGGTTTTTATTTGATTTAAGCTATCCAGCACCGGTTCATACCTTCTCTTGCCCAAACCTTATTCAAAATATCCTTCTGAGCACTCTCTTTCTGTAAGCAGACTTGTAAATCTTGTTTTTATCTTGTCACATTTCCTGCACATTTAAATACTGAGGTCAAATGTCAGGCGCTGTCTTCCGAAGGTGCTTCTTTGCTTTTCTTTTTCTGACTTCAAAGTGAGAGGATTTATTTGACAATCTTGCTGGATACTGGGGGTATACATTTAAATCAACTGTATATGTATTTCAGAATATATCACAATTATTACAAATGAAACACGGTTTTTGTTATTTCTTAAGTGTGTTGGAAACAAATACGTTAACATAATCAAAGCAAATCATTGCACACGATGATGCAATTTCCATATATTTTCCTCTGTGCACTGCATAGCTTTATTAGTAAAACTGTATGTCTCTGTGAATGTAATGGTCATTTGAATTGAAAATGTTTTGTCTGAAATGGCCGTGTGTTACCACACCATAAAAACTCCACTCTACTCTGCAACACTCCACTCTATGCATCTGCACTCTAAGCCACGTCACACTACACCTCTCTATTCCACTCTACTCTATGCCAACACACTGTTCACGACTATACACTGCTGCACTCTACACCACTCCAGTCTAGGCCAAACCAGTCTACTATGCACAACCCTATCCTAAGCCACTGTACTCTATGCCACTCAGCAACACTGCATTCTACTCCACTGCAATCTATGCCAATACACTCTGTCAATGCACTTTACTCTTTTACCACTCAACTCTATGCCCCTGCACTCTACGCCAATTCCATGTATACCAATATAATCTGCTCTGCACCACTTTACGTCCTTACACTCTATGCAACTGCACTCTACACTGCACCACTCCACATCATTTCAATCTACTCTGAAGCAATCTACTCTATGCTTCGGCACCCTATGCCACTCCACGCCCCTCCACTCTGTTCCACTGCACTCTACGCCACTCTATTCTTAACCGTTGCACATGCCAGTGCACACTGCACAACTGCACTGTACTCTGATTTACTGTACTTTATGCCACTGCTCTCTCTGTCACTCTAAACCTCTGCATTCTGAAACTCTACACTGCAACACCACACTCTCCGCCACTGAACTCTATGCCACTTTACTCTGTACTACTCTAAGCCATTGCACTCTATGCCACTACACTCTATGGCACTATACTAAATGCCCTACCACCCTACTCTGCGCCACTGCACTCTGCTCTGCTCTAACTTACACCACTGCATTCTGCAATGCTGCATTGTACACCACTGAATTCAATGCCACTGCACTGTATGTCACTTACTCCTCAACACTTTATGCCAATGCACTCTACACCAGTCCACTCTACACCACTTCAGTGTATGCCACTCTACACCACTTCAGTGTATGCCACTCTATGCGACACCACATTATGCAACTCCAATACACAACACTCTGACACTCACATACACAACATTTTCTGCCACTCCACTCTAAAACACCATTGCACTCTAACACTTCGGCCACTAACTTTTAGCCGTTCTGACATGCATTCACTCTGGTTTTCAACATAGCTAAAAACATTGGTAAAGCCAATAGCTCCTGCATAGACACGGCCTTTTGGCTTTGCCAGTGCTTGTTCTTTCACCCACTACAGTATACAGCCAGGGTGCAGTATGTCAGCAAACTTAAGCCACTGGCTAAATTCACTGAGTGACTGCATTCTTACCTTTCACAATGAACACATCCACACACAAAGTAGTTCTCTTAAGTGCTGGAGACCTCTATGGTAGTATATGCTTTTTAGAACAATAAAATATTTTTGCTTGTAACCAGATTTTTTTTTTTTTTTTGGAGGGCCCACCAGCGTTTCCAGTAGAACAGTTTTGCAAAACTAGTGACAGAGCAAAACATGCATTGACAAAGCCAAAAGTTGATGTCCAAGGACAGACCTATTGGCTTTGTCTACGCTTATTAATTCAATGTGGTCAAACAATAAACAAGTTGAGTGTTGTATTGACATGTAGCATGTAATCGAATAATACCTCATTTTTAACTCCTTAGCTGCTGGGCCTTTTCTTCCCAGTGCTGAGCCCTTTTTTGGCTATTTGGGGTAGTTCACTCTTAGGGCTCCATAACATATTTTCCCCATAAGGTATCCATGCCACTTTGTGTCCTTTTTTCCCAACGTATTGGGGATTCTAAAGGTTCCCAGGGTTTGTGGATTCCCCTGGAGGGGACAGAGAAAATAGGAAAAGAATAGCAACATTTTGAGTTTTTTGGGGAAAAATAGTGAAAAAGTGCTCCAGATAAGTGTATGTTTTTTCCCCTACAAATGACACCCACAAACCATTTGCTGTACTAAAGTCACCATCTTTCAGGAACTCGCAGAGCTGAATCAAAAACCTAATTTTGTACCACAGTTTTGTCATTTTTTTAGGAGATAGCTTATTTCCCCTATTTTTGTGTGCTTCTAAGCTGTTTGTGGTGGATACTAGTGTGAAGCCAGTGGGTGATCAAGAAAATCTATAGATTTCTGAAAAGGAGACTAATTTCTAAATTCAGCAAGGTGTCATTTGTGTAGATCCTTCAAGGTTTTCCAAAGTTAAATAACTGTTGAAATAAAGAAATATTAAAAATAAGTAGGAAAACACAGACATTTGAGGCAGGATTTTCTTTTCTTTTTTGTGTTGTAATTTTTTTAATTTTCTCAATCCAAAACAGCAGTTATAGAGCAAATGATAAGCCATTTAGATGACTATTCCACTTACATCTTAAAATCTGCAAATCTCACACAAAATTTAAAAAAACAGACGGGTTAGGCAATAAGGACATTTAGAGGTAGATTAATATCTTGAATGTTCTTGGTAATGTGTATACGTATCTAGGCCTAATGGCCAAGGCTGTAAACAAGCACAAAAAGTCACTCTAACACACAGATACACTAATACAATAGCGTCCGATCATAATGCAATGGCTCAAAGATATATCGAACTGGATATCGTTAAAATAATAAGTGTTCAGATGTCACAGTGGTGCCCCTCCGCCCCCTTCGCCCGCCACCTGCCCGGTCCAATCAGTAAACGTGACTGCGAACATTCCCAATAAACTCACAAACCTGCCATTCTAAGCCCCTCTTCTCTAGGTAATCCAAAGTGCAAGTACTCCTTGACTGAGTTAACGGGAAGAGTGTGTAGAGTACTGAGATAGCTCACAAATGATAAGTCATAAATAAAAGATAACACTCTGGGACTGCTAGGCAGAACACACAGGCTAAAGGCGAGGAATAACGGCCTCTAGCAGGAATGAAGTCTGGTCCATTGATCCATTGATGGGGAGGGTGGAGGGACTTAGGAGGGTGTAGGAGAGGGGAGGGACAGGGATGAGACACGGCTCCACTAGCGGCAACACGGATAAGTAGGATAATTACTTTTGAGTATCCGTATGGATGTGCATGGACTAGATCATAGTATTAGGTGGAGGATCGAAGATCTGAGAAAGAAAAGAGAAAAGAAAAAAGAAGAGAAAAAAAAGATATAGATAGAACTGATGAAACAAGTAGAGAGAGGAAAAACCCAGCTGGGAGTGAACAATAAGAGAGATAGTGGAAGGGGCAGAAAATAAGAAAATAACAGTGAGAGGGAAGAGTGTAGAGAAGGGGGAGGGCAAGGGGGGACAGGAAACGCTATCAAGAAGAATTGAGGGGAACAAGATAGGCCGTGGGAGTTGTGGGGGGGGCAGAAGGGTGGAATCTCAGTAGGCACAGATAGAGGGCAGATGAGGAAGAGCACCTTTGCTAAGCTGAGATTGACAACAGGCAGGGAGATGCAACAACGCACTGGTATCTGATGCTAAACACACCAGATAGACGTGCGTGCCGCAATCTCAGCACTGAGCCCCTCAACTCACCGGCCCCCACAGAAAGTGCGACCACATTTGGAGAAACACATCCGCTCTATCCTGTAAGCCATATACGAGCCACTTGTGGGAAGCTGCCTGATACATTGCGGTGATCCATTCCCCGTGCGAGGGGGCAGTTGCCGCGCACCAATGCCTGAGAATACACACCTTGGCTGTAGCCAGTGCAGTGTGTAATAAGCGATGTTGTGGTCGGGAGAGGTCGTAGAGCTCTCCGGTGTTGTGCAGCAATAGGAAGGGGGGGAGTGAGAGATGACTGTAAGGGCAGCGCCTCTCTAAGGGTGTCCCCCACTGATCGCCAAAAAGGCTGAATGGCCGGGTAGTCTTGCAAGATGTGTGGCAAGTCACAGACTGGTGTGAGGGCATCTCCAGCACAAAGCGTGAGACAACAACTTGAGGCAAGATTTTCATCTATGACATTTTGTCACGATGACCAATTGACAAAAGCAGAATGCCATTACATCCACCAAACCCTTATGATTGCGGATATATATAGAGTTTATAGTTTCTTCAAGAACCCAAGGTACCCAGAGTCCAACAACTGAGCTGCATCGTACAGTGTTTTTTCATTGAGTACCAAGTATAGACTAAATCCTATTGTGAAATAGGCAGAGTGGGAAAAAAGGTACCAAGGAAACTTATGTATTTCTGAAATGGGTACAAGAGATAGAGTTTAAGAGTAGTGATTATTTCTACATCTCTGAATTTGTGGGGTCCCGTACTAGTGTATGATTTGGAGGATATTTTTCAAAGTGTCATCTTCTTATACACAGGCTTATATTTTAAAGGCTCAAATGCAGCAAAATCCACTGGTAATAACAAATGTTCTACTATTCTATAATCCCAGACGTCTTCTAATTAAAAAATGGTACCTCACTTGTGTGTGTGGGCAGGTCAAGTGCCCGTGACAAGAAATGGCACAACAAAATGCAACATGGACGGTGCACGCTTTTCCACCGAAAACGGACTGTTTTTTTCCCAATGTGGGTACCTTGTTATTTTGGACCTTAGCTCAGCTGGTACCTAGGTAAACTTATCCAACCTGCATATTTTTAAAACAAAACATCTAGGGGTATGTAGAGAGGGCTGATGCGTGGCTCTCACCATGTTTTTTAAACCAGAATCCCTGGCAAACCTCAAAGTTTGACTAAAAAAATACATTTTCCTCACATTTCTGTTATGGAAAGTTCTAGAATCTGTGAGGAAGCACAAACTTCCTTGTACCTGCCTTTCCCTCAGGTCTCCTGATAAGAATGGTACCTCACTTGTGTGGGTAGACCTAGTGCCTGCAACATAACGTGACCCAAAATGTAACATGGATGCAGCACATTTTTCCACTGACCTTTTTCCAGTGCAGGTAGCTCAAGATTTTGAAGCCTTGCTCAGCTGACACTTAGGGAAACCTAGCCAACCTCTACATTTTAGAAAACTAGACACATAGGGGCATCCAGGGTTGGCTAACTTGCATAGCTCTCACCACATTTCTTTTTATGCAGAATCCCTTGCATAACTCAAACTTTTCACCACATTTCTGTGGTGGAAAGTTATGGAATTTGTGGGGAGCCACAAACTTCCTTCTACCTGGCATTCCCCCAGGTTTCCCATTGAAAATGGCACTTCACTTGTGTTGGTAGACCTATTGCTCACATAAGGAAATGACCCAAAACATGTTGTGGAGATATCAAATGTTCTATCACAAGACGACCTAGGTTTGCAAAAGGGGGGGCATCTGCGTTTCTGGTCCCTGTCGCAGTGACAATTTAAGTAAACCTTCCAAACCCAGAAATTTCTGAAAACTAGACACCCGGGGAGTCAAGAGAAAACATTTTTATTTATAATTGTACCATGTTTCCAATAAAAAGCGTTTTTTGACTTGCTCATATCTTGGGCATCGTTTGGCAAATGTTCACAAAACCTTTAAAAAAAATGGACTGGTGATTCTCGTTGAACACTGAAAGTTGCGGGGTGATCTGACAAGCAGGGGTTGAGAAAACGTACATTTCCCATGTTTATTCCCATAGGGGTTTTGAACACAACTACAGCCTGATCCACTGAATTACACAAAATTTGGCAAAAAGCTTGCTGTCGGTATGCAGATTGTGCTTTTGGTTATTTGGTGTAAATTCATTCATTAGTTGTTAAAAAAAAAAATAAAGGAAATCGAAATGTGTACATCTGTAGCTGTAATGGCTTTGTGAACAATAATAAACTCATGCAGAGCTCTGATTGGCTGCCAACACGTCAACAAGGAAATGTTGGCAGCACCCAACAAAGAAAGTTTAAAAAAATTATAAGACAAAGGGCCAGTGTAGAATCACCCTGACACCTTAGCTCTGGTGCTGGAGTCCCAGGGGGACCCCAGCAGGGCTAAAAAAACACATTACTTTTTATAAAGTTTTGCTCCAAATTCACGACGTCGCAAATTCACAAGAAAATTAAAAAAAAAAAAAAAAAAAAATTGTACTGCCACATGTGTTTTTAAGGAGCCCCCAGGTGGGCCAGGTCCCAGGGGCAAGTAAAATTTAAGGAAGGGGGCACATGCCCCCCACCTCCGAGGGCAGTTTTATGCCCTGAGGACTAAAGGAGTTGTGGGATGCTCCATGTAAGAGCTGCTTTCCACCTAAAACGTAGGAGTTCTGTACATCCTTTTTTGCATAGTTTATGTGGCATTCTAAGCCTAAAAGAATATTGCTTTGTCCAGAGTCTTAAGGCCAACAAAAAGAAATCAGCAAAAATGTGAGGCAAGTAGGCAGAATGTATGGGGGAAGACCACCCTTAGGCTGTCAGATCTAACATCTACCCATCCTAAAATAATCCTTTCTGCCTATAATCCCTACCTAACCATTAAACCCCTAATCCCTAATAATCCCTTAAACCTTAAAACCTCTAACCCCGAGCCATCACTTAAACCTTAAAATCCCTAATCACTATCCATACCGTAATCCTCAAAAACACAGTACTACTGAATTTATCCCATTCATTTCTAAACCCTAAACATCCTTTATTCCTACCCACCTTTAAACCTAATAAATTCTTACTACCCCATACTCTTGCCCACCCCAAACCCTAAATAACATATACCACACATTAAACCTACCCACACTTAAACTCTTTTATTATAACTATGTGATGTTAAATATATATTTATATATCTAAATGTGTACGTATACTTACATATACCATAACATTAAACATGTTTATTTAGGTATTTACGTGTGTGTGTGTGTGTGTGTGTGTATATATATATATATATATATATATATATATATATTTGTGTGTGTGTGTGTATGTATATATATATATATATATATATATATATAATATGCGTGTGTGTGTGTGTAGGGATATATATATATATATAGAATACCTAACCTGCTTAGTAAAGTACCATGTTGAAAAGGTGCCATTGAATTCGCCTGTGTGGTACTTACCCGCATGTTAAAAACGGATACCATGTGGTAAAATGCATAGCAATGTTTTTTTACATTTTGTTTTGCCTCATTCACTTCAGCACTTAAAACTCTGGAGAGTCACCTCATGCAATCGTTCAAAATTACAGAAAGCGAAGAGCAAGGGGGGAGAAACCCTTTCACTCTTCCCCGGTCTCCCTGAAGAGGCTCCTGTCTGTGTTGGTCATAATCTCTGGCATGAACGGCCTTTGCAGCCCATCCACCGAGAGTGACTCAAGACCAAGTAGTGTAATCATAGGACAGTGCCGACTTACTCATTATAGTCATTATTTTGATCTTTCCAGCCATTTCCTTAGTAAATCCCAATACTTATGTTTCCCATTCTCCTTCTTCGTATCTAATTTAAAATTATAAACAAGAGCCTGCTTCCAGTCCAAAAAAGAGGAAGAAAGAGAACTAATCCAGTTTTTACAAATCTTTATCCTAGCTAGTAATATTATATAAAAAAAAAGTAGGTTAGAAAAAAAAACGTTTGCATGATCCCTGTTTTCCATTAGTGGATACTGCAAACATCCACAAATAACCAGATGGGAACTTACCTGACAGTTTATGGAAAGAATTTCACCTTCATTCCATCGACCTCTTTCCAGAACTGGGTAAGTTGAGGGCACTTCAAAAACATGTGTAGGTCATTGGCAAACCACATTTCCTACAACTCGCCGCATTACTGTGTCCCAGTTTGGAAAGTTTCTTGGGGGTCAAAAGGCCCTATGAATTGAGAACAAACGGTTTCTCCTTAATGCAGCAGGTTTAACCGCAGCGTACAGAAGAGTAATAGGTACTTGCCATACATCTCTTACCTGTACTCCAGGCAAGTGCTCTCCCCACATCTTCTGGCAAGATGAACTCTCCATCTGCAACGTCCATCATCAGCCAGTCCCATTTGGTCACTTCTTTTTTCTACAGGGCCTTCCCATACATTTGCTCTTCCAAGTCATATGTGCCGCCCACCACCTTTCACTCCCCTCATCCAGCTAATTATTTGGAGGTACTTAAAGTTAGAGAGCTTTCTGCCCATCTTCATATTGAGGTCATCGTATGTCATCATGTCCCCATTATTGCAGAGAAGCCCCATTCCAGAAACCGCACTTCTTTCAATGGTACTGCTAGAGCATCTCTGGACCATTCTGGTGACCCTAGAGAGTCCCAAAAGGGGGCTTAACAATTGTAGCATGATAATATGGTAGCTCTCCTTACAGCCCAACATATTTTTGACAAGTCTTGTAGTACCTTAAATCTCACTTTCTTGAACAAATTAGGGGTCTCCAAATTTATTTTAAAAACCTTTCTGTGCTCCAACACTGATTTCCATCATCACTTTGAATACCTACCCCATCTCAGAATCTCCTGGTTTATTTAATAGCTCCCTTGCAGTTTAAAATAAATAAATAAATTCCCATGCATAATATTGCAGATCCGGTAGTGCCAATCCCCCTTTCTCTTTCCTCCTTCTTAGCTTCTTCCAGGTGATACGCACTCCCTTAGAGGCCCATATGAAGCTGCTAATCATACCCTGAAACTTCCTCATCCATTCCTTTTTATACATCAGAGGCACCACATTAAAAATAAATAAAACGTTAGGTCGGATCGTCATCTTAATTAAGTTAACTCTCCTATGATAGTCAAAGGAAGATTAGCCCAGCTCTTCATTAACCGGCGGGAGTCCCTCGTAACCTTTATAAAATTAGTTTCTGCTATTTTTTGTTTATATCATGAGTTATAGCAATCCCAAGATATTTTACCTCCTTTTTAAATTGAAACCCCGTCTGTATGCATATTCCAGGCCATAATTTCATTTTTTTCATTATTGATGGTATATCCCGCCAATTTCCCAAACTCGGCCATCCATTCTTCCAGAGCGGGTATGGTCTGCCCTAAATTTGCCTTGTATACCATCAGATGGTCTGCATAAAGGGAAACCTTCCTACACCAATTCGCATATCTATACAGGGCTATCCTCTGATCTCCTCTGAATCTTCAAGTCAGAGGCTCTATATACAAGTCAACCAATGATGGGGATAAAGGGCACCCCTGCCTTGTTCCTCTTCAATTTTAAAAGGACGTGTTAATGAACCATTAACCAACACTCTTTCCTCTGGGTTTTGATATATTTTTTGTAATACCCTGGTGCAGTTTTCCCCCCAAATTAACCACCTCGCAGAGAGTACGTAAGTAGTTTCACTTTAACCCATCAAAAGCGTTTTTAGTATCTATCATTACGAACGCCTAAGGTTCTTGACATGTAATGGCCAGATATATTGAACGTATCGACCCCTGTATCAACTTGTGAATATTTCTACTGTTTAAAAAACGTTTTTGGTCATAATGTATGAGCTTTCCTAGGACTCCCCTTGATCTGTCTGCCCGAATTTTTGCAAAGATTTTATAGTCGCTATTTAGCAGGGAAATCGGCCTATATGATTCAAAGGATTTTGTGTCCTTCCCTGGTTTTAATATCAGTGTAATGATGGCTTCTTTCCAAGCTGGAGGGATCTTGCTCCCCCTTCCAAGATATTATTATACAAACTCACCAAGACTTGTGTTATACTTTTTCCCAGGGCCTTATAAATTTCAATAGGAAGGCCATCAGGGCTTTACCAGACGTTATACACAGCTCCACTTCCTCCTGCCCTATCTGTTCATTCAAATCTCTATTGTCCTCAGAGTAATTAACCCCAATTCTTCCAACTATAACTTATCTGACTCTGGTGACATTACTGAACTTTCTGTATATAGTTCCTTAAACAAATTCTAAAAGCTTCCACTATCTCCTCTCTACAACTACTTGCCCCCGCAGAATTTTTGTCCCGTATTTCTGTCACCCTATTTCTAGCTTTGTACGATTTGTTTTCCATGCCAGCAATTCACCACAGTTTTCCCCGTATTCAGAATGTGCCACCCTATTAACCTCACATCTCTTCTTAATTCTCCCCTCCATCATAGCTGCCAGCTCCAGTCATAATTCCTGATCTAACTTTAGCAAATGATCAATTTCACGATCATCCAGATCCCGATGTGTCAACCTTAATCCTATTTGCTTCACCCGCTTTTCCAACCTATTGATCTCTTCCATATATGCATTCCTTTTGAATGCAGCCGCCCTCATCAGCCTCCCTCTCAAAAAGGACCTAAAGACATCCCACACCAAGGCTGGTGAGGATGACCCTGCATTAAGATTAAAGAAATCCTCTACATCTGCTCGCAACTCTATCACATCTTCATCCAATAATATAGTTCTGTCTACGGTCCACCTAGCCTGACCTACCTTCCCCATTAACCGAATCTTCAAACTAATTGCTGAATGGTCTGATAAATGAGTTCCGACATGTACTATTTCCTCCACTCTCTCCCTCAAACTCCCATCTATCAAAGCATAGTCAATCCAAGAATGATGTCTATTTCTTGTTGTCATACATATATCCCCGTTTGAGCCCCATCCTCTCTCTCCATACATCATGCAACCCCAACTGGGACATCATAGATAGCACCTGGAAGTGCATTTTTCATTAATTTTGGATCTACTTCCTGATGATCTGTCTCTCATAATTCAATACCACATTAAAATCCCCCATCCATATTATCTGGTCTGAAAATTGCAACAGATATGTTGAAAAAGATTGGTTAAAGGTGCAGTATCATCCTTGTTAGGCCCATAATATCTCACCAAAGTAAATGCAGAGCTGAATGCCAATAATCTCCCAATTACCCACTGCCCCGCCTTATCTACTAGTCCTTCCTGGGAGGAGATACCTAATTGTTCATAATTGAAATAGCTACCCCCTTAATACCTCCTCCCTGGCTAGAGCTTACTATCTGTTGCAACCATCTAGATGGTTTAAACACCTCCATACATTCTTGCTTAGACAGGTGTGTTTCTTGAAACACCAGTATATACGCTTGAACATCCTTCATGTATTGCAGCAGCCTCTTTTGTCTATTCCTCACCCTTAAACTGTTGATGTTCCAAGACAGAAACCTCACTTCCTTTATCCTCACCATCTTAATACTATCACTATTTCCAAGTTTTGATTCCCCCCTGAGGAGCTCCCCATTTCTCCACCATTTGATAACACCCCTTTTTTCTTCTTACCCTCATGCTCACACCCAGTGACCCCGATCCTCCACATCCATCCTCCCGCCTACCCCATCTCACCCCAATCCATATTTCCCAGGGAGAGCCCACCCTACCTCTGTCCTCTAGGCGTCAACCGCCTCAGGGAGGACCTCCACAGAACCCAGTCTTAATGTAACAGTTGACATATTAACACATAGACTTTACTCTTGAGGGAAGAGGACAAAAAAACAAAAAAAAGAAAAACTGGGCATATTAACTGTCCTTCACCAGATTCTTGACCAGATAATCTATTTATCTGTAATCCTTAAAGTTATAGATTTTGTTGTTTTCTATTACTCTCAAGGAAGCCAGAAACTTCAATTGGTCTGAAGCCCCCACACCCTGCAGGATATCAATTATTTTTTCCAGCTCCCATTGTTTTTTAAGCGTTATACTTGAGAGATCTGATCTGATTTCAAGAGACTCCCTTCGCTAAAAGTTATTTCTTCTTTAATGCAGCAACTAAAATATGCTGCTTAATAGCGTATGTTTGAAAGTATACCAAAATGTTCCTAGGATTATCTCTGTAGGGGGGGGCTTCCTAAAAGGATCCCTGTGTGCTCTCTGAATATCCTTTCAGTATCAGCCTCTGCTTCTTCAATTGGTACCCCTTGTTTAATCAGGAGGACCACAAACCCTTTCAGATCATCTCCTTCCATTCACTCAGGAACCCTTAAGAATCTCAAGTTATTTCTTGTCTGGTTGTTCTCCAGAGGCTCTAGTTTAGACAAGAAATTTTCTTTTCCCATTTTCAAACTATGGATTGTCTCCCTTATTCTTTCTACTGCAGGTTTAGGACCCCCCACCCCCTACCTCCTCCTTGAATATAGCTGTCCTCCCTGACAGTTCATCAATCTTTTTGCTGAGAACTTCACATAAACCTCTGATCTCCATCTGGTTTGAATTTGATTTCTCAAAACCGCCTCTAACTTCCATAGAGAGGGTTCTCAGCATTTGCATAATGGATTGGCCGAGAACAGCCTCTGCACAACTCTGTTCCAAACTTTCTTCCTGTCTTACCAATACGTGGAGTGGGGTCTTGCCCAAAGGGGTTATAGATCTGAGCCTCTGATGTTTCTGTTCACTGTCCCCGACTTCACTAGTTCTTCCATAATGAGCTTCGGGGAATTACTATCCGGCTTCCTGCCTGCGACGGCAACTACAGACCCTGTAGAGATGGAATGTCTGGCATCTTGCGCCTCTTCCAAGTCCGCTAGAGCCTGAAATCTATTTGGACTGCACTCTATCTGGGCTGTTTGGGTTTCTCCCGAACTTGTATTGTTCCTCGGAGTGGCCATGGATCTATATTGTTGCAGTCGTTCTCCCCCCTCACTTCTGCTACTGGCTGACAGTCTGGGTAACACTCTAAAATAAGTTCTCAAAGAGGGGGTAATCCTAGGTCTCCTATTTTTCCACCACTTTTTAGTTTGGAAGCATTTTTACCTTTACCATTACTATTGCTTTGGTACTCTTAGGTTCCAGGTAAAGGTATTTTAAGAGAGGCTTCTTCACCCGTAATTGAGTTTTTCTTTGTCTCCAAAAATCTTCCGCCCACTACTCAAGGAGTACACTGGACTCCTGCCTGGCCTTCTAGTTGTCACATCACCTCCCCTCTGTTTTACCACTAAACAGCCCCTTAGAGTCACACACCACTGTGTTTCTTAGCCCCGATGATCTAACAATAATCCTGTGCTGATCCACATTCCAAGACTAAGGGTAAAAAAATATCTTGTTCTTCCGTAGCGAAGTTCACTGCTGGCAGAGACCGGGGCGCGTCTCCATTCCCCTCTATTCTGTCAGCACTTGTGCTGATTGTGCCACCCTTCCCACAAAAGGGAATGCTTGTGGCCGCCTCCCTCCCGCATCGGAGGTCAGACGCCACTCTGCTCCACAGCACTGCTCGCTCCAAGCTTCGTCCACATCTTGTCCCCTCCACTGCATCTCTCCCCCTGCCACCCAAAAGGCAAGCCTGATTGTCCCTAATTTCCCCTTCCCACAACTAGCCTGTAAGGCTCATGTGCTGTCGTCCTTCCGGTGCTGGGTCCTGTGTAGTGCATCCCGCTCCCTAGCCGGCCGCCATGTTCTCCCCACACTATGCATTGGAATGTTGACATATGTGTTAATATTACTACATGGTATAATCAGCCAGGTATATTATTGCTTTCAAAAATCTAAGACATTACACAGCAAAAACATCATTCATTATGAGACAAGCCTATAACCTTCATGAACTAATAGGTGTACTCCCTCCCCCCCCCATGCAGTAGTCCCAAAGGCATGTCTGGTTTGCCTGCAATATTTGACAAGGGCAATACTTTTTACGACTCGGAGCTATGAACTTGGGTGTGATCCCTGTAGTGTCTTACATGATTTAGAAGGGAAGCCTCTGTATTAGTGTGACTTAATCGCTCGAATAGAATGTAACAAAAGGTTGATTTAGAATATTGGAGTTCACAGTTAGGCAGAGGAATAAAGGGTGTGTGATTTACAGCTGTGTGTGTGGCCTAGTTATTCCCTGGGTATCATGATAGGGAAGACTCTACAATCCTTTCTGGATCAGGAGAGTTAGCCATGCCTCATGGTAAGGTTAAGAACTGTAATTTATTTTTTTTAACTTAAAAACAACAGCACCATTCCTGTGTTGGAGTATGCCAAAGGCCCCATGTATACCAGTCATTGTTTGATCAGTGCCAACTGTGCGCCAGACTGTTCCTCTCTGATATCAGTTTGACTTTTGTGATCACGGCTGGGTGAGCAATGGTTTCTAATTTTGAAATAGAAAGCAGCACTCGCCCTTTTCCTGTGTGTTGCAGATGTTTATGCACATGAACTTCATGAACACCAATCCATGCAAAAATTATTAAACAACTCCAGAGAAAAACGTTGCAATACGTGGGCTAAAGTGTAATAACATACTACCACATTTAAATCCAAATATTGAGGGTGATTGGGGATCAGTCATTTAGGATATCTGCGTACATCCGTTTTTTTCACCAAACATCTTTAGGTCTACTTGCAACATGTTAAATGGACTCAACTGACCAGACGTAAAATCACCTCACAAGCTATACATATGTTAGTCTTCATTGGACACACTAAGCCTCCAGCAATCACTTACAGTAACATCAGCACATTAAAATAATTAAATCACCATGGTTAGCCTCTTTATGAGCCAGCCAAGTCCTAATCTTGCCTGTTTCAGCCACAGTCCGGAGCCGAATTAATGATAAAAAGACAATTAGACATGTTTGAGAATGTTTTTCATTATTATTGGCCTTAAGTCACCTTGACTAACCTTGTTTTGGGGTCACTTAATTTGCCTACCCAGTGTTAATATTTTGCCAATATTATGTACAGGGGATGTGTGTTAAAGACCAAGGTGCCGACATTGGACCATATAAAGCTGGTTCTTACTCCGACGTTGATGCTTGGTCAGAAAATCAAATCACGCTGTTCAGGGAAATACATTTTCTTTTCCTTGGCTTCGAAATAAAAATCTGTATTAAGTATTTGTTTTCTGTTACTCAGTGCTGACTTGCACTGGCTACATGTCCTCCTTGTTTCTATAATCCTGGTTACTTTATCCAATGTGGTTTCAAGCCCACACCCTCCTGACTCACCCCTTCATGTTTGAGGTGCTTCTTTTACAATTAACATGTTATCTGAAAACATTTCTAGGAGGGGTAGCTGTGCCAGATCAAATACGAAAGAAGCCAAAGCTCTTGAAGTGTGGAAATGGCAGTGGAGTTGTAAGAGTGGTTTTAGTTTGAAACAGTTTGACCAATGTGATTATGACCAGGTTCAGAATTTGTAAAAATGGAAATTTCAACAGAAGGGCTTGAAGGTAGACCCCTGTAGTATTTCCGTAGAAACCGTGTGTACACCTGTGTTTTTTCAAACATCATGAAGTCCAAGGTGTGCTGAAAAAATTAAGTCGGAAGCAGTGTTGTCAATATTGTTAGTTACCGCAGCTCAATAAAAAATAGTGTTTTCTTGTGTTTGCTGCAACCAGTACTGTACCTCAGCGTTCCTGCCACATTCTTGGATTGCCGTTTTTCATGCTGTGGGGTGTAATTTGTCTGCCTCGGAAAATATTTTCGGTAGTATGCAGTATTTTTGTATAAATAACGGGAATATTTCAATAAACCACATTCGCTTTATTTGTTGAATTTATTAGGACGTGCTATTTTCTATCTTATGGTCTGCACGTTTCTTTGACTGTATCATATCACATTTTTTAATATTTAGTTGACGGCCATAGACATTATGAAACGGCAAAGTATTTTAATTAACAACATATTTTTGTCTCTCCTGTGGAATGATTAAACTGAGTGTGTTCTGTCTGATGCCAAAAAGGATTTAACCAATCATGTGTCCTTTACATGCAGGTCAGTCAGAGGGACAACCCAGCTCTGGAGCCCATTATCCATGGTTTGAAGGGCGTCGTACATCACGGTAAGTACGCTACTTATGCCTTCTCTTTCGAGAAGAAGAGCAGAAATGTGTCCTTATGCAGCGGGGGTCACCCTTCAGAAGACACATTGAGATGTGCATTCTTCATTCACTGATGTTTAAGGGCATTAAAGGCATTATTTGATGGGTACAGATCAGACCCATTTGTTACCTGAAAATGGGTTTAGGTTAACAGCAAGCTATTTGTTTCTTTTTAGTCACTGCTCGGCGATGCTCATGTTATAAATCACTAGATGGAAGAATGTATCATCCATATTAGTACGCCGAAGGAGTTCTTGCATTACACTGTCGCTATTCATCTTCTGTTTGCTCTAGAATTAATCCTTTCCGAAGCGGCTGGTCTTTTTTTTTTTTTTTTTTTTTTTTTTTTAAGCACTGCATTTTTTTGTATGGAGAGATGATGGTGAAATGCATTAACTGCTGAAGAAAGATACAGATTGATGCTGATTATCATTTTCAAATGCAGCTGCTGCTGTGTAGCGTTTGCTACATAGGCAATGTTCTCTTTTTTATTTTTTTTAAATGTACTCATCAGTGAGGTATCACCTCAAACCTTACTTCCCCAAACTCTAAAAATATCCTTGCTGGAGCTAAAGGCAGAAGTTAGCCTATTGTAGATTACTTTTGTTTTTCGAAAAAACAAAACCATTTAACCATGCAGATAAATTATTCATCCGAAAATAGGCATACATTTTAGGATATTTGAGCCTGCATAAATTGCTTTAAAACGCTTTCTTTGTATGTTTCAGTCAAAAAATATTACTATAAGGCTTCCGTGCTGCTATGTCATCTAGACATCGGTGCCAGTAATACACAGTCCTTTCTTGTTTAGTTAGGTTTATTTTTTTAGCATTTTATTTTTGAAGGCTGAACAGAGTGAACAAATGCCACAAAACGCTTGACCAAAAGTACAGTTGTGCTGAAACTGAATCCAGCTATATTAGGGCATACTTTAGTGATTTATTCTAGAACATCATTAAAAATTCCCTTGACAAGGCATCAGGAATTTGTGGTGTGGGTGATGAGTCTACATTTTAAGGCTCATCGAGAGACAGCTGTCTAACTTCCAAGGTCATGCACACAACGTTGACGCCAAAAACTAGACCAGAAGAGAGCCAAGACTCAAGAATGAGTGCTGGGGCGAGGGACGAATAATTCATAGACACTGATTTGTAATGTTTGATATTCATGTTGAACGTCTGAGTAATACTTGAAGAAATGAAGTTAAGGGCAACACGTCTCATCAATGCATTAAGACTAACGTGGCTTAGCATGTGTTTCTGCGAAGAAGCGTCCTAATGTTTTTTTTTAAGATGGTCTTTAGACAATAATGCTCCAGCGCTCAGGAAATACTTTTCCATCTTGACATCTATGAATTAAAACAACTGGTATTTCTATTAATGACTCTGCTTTCAATGCCATTTAATGCTGTGGCTCTGAGCACAGACTTAGTGAGAGTCAAAAAATGAGGGCTTAAAGGCTATTAACAGTAAGATTTATATTTTAACAATAGGCACACATGTTCAGTAATTCAAACTCAAGACATTCAGACTGGTAATAAAGTAGCTGATTTGCCTTAATAAAAAATTCTGGAATGACCTAATTACATAGAAACAGAAAAAAATCTGATTATTTTTCTCGATGACAGCTAAAATTTTATTGTCAACGACTTTGCGCTAAAGAAACACAATTGGTTGGATACATTTTTTTCATTTGTTTTGATTCCTGTGGTGGTTCAGCTCACACTTCACCTTCATTTGCTTCAAGCACAGAACATCATGTCCACATTCAGTGGATATCAATTGAAAATTCATACACAAAGGTTACCACTGGAGAAGTAGCTCAGTGAGGTGAATGTTTAGAGCTGGAACAAACAATTGATTGCAAGGTCACAGGTTCCAGTACCGGCAAGGTTGGCTCTGCCTTTCATCAAAAATAAATTGTGTTTACCTTGATGGATAATTGTAACATCTGTGCAAATGGCAATATGGAATGTTTAAGGGAAAAAAAGGTCATATCACTAGACTGCTAATATATCAATCCTATCCTCCCCGTCAACTTTTTTTTATTTTCAGCCTTATTTAGAGTTTGGTGGATAGGTTACTCCATCACAAATGTGATGAACCTATCCGCCAATCTCTAGCTACGGCCTTTGTCCTCACTTTCCACAAAACCTCCTTTTACAGGCCAATCGTGGCATTATCTACAATGAAGAAATCATAATAAATACTTTGTGGGCATAGATAATGTGAGATTTATACACAAAGGCTACTGTGCCAGACAAATAGAACTGCTAAAGCAGTTTTTAATGATAATTTAGACATGTAAGCAACATAAACTCTTTAAGGCCACTCAGCTTATTTGAAATGTTTTGATCAACAGGAAGGTGATCTGTATTATGAAGTAATTCACTGTATTCCAAGGAAACACATTTTGCTCAGCTCATTGATTAACATGGTATATCTCTTGATGGCGCTACTCAATACCTATCTTGAAGACAATATTGGATTTTATGCTGAGACTAAAGAGTGTATACTTTATTTGGATGGCCACAGCATGTCACAGGTCACCTAAGCCATTTACAATATGTAGGCAACATTGTCACATTCTTAAATGGTTTAGTAATGCAATCAACATGACCTAGTAGAAATGCTGTTGCTACCTTTGTCATCATAGTAATTATCTATGTGTGACAATTCTTGCATTTTGGTAGTTGAAACTCTAATATGTTAACTGTAAAGTGGTGCAATGAAAACCTATATTATAGTGCATTCACTGTATAGTAGTGATTTTAAGTGATGTGGTGTAGCCCTAAAACTTAATGTTTAACCAATTAATTTGATTTCAGGTGATTCTTTATGATGATATACAATTGTTTTCACAGAAAGGATAATGACATTCTAAAAATAAATGTTTTAAAAGTTACATGAAAATGTTGAAATGTGGTTCTACATTTTATCTATTAAAATGTATTAACATTATTTTGTTTTAAATCTATTGTAATATAAACACTGACAAAGCTATTCATGAGGAATTCATAATTTTGAATGTTATATGTGCCTTGCTTGATATAAATGAATGTGCCATTTTAATTCATTTTAAGTAGCCTATGTGAGGGCCTGCAAGACCCCGTTTCTAAAATGTGTAGGAAAGTGTTTAGTCATTCTTGCTAATGTCATCTT
The DNA here is from genome assembly GCF_031143425.1 of Pleurodeles waltl. Lineage (NCBI taxonomy): Eukaryota > Metazoa > Chordata > Amphibia > Caudata > Salamandridae > Pleurodeles > Pleurodeles waltl. The sequence continues at coordinate 181,183,872 of NC_090448.1, read as the reverse complement.
TCTTTCAGGTTCCGTTCCCATAGAATGCTAACTTGGAAATAGATGTTCTACTGTGGACCTCCAAACTCACATGGTGCCACCGTTAGACACCCAATATTGGCTCTCCTCACACGCTTACCTGTGAGGAGCCAATATCACATGGTGACAGGGAAAATGAGCTGAGAACTACTGTAAACAGTGGTGTTAAGCTTGTTTTCAGAGGCTTTTAACTGCTGATGTCAATTGATGGATGTGAAAACACCCCAGGACATCGGCAGCAGCCTGAGCAAGATTGTTTTCTTCTAGAGGTGAAGGTTTGGGGCCAGGGCCGGGCAAAGGTTCCTCTTAGGTGCTTCTTGGCACGAGGCCACACTCCATCCAAGGCCTGTGAGATTTTTGTTGAAGTTGGCTGGTCTGCTATTGCTTTACGTATAGTGAGCCTTCGAAAGTAACCTTGAACCTGGTACATTGGAGACCTGTGGAAATGGATTACATCACATTTTTGCAAATCATACAGATGAGCTTAAGGTAAATGCCTTTACCATGTCACTAATGGGAATATTTCCTGATGTTTCATGCGATGGACTTTGATTGGGCAGTGAAGTGTTTTGATTGATGTACTGCAGCTGATGATCAAATCATCTTGCACTTTGGACTTTAATATACTGTTCCCCAGCTGACTAAGCAGCATTCTTCTTGCCCTTCTTTTTGGAAGAACTTGTCTGGACTCTGGGAAGTGCAGACCGCTCTCCATTTACCCTTCACTTGCAATGCTTTGCTGAGACTTAAAAATATTCCCCTGACCCAAGGAGAAGACTCTTGACCGAGCTTCTGAAATGCTAATGCCTTACCTTTTTATCTATTTTTTGGAAACTCTAGGTAGCCACATTTTGCCACAGAGGCTCTTTTTGAATGTTTTTGTCCATTATTTTCTTTTTACTTTTTCCCTCATGTGTTGTAGCTCAGCACCATGCTAACTTGAAACTTGCCAATCTGTTGGGTTTCCCTTTGCCCTAGCTTGCTAACATGGATGTCTTTTAAATTGCCTTTATGCTTAAAAGAACTGAACAGCACTTGTTTTCAAACCATCAAATAATTCTGTTGATGTTTTGTATTGCTATTGTTGAGTGTTTAGTCATCTGATGTTAGTTCATCTAAACTTCTTTATACACCTTGGACAACCCATGGTGATTCTGTATCTTTATAGTTTTGTTTTGAGAATTATCTACATAAATCTGAGCACAAGTATGTAATAAAATCCTCAACTTTTATTCCTGACTGGCGTTTTCCTTGTATGGCAACATAGGTCATACTGTCATCTGAATTAATGTTTGTGTTGATGCCTCACCTTTCTACTCCTTATACCGGTTGACAAATCCCATTGACCACTTAAAAAAACATATTTGGAATTCGCTTTACCAAACATTAAAAATGAACAGCTCACTTCACAACGTTTTCGGTGTGGCATTGCACATTGCATGAACCAATTTTAATTACTTCTTGTCCTTTTGAGTAAGAAACAATTTGTATTACGTATATCTGCAATGTAGGCTGCAGATGTATTTATTTTAATCCTCTCCATTTGAGCAACAGGGGTGAGGTGAGAATAAAGTTACCTATGGGGTTGTAAGTTTAATTTCTAGGCTTAGATCGTCAGGTGGTGGTTGAATAAGAAAGCTTCCCTAAATTGAAGCAGTTTTTCTTGTCATTTAAGGTCTTCCAAACAGTTGGATCGAGCAATTCTAGCAAACCATTATGAAGCAGTAGGATGAAAGTCAAATGTCCTCACTTCTGTTCTATTGTCTGTACTTCGTTTTAGTTCCTCAGCAGAGGTAATCTTCAATGATTAGGCAATATATGTTGATTGTGTTGATGATAAATGGTCTTCAATATAAGCTAGTTTTAACAGGATCAGGACCTGTATCAGGAAGAGTGTAGCTCCGTTAACAGGGCTGATATGTCACTGCTGAATGCAGCACAACCTTGAAGGGTGATAGGGAGCTATTTGGAAGTTCACTCAGCAATGGATTCTTTTTGGTCCAGACATGAAATTACAAGTGAGTGGATGATTGACCGAAACCTTTTAGTTTAGGAAAGATTTAAATGTTTTCCCAATTTATAGAGAGGTTCTGTTTATTAATCTAGTTATTCAACATAAGAATTCTGTCTATCCAGAGCCCTAGTAATTTAACTGTGGGTGTGCCTGTTTGTGGATCCGTTATCCTTTACTTTAGTGAAACATTTGAGAATGAAGTTTGATATGTTTTTTTTTCTGGATAGTAGGCTATATTAATTTTTTCTAAGATCAGGCTGTGGAAGTTGATTGACAATCAATCGTGCAGGTTGAACAAGCAACTTTTCAGAGAGTGGCTATCATCTCCATACTGGTGATTGGAGACACTGGCTCCTCATCGCTACTTTTGAGGGGACATATACAAATTCAACCATGTGAGGGCTAAGCAAGAGTCTTGAGAACCCCATATGTGGCCCAGGACAGGCCAGTGAAGGGGTCACTCATTCTTCCATGTGCCACTGAAAATCTTGCACATTACCAGTATGTGTAGCAGACTGTGATCTGGTGTTTACTTAATTTTTCCAATCCATGTGTGATATTTTATCAAATCCCTTTGTCTCCAGTTTTCTTTTAATGTTTTAAATAAATAATGGGCAGAAGGTAAAAGTCTTAAAGCCTTGCAGCTGTGACCAAAAAGGCCATTCTGCCCGAGCTAGCCCTCCTGAACCTCAGAGACATTTCAAAGCAGCCTTAGTTGAGCACAGGCATTTATTTGGAGTGTAAAAGGAAAATCGTTTTACATAAAAGGCTATTCTTAGACCCATGTAGTGCTTTATGAACTAAGCACAATTCTTTAAAATTAATCCTTTTTGCACTGGAAGTTAGTGAGGCTTTCAGTCCTACGGAGATTGAGTCACATTTTCTTTTGTTCTGTATCAGCAGAGCCGCTGAATTTTGGTGTATCTGACGTTTATTGCTTTACTAAGCAGATCAAAGTGGATCGCATTACAATGGCACAGTCTTGCTGATATAAATGCACTCACTAGTTGAGTACTCTGTTTCTAGTCAAACATATATTTTTTGCTTTTAGCACTCCTAGCTAAAACAAGCAAGACTTTACTACTGCGTTCCCGTGGTTCTCCATGGTTAATTGGTTAAGAAAGCATCAAATAAGATGCCAAGATCTCTCACACTGTGGGTTTGGCTAGGTTGTTGTTCCAGAAAAGGTGGCCAGAAGACAAGATTCCAGATCAAGGTGTAATGTCGGGGAAATTGAATCTTGTTTTTTTTTTTTTTCCTCAGTTCAGTTTCATCTGTATATGGAAATTCCTGCTATGTACTTATATAATGTTTCAGATGTTTGGTGCTCTAGGCAGGGAGTCACTGTCTATGGCAAGAAAAGTGTTCATGTCATAAGCATATATAGATATGCTAAACGTAAACTGTTCAATCATTTTAACCAGAGGAACGATATATATGTTGAATAACAGAGGAAAGAAACAAACTTTGGAAAACTCTACAGCTCAGAATTCTCAGAGTGGATCAATTTGGGCCTATTCAACTTGGGTGATTCTCTGTGTTGGAAAAAAAAAATACTCCTGAACCTTACAAGAACCACCTTGACAGATTTTTACCTGAGTAGAAGAGAATCCGTTTTGTGACTTTTCAGTCTGCATAACAGTTTTTCTAAATGTCGTCTTGAAGCCATTTTCCTAAAAAAAAAAAAGCAGTACATTTTCTATTTTGACTTGCTGTATAGCATTTCACCTTTGCAGGATAATGCTTTAAACTGAGTCGGTGAATCTTTTTGATCCAGCATAAGGGTGTGGCGGAAAAAGTCATTAGAGTTCATAAGAAATACATTCAAATACAACAGTATGACTAGAGGCGACGGAAAAGATTCAAACGTACTAACATTAGCAGAACTAAACATTTAACAAAAATAATACAGAATATCATAAGAATCACCTGATGTACAGAAAACAAGTGCTGTTCAATTCTTACAAGCATCAAGGCAATTTAAGTCATCCAAGAATAACCAATTTGGGCTAGGGGAACTCCACAGATCAGCAGATCAAGAATTCATGTGCTGGGCTAAATGCCTGTGGGCAAAAAAACCACAAAAAGAATTTTGAAAAAGGAAATCTGGGGTAACAGGTTACTAACTAAAGTGGGCAAAAAGTAAGTAAAAGGGGAAGGCGTCAACATTTCAGAAGCATGGTAGAGTCTTCTTTTCTGGGGCAGGGGAAAAATCTCTAAGCCTCAGCAAGGCATTTCAAAGGGGCAACGGTAGAGAGGACTATACCTCTTAGAATCCAAGGGGTTCAGCATCTAAGGGTAGACGAGAAGATGTGCTGCAATGGGATCTAGAAAAGGACTCTCCAAATCCATCTTGAGAACCGTATATTGAAGTTCATAGGGAAAGATGATTCATCAATCTATCACTCAATATGACACATCCATTAGAAATCCACCATATAACACAAGCTGCACATTGCTGAAGGTTCCCATTACCAATAGGTAAAAATATTACTCTTGTGTCACCTGTTCAAATTGAAACATTTGTATAATTTACTAGTTCCACAATTCTGAATGTACTGAGCACAAGGCGAGGTTCCCAAGCTTTCCATGTGTAAAACAATAAAACATCTATTACTAAAATAGCGTGCTCATGAAAATGATGTCTGAAAGAAAGATTCATGGTAGCAAGAATGACACAACATTTTCTGTACAGTCACAAAACAGGGCTTTGCAGGCCTCACTTAGGCTAATGCAAATGAATTAAAACAGTACTGTCATTAGTCGCATTTAACATCCTAAACCATAACTCTTTATTAATAAGCTACTAGGCTTGTTCATGTTACAGTGCATTTAAAACAAAAAAGGTTTCTGTTAACCCTTTCATGTAACTATAAAACATTGTTGCATATCACTTTTTAAAGTCTTCTTGCATGAAATCTATTATCATTTTACTGCACCCTCTAAGTTTTCATAATGAATTACAACATAATGATGAATTAATTTGATTACACATGAACTTTAATAACTACACCATATATATCTTAACGACTACTGACCTAGACTGAATGCCTGTTAAAATGACTTTTCAGGGGACCATTTTACACCTAAACTGTTAGTACTTTGATTAACATAATGCATATCCTTTCACATATAGATGATCTCTGTGACATGAGGGACAATACTAAAATTTCTGCTACCTCACACTTTATAGAAAGTATGGAAAAAGGCTACTGTTTAGCTGTGTTTGAGACTGCTAATTAAAGACTTGCAAAGATAGAATCATTATAGTAACGTTTTTGTAGCTGTGAAATTCTGATTTATTCATTTTTTTTCTCCAAAGAATAACACATGTAAGTTTAACTCACGGGGAAAAATGTTATAATGCTGCATTCTTTACAGAGGGTCTGTGTATAATGTGTTTTACTCATTCAGCTTCCATAAGCACTTCATCTCAAGCTATTTAGTTCCACAATAGTATGTTGCAGGAAAGAAATAATTACAAAAAATATAATGATGAGATTTGTTTTCCCCTATTGTATCAGATGTATGCACTTGTCACAAGTCATTGCCAAAATCAGGGCTGGAAGTAGGTATTTGACATCATAGGCAGCAAGAGCTTGTTCTTGCTTCTCTGACTATTCTGTACCAAAAAATAATCACAGCAAACCTAAATCAAGTTATTATAAGGGATCCTTGTCTGAGTAGAGTTCCTTTCTACCCATCTGAATTGCAATGAGGAAGAAAGACTTTGCTCACACCACCTGTTAAGGTTCTTTCCTCTGAATGGATGTTTTTTTCCTTTGATGGTTAAATATTATCCATTGTGTAGAATGTCACCTCAGTCTAACCTTAATGGGTATCCTCGAGTTCTTCTTGGGTTTTCTTTCTAGTTCAGAAATTGCTATGACCTCTACATGTTATGAATCCCATGTACTTTTGTGGCTTCTATAACTTAAATGGTTATAAGCCTGATTATTTACAAATGGTGTGCAGAGCAGACTACAAGGACGTAGCGTTGTTCTTAAATAGTTCAGAAACATAATAGTTTGTTAAATAATTTGATGAAAACTACGATTTCTCTAGAGTTCAAGGAAGTCATTGCCAGGTGGTGTGCTCTCAGCTGGACCGAACACGATGAATGTCAAGTAAATTTATTGTCAAAGTGGACGCAGTTTTAGTTAAAGATTTTGACAGCGATTTGAATTCATTTGACACAGCATAAATAATTGTGCCCTTCAGAGTCTCACTGGCTCAGTAATGATGATCGAGAAATGTGTACACAGGAAATCAATACGGATGCGGTCAGCCTTCAAAATTGGCTTTATTTTTTGAACTTCATGGATATTGTTGTCCCAGAGTCTTAAAGGCTCTGATACATTGCTTGGCGAGACAGGGCTACTGTTTGCCACGGAAGTCCTTTATTCGGGTAAGATAAAATTACACCAAATGAAGCAACGCGTCGCCGATTCGTTCTTGTATGGTTGTTGGTAGCTACTACGTCTGTAGTTTAGAATTTGCTGTTGCGAGAGTGCACAAGTATCTCTCTGCATTTCCCACCCAAGAAGATATCCATTGAAGGTGAGAATGAGGTGCTGTGATCATCCTGAAATAGAAATCACTTTACATTTGAAAGCAATTGCAGAAATAAAGGTGCGAAGGTGGCCTGATATATTTAATTTGCGATTAAAGTTGTGTGGCAGACAATTAGTGCTGGAGGGTCTGTGGTCTGGTCAAGGAAACACCCACGAGCACAGTCATGCAAAGGCAGGTCAGGTGCACATGAGAAGGTACGCAGCTCCCAGCAATATTCATTTTTGTTGATTATGCGTAATCTATTCTACCACTCTTGTTACGTTGAAACGATAGGTAATACAGAGCTAATCAATCAGTCCAGTGCTGCCAATCAGCCTGTTCATCAGGACAATGTGGGGCCACCCTAGCTGAATTCGAAACTTTACTACCTACTACGACTAAAATTGCCTTGAACTATGCTATGATTGAGCCTGCTAAAAAAAAAATTATATATATATATATAATTAAAACCGATTTTAAAATGGTAGGATTTTCCAGTTTGTAAGGACAATTTGCCCCACAGGTGTTTGTTTGAAGGGCAAACTGAGAATGTCTTACACACAAAGCTCTAATTAAAAGAAAACTTCTCCCTTAAAAAGTAGGTTGCTGCACCTATTTTGGATTTCTAGGCAGACTACTGAAATGTAATAAGACTTGGAACTCTGCAAGGCAAGTTTAACATGATGTCGTTATGGGCAATATGTTACTTAAGGTGCTTAACTAAACATTCAGTAGTTGTTTATCCAAAGTATGTCCCACAGAACCAGATGCTTTCCACAATTTTAGATTTTCTCAAGTACAACAAATTTACAATTTAAATGCACCTATTTACATTGTAAGTCGTTATCTGGAATGATGTTTGAGGAATTGATTTGACGTAGTATATTGTTTTGTAATTGGCACTGTACTCTCCTTTGCTTTTGTAGGAGTATTTATTTCATCAATTGCAAGTCCACCACGTTGTTTGCCCAAAACACTTGCATACATTCTACAGATTGAGAACCCCATGTTCCATATAATTTTTCATTTAGACAAGTTGATGAGCCCAAACCTGATGAACTCAAAACCCATGCTTATGCAAAACGTATTCATTGCTATACTGAGCTTCCTCCTGACTTGTTTTTCAATAGGGTTGTTTGTCAGATCAAGGAATCGGCTCTGACAATACTGACTGTAGTGCCTAACAGCTGGGACAATTGTAGCATGTCCTCCTTTTCTCGGAGTAGCATTGTCCTACTCATGGTCATTCGATCATTGCCCCTCAAGGTGTATGATTACCACGTCTCGAAAGGTCTCCCTCACCAAACGCTGTTTAACTGATAAAATTCACTGCTCCCAATTCATGTCTGGAATGCTGAGCCACTCCATGTTGGTTCTTTAAGATGCCATTCTTTGCAGAGTGTTTCCTGGTTACTTATTTCTATGTCCTGCTCATTTGGCAGTGGCTGACGAACCAAACCCTCTGAGGTCTCTCGCCTTTGGTTCCTGTCCAGACACAACCATATTTTTGGGGTGTTTTTTGAGGTTGGAGACTGGGGTCAGGGGACGCAGGCGAGATTTCACACTATCCCTGGTTGAATGTACAATTTGTAGACCTTGGATTCCTATCTCCCCTACTATTTTTATTCCTGTTTGGAGTAGGACATGGTTGTGCTGCCATACTTGCTGTACTAAGGCAGAATAATGCATCTCCAATAATTTTGCAGGAAACCCATTTTTTGCAAAACACCTTTTGTATCACCACAGCAATTGGAATCTTCTCGGTTAGGTCCTGCTTGCATGTATGAATTGGACCTGACCCCCTCAAGGCTTAAAGTGCACATACAATTTCGATAAATAAACTGTCAGGCTCTTGCTTCAGCAGTTCATTATAATCTCACCAGGGGGCCCTTCCCAGACTGATCTGTCTTAAACTTTATTATCAGTGACAGCACTCCTTTCACTAACTGGATATCCTCCATGCATGAGCATGAGTCCCCTGTCACCTGAGTTAAATGTGCCACTATCTGGCTCACCCTGAATGCCTGATAAAATGCCACCGTGAATACTGCTTGAAAGTGCACTGATTTGAATGACAATCTCGACTTGATGTCTTCTGATGCTACCAATGGACCAATTTAGTAAAGTCATTTGGGAGACTTGTATCTTTTCTCAGTCATTCCAAGCACCTCCTTGCTCTCATAGATCACCTCGTATAGTGTGACCCAGTTGGGTGCTTTCGATCTTCCTCCTTTTAAAGGTCATGCAGTTAACTATAAAACTGCATTATCATTTAGGCGCTGGTCTCAACTAATGCAAGCTCGGTTACCTGCTTGAACATACCCACGTAATTGTGGTAATTCTTTGCTGTCATTGGAGTCAACATTTGGCCTATCAAATAGGACAAGTATGTTCGGCCATCTTCCACTGCTTCTCTGAGAAAATGGACATCCTTTGTTTTCCTTGCTGTGCTAAGCTCCTGAAACTTTACATCTGAAAGCTAGGATGTGTATCAGCAAGTGAGTGGTCTACTCGCGGTACATGTCTGTCCCCCAAGTTCACACCCAACTGCAGTTTTGTCATGGAAGACAGGAGCTAGAGCACATGTGGGCACCTTGCTCACCCACAGTTACTTATCTGTCCCACTGCTCTGTCATCTGAACAAAGCATCAGTTTCTTGTCCCTTAGCCTGCAATACCAAACCCTGTCTGTCATGTATGTCATGTGACCTGCTCATGTTTCTTGAATGGCACCAGTGGGTCCCTTCATATTAGTGTGCCAGTGAATTGTTCAGGGAACGTTCGCCATCATATCATATTTAACACCTGCCATCATTCTCACATGATGGTGCTGCTTCACAAAGACTGTGAGTTGTGCGAATCTCCATGCAAGGGCCCCACACACAGATTGGACCAGAACCTGGATTGCAAAATTAAGCTTCTCTTTGAAGGCATGGATGTCTCTTAATGTTGCCTTGTCCTTCTGTGACATGGCCTGGTTATCACTTCTTACTGCGAACACCGTCCTGCAGAATTCTGTATGTTTCTACCTTTCACAGAGTCTAACTCAATGCCCAGGAATATAATCCTTGTTGATAGATGAACTATTTTTCCGTCTTTTAGAGAAACACATACCCATCTTTGGCTTCACCTACAATCAAAAGCTGTGGAAAATAATGCAGTTTTACACACTCAAGGTGGTGGTAATGTAGGAGTCGCTGTAGAAATATGCTGAAAAGTTTGAAGTAATCACGGAAATTGTGCATCCAATTGGCATGCATTTCTCAAAGTAGGTCTAACCTTCATATTGAAAACCTAGCAGATCGAAACTATCCAGATGAATCAGAAGCAACCTGAATGCAGACTCTGCCTGCCTTCACCACCAATGCCTCTTTTCCAGCAGCTCTCAGAAAAATCAATTAACTGATATGTCTTGTCATTGACTGACCTGCCCTCTTTTTAGGACTGGTAGTGGATTGCTTTAAAATTCCAAGTCTCCTTTTTGAGGCCACACCATGGGGTGTCATATGGATTCAGCAAAGGTTGTTAAAAAAGCACTCAATCTGCCCCAGTGTGAGTTACTTTTGGATCTTTTGCTTCGTGACCTGCAGAGGCACAGCTCCAGCTCTAATAGCTTTGCTGTACTTGCCAGGAAGCTGCTCTTGGAAAGGAATACAGAATCCTTCAATTCCTGCCATCTTCTTTTTTTGTGGCAGCAAACTAATGTTATGTTTACATATCGGGAAATTTGCCATGGAAGTACTGTGATATCCTGCTCTAGTACGGGAGAAATTATATGCCTCCTACTTGTGTTCACTAACACTTGTGTGCCTCTGTCTATAGTCCCGATCCTTTATCCTTACAGCATTCTGACACAGTATGCCATGCTTTGCGAATGGTGCAAAGATGGCAGAATTTGTTTACATGCCCCAATTAATATTTATTCTTCTCAAATCTCTTTGGTGATGGGATTGTTGTGACTTGAACCTTTCATAGGCCGTTATCTTGTGAACATACCCCAAGCTTTATCAAAAGGTCCCTGCACTGGGTTAACGCTGCAACCCCTCTACACTTCTAGTCATTGATGATATGGCATGAAGGCATGGGCATAAATAATCCTCTTCGGGACTCTTCTGCTCTATGCTCCAGACCGTGGTTAACCTATATGCGTCACCCCCATTGCCTAACACCTACCTAGAGAATATTGATTTTTTCCAAATACAAGTTCTTTCAGGAGGCTGATACTGGGAGGGATTTAAATGGTGTAATTGATTGGGCACTGGGCAGGTCGGTCCGCAACCCTCATCATACCCAAAGCAACACTCGTCTTCCAGACTTTGTATCTTATCGTTAGGCACAGGAAATGTGTGATGTTACTTTCTCCCTAACAGAAGTAATTTGCCTTTTATTTGGGTGCACATAGATCCTTAACTAGGAAAGATTACTTTACGCCCCAGCTAGACTTTTGTTTCATTCATGGAACATGTATTAATTCCCAAAGCCTCTCCTTCTGGACAACTTCCACATACCACTTACATTACAATGCAGAGGTAAGAGAAGTTGTAGGTGTTTGTATCTTAGTGCCTGGTGGCTAACAGATGATAATTTCATAGTACAGATAAAAAACAAGGCTTAGAAATGAATCTGAGTTCATTAGAATCCCCATTGGTGCTGTGCACAGCTTTCACTGCCTTTATTATGGGCAAACACATGAGTTGCATTGCAGGAAACAAGAGACATTTGTAGAAGAAAATATTGGAGTTGAATATTCCCCTTATAGATCTTGAGACCCATTTCCTTCCTCTACAGAAACCCGAAACACTTTGATTCTAGCAACAGCTCACTTAGATCCTTCTGAAAGATACTAAAGTGGCATGAGTGGCCTCGCAGAGCTGTATCTACCAGTGAGAAAATAATGCCAGCAAACCTTTTTGCTAGCTAAATAGAACAAGCCAAATATATATTAGAAAAATGTATTGCCCCAGGCAAAGTTAAACTGGTAATGCACAACATACTTTGCTAAATGCTATTGAGACTTATTCTCATAGTCCCACCCATTCGAGGTACATTAAACAAATGTCACTTACAGCCCTATACAGTGCCACTTGCAAGCTGAGAGAGACAAGTCTGATGGGAAGAGTTTGGGCAAGAAACTTCATGATACAGTCTACTGCAGATAGGGAAAACCCCAGGTCCAAATGATGTACTATTACTTACAATTTGGTGTTCGTTTAATCCCTTGGCTTCATCTGAGCACTTTGAGAGGGACAGTCCTTGCTAATAGTTGAGAATGAAAAATGCATGTGAGTTGGTGGAGTGGAACTACTTGCTTGCTCGTCTAGCAAAATGTTTTGGTACATTAGCCTTCGATACACACAATTCGCACCTTGGGTAAGAGTAAATGGAATGCTCTCTGAACCATTCCTTCTTGGCAAAGGCAATCTACATGGTTATCCATTACCATTGGCAGAATGGCTGAGTTGATGCCCCGTTACAGGGATGTGTTCGGTCACTAGCGATAGAGCCTCGTTATATGCAGACTACGTGTTTCAACCTAAAACAGTCTACTATATCATGCTGTTGTGGCCTGAAAATACTGGTTACTTTTGTTAATTTTTTTACACTCAAGAGTAAGTGGTCCAAAGCAGTTTGCCTAACTGATTAGGTTGGTAGCCTCTAAACTGGCTTTGGCCTCTTCATTGAAAAAGTGTGATGGATGAAAAACAATATAGATAGAGAGCGAGAGAGAGGAAAAAAAACTGAGCGGCCAGATACTTTTGGCCCAACTGGTCAATGGATTACAGTCTGACCTACTATTTTAATTCCAGCCTCCTCACTATAATTGTTGGTCCAGGCTGCACTGCCTTTAGTGTTGAGAGCGTGTCAATGGGACAGCTACATCCCTGAACTGTATGTATAGAAGGCACATTCTGGCTGGCCCTCAGTCAGGTACTATGACAGTACAGCAGCAATGACACACACCCCTGGCAGTCATTACATGGAAAAGTATAAGTACAGTGGAGTATGCATTGCAGTTATGAGCTTTGATTTGAGCAGGTGGCAACCTTGCTAAGCTTTAAAAAAAAAAAAAAAAAAAAGAAAACACATCCACACACCCCAACCTCTCTGTCAGGGTTTATTCCACTTGTAAAACTGATCATTGTTCAAATGTGGGCTCACAGCTCTACTGGTCCACAGTAATCAACACTGCAGACTTTTTTCGGCTTTCTGGGTCACTTGGGAGGTGGATTTAGGACCCCGTATCAGACAAAGATTAGAGAGAAGATTTAATGGGCCCTCGAGAGAATCAATTTCAACACAATTATTAATTCAATTTAAGCATCTCTACCACACATACAAAAGCTGTGATATTACCAGAAGGACTCCTCCAATATGTGCATCAGATGTGGGATTTCAGTGGGTGACCACCTACAGGAAAGTGTGGCATTTTGAGAAACTCTATCACTACTGCATAGCTGTTGTCGATCCCTGTTGAAAAGGGTTGGGTGGCCAATTGAACTTACCCCTATAATAGCTCTATTTACCACCCTCTGTGAAGTTTCACACAAATAGACATAATCATGCCTTCCTCCACACATACGGTTTAGCTAAAAAGCACATCATATTAAAATAGTATGACAACAGTCTTCCTGATCTTGAGTGCTGGGCTAAGGGAATGGATCACTGCATGGTCCTAGATATCTTGGTTTTTCAGACTAAGGGGGGCCCACAAAATAACACAAAAAATGAGAAAGGTAAAATTCAGATGTAGGGTTTCCAAAATCGTGTGGGCTCTCCTCCTAGAAATACATCCTCACTGTAACACCATCTTCGTTTGCTCATCCCCTCGCTGATAATAAATGTCAAGGATATGGATGGCATGTATGTACATTGGTTGCAAGAACTGTGATTGAAATTGCCTTTGTGACTAAGTAATATAGAAACGCTGCATGATTTGCACTTCGATGTCCTGACAGATAGTGAATGTTTATCTGAAAATATCAATAAAATTGTTTTAATATATATAATATATATATATGTGTGTGTGCAAATATATATGCATTCATACATAGATATATGTATATATTTAAAAAAGTACCTACTGGCAGTCGCCAGTAGGTAGTTATAGTTAGAACCTAGTTTCCATAGAAAGGCGTTTTTTTGTTTTGCAAATAACTTTGGTGCCATTTAACGAATCCTGACAATTTTTTAAAAATTAGTATGACACTTATTTCAGCTGCTGTCCTGAAACTTTCAAGGTGATTGTTCAAACGGGGACCGAGATAAAGTGGATCCCAGTACGCTTCCCCCCCCTATACAATTTCCTATAGGATTTTTTAACATGACTACTGGCCGGAATTACACCAAACTTGGCTTAAAGGTAGCTTTGGTGTAAATCTGTTCAGTATTTTTTGAGATACTAAAGGAAAAAGAAGTATAGGTATCTAGGGACATGGGTCCTTCACGGATCCAACAGCCCCTGTGCTGATATCTGATTGGCTGCCATCTTTTCAACCGAGTCTAAAAAAAATAAAGTGAAAAAAAGAAAGAGGCAAGGTAGGAATACCCTGAGCCCCAGTGGTGGATTTGCGAATCCAAAATAAAATTTTAAAAAGGCACTGGTTCCTGCACTTTTCTTTTTTTTTTTTTTTTTTTTTGAGCCCCTGGGTGGACCAGTTCCCAGGGGCATTTGTGTGCCCTCCGATAACTATAACTCGCACCCTCTCTGTGCATTGTTAATTACACCATGTATTAAATCACTCATGACATCTTCTATGACATCATTTATAATACCACTTCAACATCTGCAAAAATAAATTTATGAAAAAACTGTGCACGGCGGGGGATGCAAGTTATAGTTACCTTAGGGCACAAATTATAGTTTCCTCAGATAAGTAAAACTAGAACGTTTGAATTTCTATGGTTTTTTGCATGTGAAATCTGAACCTCCCCATAACTTCCCTCTAACCTTTTTAGTTTTGTTTCTTTTTTAGTGAATTTCTAAGTTTTTTTTTTATTTATTTTTTATTCTGTTCCCTAACTATTATGTCCCTGTAACCTTTTTTCCCCAATGATATTTTTATATATATATATATATATATATATATATATATATATATATATATATATATACGTGTGTGTGTATATATATATATATATATATATATATATATGTGTGTTGAGCTGATTAACTCATAGAATATAATCACACAGATATGACTTCCTCGTCAGAAGCTCGTAGGAAGAAGAAAATCAAGCAAACTATTTTTTACCCAGAATGACCCAGGAGAACGACAAGGGACTACCACACCAGGTTCCGCACTGAAATTACAACTCTGCTATGACAAATTAGAGAAATTGATGAGAAGAGAGTTGTCAAAATGGTGGGAAATTGAATCACTACAACAGTACATTGATGTCCAACGGGTTCCCAGGGGTTTAAGGATCTATACAATTCCATCTTATGAAGATCCAGACCCTGACTTATTAGAAGAATGGGCTGAAAATGCAAAAGAGAGCTCTTTGAACATGATGAAGCTTTTAATCAAGTATGCATCCAAAGAAAGGGTCAAAATTGTTGAGGAAATTGATCAGATAACTAAGGAAATCCTGACAATGGTAACACAAGCAAATTTTGAAGAAGTGAAAGCGAACCTTGATAAAAAACGTATTAAATATGAAGAGGATATTACAGCAAAAAAACAGAGAAAATTCTTGAGGGATTTCAAAGATTACCAGTCGGGTAGGATTCTGACTTTTCACCGGAAGTACGACTATATGTACTCAGAGGAGTACAGGAAACCACTGCTTGACCTGAGAAAAGGTGCTATTGGAATTGATTGTGCATGAGTCGGAAGAAAGTGATATCTCTGACAGCAATTTACCAGATATAACAGATGCCTCACATTCTAGTAAGACCATGGGGTCTGACAAAAATATTGATAGAGCCAATTTTTTTAAACAATTTCGGCTACTCAATCAATCAAGGACAGACCAAAAGAAGGACTCGTTTCAAGCACGCGGCAGGGGCCGTGGTTCGAGAGGCAGAGGAAGAGGAACCGCGCAGCGAAAACACGTAGAAGAAAGAGAAGGGCCCATAACAGGAAGAATGACTACAAGGGCACGAACAGTCACATAAAAACTGTAGTTAACTTATCTAAAAGACTCCTGACGACTGAAGAAACCAGTTTATTGGCTCTGGGCTTATCATTCTGTCCAACTAAATGTTTAGATTATGTTCAGACTAGAATTGATCTTTTTCAGTTTGTGAGAAGCTCAAACTGAAAAAATGGTTTCAAACTAAGGTGACAACACCTTCAATGACAGCGGAAAGGGCCCACACTAGTAAACTACTGATTTCAGATATTGATATGTTACATACACTATCCATCTTGGATGGAAACACACAAGCACATGATGATCCCATCAAGAATTTGGGGGTTTTAGGCTTAGACACAGACGTTACGTGCCCCAGCCCCTTTAAACCTAAATCGACCTTTTTACCAACTATACAAAATTATGCTATTGATGTGTTTGAGAGGGATGTATTCATTCAGTTGGAGAAAATCAGGTTCAGTCCAGCAGGTAAAAAACTAGACAATCTGTCTCTGAGTCAACGTACAGCACTGGACACACTATCCAAAGACCCTAACATCGTGATACGTGAATCTGATAAAGGTGGTAATGTAGTAGTCCTGGATAGGACATACTACTTGAAGGAGGGAATGAGACAACTGAACGTAGCAGAATGTTATGTCAAAGCTGAACAATCTGATCTTAAGGGGTCCACTGTAAGATATCATGACATGCTGATAAAATGGAGGGAGGCAGGTTTACTTGAATGGGAAGAATATCATTTCCTTAAGTGCGATCATCCCAAGACTCCTGTCCTATACTTATTACCTAAGATCCATAAGGATTGTGTTAATCCTCCCGGCAGACCCATTGTGTCCGCGATGTCCTCACTATTGGAGAATACCTCACGATATATTGATTACTTCTTACGACCCTTTGTTGAATGTTTGCCTTCATATGTTAAGGATACTACACACTTTTTGAAACTGATGGATGGCCTACACTGGGACAATGATTTCCTATTATTAACTATGGATGTCACCAGTTTGTACACCTGTATCCAGCATGATTTGGGCCTTAAGGCCGTGAGACACTATATGAGAGCCCGTTCCATCTCATATTTGGGACATACAGAAATGATCTGTGATATAGTTTGGTACTGTTTCTCAAACAACTTTTTCTTGTTTGATAATACAATATACAAACAACTACAGGGGACAGCAATGGGTACTTGCTTTGCTCCCAGCTATGCAAATTTATTTATGGGCTGGTGGGAGGAGCAAGTATCCCAAGATTTAAAAGATTTTGAGGACAAAGTGGTACTGTGGTGCTGGTACATTGATGATATCTTTGTAAAATGGAAGGGCGATGAAAAAACAGCTAGGGAATTTGTAATGCTACTGAATCTGAATGATTTTAACATACAGCTGTGCACAGTACAGTAGGACTGCCATCCAATTCTTAGATGTGGAAGTGAGTATTGTTAAAGCTTTCCAATTAAGACAAATTTTGCGGAAAAGCTGCCACATCCTGCACACAGACCCCCATTTAAGGAGTGCAGTGCAGGATCTGCCCTCTATTACATTTCGTAAAGGTAGATCAATACGTGACGATTTAAGTCACAATATGATAATGAGTTCTGACATCATGAAACAGACTGGGGTCCCTATTCAGGGATTTTATTGCTGTCAACAATGCAAAGCCTGTAGATATAGTGTTAACTGTACGGATGTCACGTGGGGTGACGGACAAAATAAACATCGAATTACAGGATTTTTTAATTGTAATACTGAATACTGTGTGTACTGTTTGAGATGTCCTTGTGATAGGATATATGTGGGTAGCACTATCCACAAAGCTAAAAAAAGAGTCCTTGAACATATGAGTGCCATCCGTAACAATGATTACAATTACCCGGTAGCGAGACATTTTCAAGAGGTACATCAAGGAAATGATAAATTATTGAGCTATTTGGTATGCGATCAAGTTAAAAGCAATATACGAGGTGGCAATAGACAAAAAACCCTGCGCATTTTGGAGTCCAAATATATTATCAGGTTTATGACACTCTCGCCTGGAGGGTTGAACTCCAGTGAGGAGATGTGTAGTCATCTGGGTTAGTCATCATTCTTCTGGGTAATAATTTGATTATTATTAATAACATTAATGGTATTTTTAGATATAGATGTACATATTTGTTTTGTTGGTATTAGTATTGATTTTTTCACATGTATGGGTTTCTGTAATTATTTTTGGGGTTTTGGGTTATGAGCACACGAATATATGTAGTGCAGCATATAAGATATAATTAGAATAGGAGTATGACATTCATCCAATACAAGAGATCATAATAACATCATACAAAGATTGAGGGCGTTAGTAAATAAATAATCTAATTGAGATACTTGCTATATAGGCTGAATAACATTAGGAGAAGGTATTAACAAAATGTGAAAGCTATATCATGTATAAAGGATCAGCCCAATATGGCCGCCTTGTTATCCAAGCAAATCAATGCATATGCTGTTTTTGTCTGTTGTTAGTTTTGCTGATTGTAGGTAATTGTAAGCCAGTGTGCCAAGCTCCCCCATCTGTGAACAAGGCTACGGCTGAAACGCGTTGGGAGGAATAATCTGTGAAGAGTAAAAGCTTTAACCACACTGGAAGTGTCCTTACCTTTCTTGTTATTACAAGATTTTGTTGTGTGTATATGTGTGTATATATATATATATATATATATATATATATATATATATATATATATATATATATATATATATAGTGTTTTAATTGTGGGTTTAATTAATCCTTTTTAAATTATTTTTGCCTTTGGAATAATGCCTGGTTAGTGTTTTGGACTCTATCTAATGGATGATAGTTACCATCTGAAACAAAAAGAGCCACTCTTAGCCCACACGAGTGATCAAAAAAAGAAGTGGTTTGCCTCCAGTGGCTTTTGCTGAAAGCCTAGCCATCCAACCTTCAAAGACCTGGAGAACCTGGGAAAGTGAAAAGAATGTTGGTCCCCTCTGTCATACGTAAACAAAACAAACTTCCTGGCGAGGGCACTGCAAATGAGCAAACAGCAACTCATTGTGTCCCTATAAAGCTTTGATGGTGATATTGTTGTCCCCCACTCCCAAATAAATGTGAAAACATGGAGCTGCTTGTTGCATTTGAACAAAAAAAGAACTGCAAACCCTTCTGTTTCCTAGCATCCACGGTGAAGCTGAGCTTGTGGCAATGAGATAGATGCTTTATACAGACTGTTGCTGAATTTGAGTTCTTCTGGGCTCTTTACATTATTTTCCTAAGGAACTGTGAGTGAAGAAAAATATGTTGTGTGATGAATCCCAAAGATGTAGGATTGCAATTGTTTGTTATATTAATAAGCTTTCTTTCCCCTAACATTATCAGTGAGGAATATTTTTGAGACCTAAGCATATTGTGACATTTCCAGTTCCGCTAAAGCTAGTGTCATTATTCCTACTTGTTAATCTCAATTTGTCAAGACATGTTAACATTAAGGCAGAACCACTTACAATTAGCATGGCCTCAACCTAACAGCCCGCAAATAAAACAACCTAAAAATACCTTTAACCTCACCTAAACTTCCTACCTAAATAAACATATGCATGGCACCTGTATACCAAACAGCCAGGAAGCAAGGATGTGCTAGAATGCAATTCAGACAATTTACAGTGAATAAAGTGGCAGGTAAGGACTTATCTGTAGATGGCTTGCTGCTCTGTAAACTTACCTTCAGCTTATATCAGAATTGTCAGTATTGTCATTTCAGAACACAGTTGAGATATTGATGTGGATGTTTTCCAATCCTTTGGGTGCATTGAGGGAAGACCTGCGTGGTCTTTTCTCTCTTGTGCCTTTTCACCTTCAGCCTGATGTCCTGACTCCTGGTGTGGAGGTTAGTTTCTTGTCCAATTATGTTGGGGTACCATTTCTAATAACCTTGCAGGTGGTGCAGCTGGTCTTAAAGATGGTACAGGCCTGGTTGGGAAGCCAGTGTAGCACCTCAAGCATTGTGTTGTTGCTGAATATTTTCAAGCCTTCCATGAGCTGTGCGGTAGTGAGTAGAATGTTTTATGAGTGTCAAGGTGGTGGCTGAGAGGCTAATGAACAGTATGTTAATAGCATCAAGATTGGGGTTGGGGGGGCATAATGTACACTGTTCTAAAATCAACTTTTAGAAAGAGTTCCCCTTGCTCCAAAAGGGAGAGATTGCACCATGTCTTAGTTTTTCTGGCAATATGTCCCACTGAATAGTTCTGTTTGGAGGAGGAATCCGAGTGAATTTGCATTGCCTATCATCTGGGTATAAGCTGTCAAGGTTCATGTCAGGCTTGATTCTGTTATCATTTGGAGCTGTTGTTGAATGAGAGAGCATCAGTCTTCATTGGTTGTAGCTTTAGGTTGCTATTTGACATCAGGATTATCATGGCTCGTGTTTTGAATCGTTGAACGAACCCTCCCAATCCTATTCTACCGCCAGTTTTCAGGAGCAGATGGTGCCCATTATCTGCTCTCTGCTTGTTGGAAGTAGTTTATATCTTTGTAAATCTCATTAAATAGGTAAATAAAAGATTTTAAAGCACCCTTAGACAATCTCATTAACCTCCAGGATCAAGGTCAGGTAATTTTTCGAAAGTGCACCACGTGATGTTTTGATAATTTCCTCTTGAAGCTGTTCACTGTTGTATAGATTACCTTTTCCCTTGTTCGTCCGCTTAATGCAACAGTTCCACATCGCTAATGGTACAATGAATGGTCCTCTCCTTCGGCTCGCTTCCTTGACTTGTATTGTACATTCTGTTCTCCCAAAGGCAAGTACGTAATTCACATAATATTTTGCATATTCTAAGCACTAGAAAAGTTTTACTGGGTTATAGTTATCTTTTTACCCCGTTTTTGAATAAATTAAAAGAAAAGGGAGTTAAAAATGTTTTTATAACTTTATTGTGATCCAAGACTTGAACAACCAAAACTTGCAGTAGAAATATTGTTACTAAAGCTTAGTCTAACCTGCAGTATTGCCCATGTAACATTGGAATAGTTTGTAACTTGGTCAGCACGTGATTACGAACCCAAGCAAATATATAACACAGCTAGTGCAGAAAGCAATTTGGTACTGGATGACTCCATTGGGGAATGCACGTGATTCAAAGGATAATTGCTGCCTCGTTTTTAGTCCTTTTGTACAAATAAGTCTAAATCAGATACTCTTATAGTCATCCCTAGTACTTTATAATCATTGCGACCACATGTCATTTATGTGTTGTCGATAAACATATACATTTTCCTTTTTCTTACATAGCACTCACATTGCAAGAATCAACATCTACTAAACTGTGGGTAACAAAAGATATGTACAAATCCAATAGATTTGTTTTCCTAAGATACGCAGAGTAACATAGAAATACTAATAGAAGTAGGTAAATGAAACTACATTAAAAATAAAAAAACATTTAACGGTCACACGTATGGAAACCAATTATATTTTAAGCATATCTAAATCAATTGGATCCTTGGCAGGGCAGGTGAGTGGGATTACAATTTTCCAGATGCACTATTATTAGCCTATTGTTTTAAATTATAAAAATCTGCAAATTTTTTTTTTGGTAAAAAATACATGGGGACAAGGTTGACGAAGTAGATTTATACTACATGTGTATAGTTTGTTTTTCTTACATTAAAGCTTATGTAAGGGTGCATTCCCTTGGTTGGTAATTCATCACACTGCTTAAAAGGTTTAATGAAAAATTGTGTTGGATGTAATGTAGATGGCTTAATACAGTGGTATTTAATATAAAATCCATACATAATTTATTCTTGCAATTTCAATAACTTTGAATTTGCATTCCTGTCTCTTTTATATTTTATGAACAGTTAGTTATTAAAATAAAATATTGTCAGTCTGCATCGCAGATTTCTGAAACGCATATTTGAGTATTATCCATTCTAGACCTTTCACTGTCTAAATTGCTGTGCCGTTTTAAAGCTTTTCAAAAGATAATGAGCTTTATGTGTAATTATGATTAACTTATTTGTCATGGCAGATATGTTTCCCGTTATTGTTCAAGCAAGGGAACTAACCCAAACTGAACATTCCAATATTCTAAATATACTGTTACATTGTTATCATAAGTCTGGCAGTCGCGGCTCGCTCCTATTTAAAAGGGCGGGTGGGCACGGGGCATGGCAAAGAGGGGTAGGGAGCAGGACATTTAATAATAAGAAATTTAAAAAAAGTAATAAAGAAAAAAACTTACCTCCTCTGTTGCTGCCACTCCTCTGTCCCTTGTCACTGGTGCTGCAGACAGAGGCTCCCAGCCTGCCCTACGCCAATCCTGACGCTACAAAGAGCGGTGTCAGGATTGGTTGGTAGTACCCAGCCAGGCCACTCCCAGGCAGACTGGGAGCCTGTACAGGCTCCCTCCAGCCCGGCTACTGTGTTGCCGGGCTGAGTAGCTGAGCTAGAGAGAGCCTACACTGCATGTGTGTTTGGCCGTCCTGAGAAGGCCGGCCAAACATACATGCGCTCTAAGGGGAGTGCTCTCTGCACTCCCTTTCGAGGCTGTCATACCCTAAGCCACGCACCTTTCACCACAAAGGAATAATAAACCTAGTTTATAGTTCCTTCGTGGTAAAAGCGTTGCAGCTTCTGCTGCTGGCGAGGTGGTGACGCTCCTGCGCCCCTATGGAGGAGCTGACCCTGCTGGCGCTAAGTTATTTTCTTTACGCCAACAGTGTTCAGTCAGTTTGCATTAGAAAGAGCAAGAGAGGTACTAGAACCCTGCCCTAAAGCATCTTCTATCAAGGGATCAATATTGCAAGGCTATGGAAGATTTGTAATGCTTTGCATATAAACACTAAGGGTACCACTGGTACACGTGGAGAATACTGTGTAACCTTGGCAGTCTTTAATCGTGACCAAGACCAGTTGATCCTGGATGATAGCAAGAAAATGAAAGCCGACATATCAACCAAGCAAGTAAAACAGTCAAATAGCAGTAGCCCCACAGAGAGAATAATCAAGGTTATTATGCCTAGAATTTTAAGCAGGGCAATCAAAGACTGTAAACATTTCCAGATAAGCAACAACCGAAGTGAACTGGTACCTAAAAAGAGACCAGCCAATGCATCAAAATCCAATGCTCAAGGGAGAAAAGCAGTAGCAATGCTATGTTTAGAATTGGTGTGCCTCTCTTTTGACTGTAAAGCATCATTTACCTGAATTTAAGGGCCTTAACAGTGGTCACATGATGCATGCGTCGGCACATTATAAAACAATATGTGTTAGTTACCTACCTTCAAGCAAGCCATTCTTTACTGGTGCTTTCTCAAGAATGTCCCTGTGATAAGACAACTCTCATGCGTTTCTTGGGCTGTATTCAATCAGGAAATGAACATACTAAGTTTACTCTTTCCTGCCAGTCAATCTGTTGTACCTTTTTCCAGTGTATGCAGTAAATAATTTCAACTGACCCCGCAACTCCCAACCTGGTCAATGGAAGTCTGAAGTTCTTAAGTATCTGAATTTTACAACCCTGCTACGTTCTTTGCCAAACATTCTGCAGCGTGCACAAATTTCACATATTGACCAGTGTCAGACATTAAGACTTAGAACACAGAAATATTGCCAGTTTGGCTTCTTTCTGTTCCAAGCAGTGGGGAATATTACTTCTTAATTCTATACAAGCCGGCCTCTCTAAGTGTGAACAAAAACAATAAAGATTAGTGTCTAACAGATTCTCAAATCTTCTTCTAGTGTAAGTACAATACCTCTGTTGATGTTGGACCTGGCCCTTTATGCAGTGTCACCCCCAAACATGTTGATGTTTCTTACCACTTTTTGCTGCGTTTTGTTTGTTGGCCTTAGGACTTTGTGCACCTTACCACTGCTAACCAATGCTAAAGTAATTGTACTCACTCTCCTAATCATAGTTTGATAGGCTTACATCTGATTGGCAAATGTAATGTACTTATAGGTCCCTTGTAGAGTGGTTTACCATATACCCAGGGCCTGTAAATTAAATGCAACCAGTCCGGTGGGCATGAAGTACGTACTATGCCACCCACTTCAGTAGCACCTTAAAATGCAAAGTGCCATATCGACTTGGCAATAAAAAACCCTTGCCATGCCTTTAACGCCCATTTTATTACATATAAGTAACCTCTAGATCAGTGACATGTAATAGGTTGTACAGGTACTTTTGAGTTGTATATGTCCTGGTAGTGAAAAACTCCAAAATTCATTTTTCACTACTGTGATGCCTACCCCTCCCATTGGAAAACGTTGGGGAGTCCTTATCACATTCAATCAGCTGTAATTTCCAATTGGGAGGAGGTATTAATGTCATTTTAGGAGTCTTTTGAATGGAGATGAGAAAGTCAGGTTTGTGATTACAATTTTGAAAATACCACTTCTAGAAATTCAGCTTTTTTCTGCTCGAAGCACTTTTTGTCTGTAGCCTTCCTTGGGTCACATGACTGTATGTATCTGACAGTTGTGAATTCCACCCAGTCAGTCACATAATAGAGGGATTAGGTGTGCCTGGATGGTCCATCTGTTGGCAAGATGAGGGACAGAGCTGAGCACAGCTGAATAGTGAGCGCTCTGCCTTCACACAAAGGACCTATCACCTCCACATTGGCATTGCAGCCCGCTTGGAGCCAGTGTAGAAGAGTAAGGAAATTCTATGGACATCAGACCCACCGTCTTGAAGCTTTTCCAACTCCAGAACGAGGGCACCATGGTATAAAAGTAGGTCCGCAACAGCCTAGTCAGCACTTACCTTCAGATTTAAGATAATTCTGGAAAAAATAATGTTCTGAGAAGGTAAATTCAGTGGGGCAAAACTGCAGGAGGGTCAAGGAGGGAGGTTAGTCATCAGAAGATAGCCTTGGGTTGAAGCCATAGTCAAGATTTCTACATTCAGACTTAGTCTCTGAAATGGAAGTAAAACATCTCCAGCAGGACGAGACAGAGGGTTGTATCTGAAGACAATTGCACAAGGCCAGTTAAAATTTCTTCTTTCTCTTGGCTGCTCTCAATGATTTTTCTTGTAGGTGCAAGCTGAATTCTGGGCAGAGTAAACTATCCAGCTCATTGAAGTGTAGTCACTGGCAACCTGTCTTGCCATTGTTGGCTGCCTCCACACTTCACCTGGGCAACTGAGGCCAGAAAGAAGTACTACAAGCCGTCAAACATCAAAGATCCAAAGCCTCCAAGGATGCACTCGTCCCACAAGTATCCTGAAGCCCATGGTGTCCAGGCCCTGGCTGAAAAGTGATAATCAATTATTACAGCCAGGTAAACATAGGATAGGTTTTATATAAACTTTGGGAAATTGTGCGAAGAGAAACACTAAGAAGAAGAAAGTGTGTGAAAGATTTTCTAGTTTTCAGGTGAAATGCAACATTTTAAAATATCTTGGCCCTGTATCTCAAGTCACTTAAATAACGTTAAAATGTTTTAGACATCACTTGTGTATTCTAGATAAACTTGAAGTGATGAACAAAGGGCATAAGTTGTATTGATCATTGGGTGCATAGTGCAGTAACACAAATGAAGTGAATATTGAGGAACCTCAGCGGCATATTTGTCTGCTCAATTATTACAGGATTATCTTCATAGAGAAATAAAATGGGGATCTAAGTGTATCCTTTCATAGAAACTGGTCAGCCTCATTCATATGTATTACTAATTTCCTGTTTCTTCTTGAGAGACTCCCATACCTAATGTTTTTCTTTGATATGCGTTCTTCGCTGTTCACAGTTGCCCATAAAGTATTTTAGTAGTAAGTACTTAACTCAGAGCATTTATTCCACGTTTTAGGATAGAGGCTACTTTACTTTGCTTTTGGGAAACTATACCTAATATTTACAGGGTCTAATTTTTTATGGGTAAAAGTGTATTCCTTCTTGTCTACGTGATTTTGGCCCTTTAAAATCAAGTTCCATCGTGCAGGTTGTTAAACACTGCCATGGTTACAATTGAGAGGGGTTTTACAAGCTGGACATGTACTAAGGTAATAGCCACCAAAGTATTTTGCATGGGTCTACTGTTTAGTCTACTGTTAGGTTTTAGGGACACATACATTTGTCAACTTTGTCCCTAAAATACAATCCTGTTTCACCTTTCTGTCAATGGAAATGTACGCCTTTTTAAAATATTTCTCGAACAGGCAAAACAAATGTTTTTAAGGTTGGAGTTTGAAAGTACCACGTACAAAATGTTTTCATGTGATCACCCCCAAAATACATTTTGTAGTACGGGATATTCCTTGCATAAAACCAGAATGATAAACCAGTTTTGCAAAAAATAAATCCCGTCTTTCGCTGTATGTGTAAATTATCTGCAAATAGCACTTGAATTCAAGAATTCTAGCCTTAGCGTTGGATCACCTTACTTTCAGTTGGCTGGATACATTTACTCATATAAATGGAGTAGCTAAGTTATTCCATAGCATTTTGAAACTGGCTACTGTGACTCCTTCATGCACAAACATACCTCTATAGAACTTGTGTGCAGATAATTTTTACGCTTGGTCGTCTAAGAGTAGATACCGAGCAGACTCTAAAACCTTTGCCGGAAAGCAGAGTGATGGGGAAAAGCATATCTTCCTAGATAACAGATCATAAAATAATGAATGTTCAAAGTGGCTCAAGGCCCGTAAAGACTGGTGCAGCCCTTCTGCTTCAACATTTGCTTTTTTTTTCCTATTTCTCTTTGTTTAATTTACAACATTCTACCCTAATTGGTTGGAGTCTTCTAACAGCCCTTCTGCTTTGGGCTATATCAGTCATCTGTGGCCCAGACCTATTATTCTCGGTTCAGAGCCTTTAACAACCAGTATTGCTCATGGCAGCGGCTATAAGGCTATATTAATTTTAGTTCAGAGTCTTTAATACCTGCCTTTGCTCTTGACAGCGGCCTGTAAGGCTATATTATTAACTCTTCAGTCATAGCCATATATTTACAACTGATTTTCTCATTCCGCATACCTAGTGAGTCTCTCAAATGATGACTTGCTTCCTTTACCTTGATAAGCATTCCATTAGACCTTAATGACAGTGTTATTGTAGACATTGCAACCTTTTCCACACCCTACATGTTGGACAGTCCGGATCACCCTGGTTGTGCTTTTCTCCCTCATAGCTTCCTTACACATCCTTAGGAAAACTTTAGTCATCCTTACGAGTAGCATTATTGATTGTGAGTTAAACACGGATGTGTTTGATTCCTCCCCAGCCATACACGCCCTATGAAACTTTCAATCATCCAGCACCTCGTTGGTGTACTGGCAGACCTCCCACATGAATGTATCTGTTTTCCCTCCAGCATACTAGCTACTATTAGTGATGAATGCAAAACTATATATTTCTCAAGGTGCTCAGAGAGAAAAACACCAGACATGTAAGATCTACAATTACATTCTGTGCTTGGCCTGTGCTAATTGGGACAATTTGTGAGGATCTGAGAGCTGGACATATAGGTGGTCATGCCTAGTTTGTTTGAGAATACTATCCTGAACAGACTAACTGATAGGAAACTGATGTACATTCAAACGTTTACATACTCAGATATTTTAGGGGTTGTCATGCCTTCTTGCTGCTGATTTGTAGGTCACAGTGCAACTCTTCAGCCTTCCCTTATATTGAGAAATATTACATTGGTAAAACTGAATGCATATTTATATTATTTGGGATCTTCTAGGAGTAATTAAACTAGACAGTGTTTTGTAAATGTAATGTGTTTACCTGCCGTCCCTACTGAAAATGTTAGTATAGGGTTTAAGATCCAGACATTATTTAAGGACTAACTATACTTTGTTTTTACAAAGTACATTAATGCTAATAGCACTAATAAACATCCCACTTACTCTTTCATTTTCAACCTTCTAAAGAAAGCACAGATGCTTACCAGAGCTTCACCGTACTGAACGGAAGAGCATCCATTATCATGACAGGAGTAAGCAGAAAAATTCAACACCTGTGTTCATTTACAATGTGTATTGAGGGAAATGATGCTGAGTGCATAATGTAGAGAATGCCTGACAATTATTGGTGCATATTTATTGCCAGGAACATAATTTCTAAGATTCCATTGCACCCAATTATTGTGGACTATGCCGGCCTGCTGAATAAGTGCACCCAACACATTTACTTTATTGGAAGAAATATATTTTGAACAGATATAGTTAGATAATTGGACACATTGTGTACATTGCTGTGAAAGGATGTCTTTATGAAAAATAAATCAATCACCTTCGTTATTAATTCGCATATTCCACAAATTACTTTTTTGTCCACTCTTGTTTCTCAGGCTGTGTTTTGAAAATATCCATTGTTTGATTACGTTTATTGTAAGCAACTGTCTAGCGGTGCCACCACCAACGCCCAAAGCTTTGCACTAGATTGTAACAAATGGCACAAAAAACTGCCTATTGGAAGGGGAGATGGCACTGCCCAAGCAGCAAAATCGCACATAAAATGTAGTAATTTCTCATGTGGTGGTTGTAGGATTCATCGTTCAATGGCTCCTTAGTTTTCCTCCCAAATGAGACCTGTTTGTGGACTTGTCTTTGTATGTTATGCAAGTTTATGTCAAACAGGTTATTTGGGAGTCTTAATCTTAATTAATCTAAATGTTAATGTCTGGTTTGTTTATTTTTTCACTGTGAAACGGGCCCCTATGCCACCTTCCTTATTAATAGTAAAGTGGAGGAGTTGAATAGGGAAACTGGATTAGTGTAATTGAAGGAAGTGGAACAGATCTCAAAATTTATAGGAATCAAGATGGACAACCCTTTCACTTCTGTATGCAAGAATTCAGTTTGGATGTTCTACACATGTTGAACTGTGATGTTTAAAGCCCATTTCTAAAGTGGGCTTGGGTAACATTTGCCAAATCTGGATCTCCAAAGTACTGGATATGCATGTTGGATTCCATTGTGAACAACAGTGAGGCCTTTAAAGCCTATTTTTCAGCCTTGAGCAGTCGTTGTAACCACAGAGGATGTGTTTCCAGCTCTCTACCCTGTGTTACTTCTCCTGCCACACACCTGCTCCGTTTCAATGTTGCTCTCTCTCTCTCTCTTGTGTGCTTCTCCCTCACCCCTAGTATTGTTTTCCCTTATTTGCTTATTATCTCCTCCCCACACACCCACCTTCCCACCCTCCACTCCCAGCAGCTACCCCGACATTGTTCTCTGTACCGCAGTGGTCTTTTTTTGTATTCATTTATTTCAAAGGTCACGACATCCAAATTGCTGCTGGCGCTTCGACCTTATAAAAAGTGCTTTTGCTCTATTCCAGTTTTATTTTTTTGTTGTGATCCATCTTGCGTCAGTAAATAAAAATAGACTGTCACCTTCAACCGTTTGAATGTGCTGATGTGTGGTGATGCACTCATACAGGTCATCACGCATGCATGCACCTACAAAATATTCTGCAGCGTCATCATCTTTTTTTATATTTTTCTTTTTTTCTTACTTTTGCCCACTTCTACCTTTGACAACTAAACAGAAATATTATGTTAATTATACACACTTTTCATATGCGTGCATGTTTCTCAATTAAAGAACTCTCCTTTAATGTTGGAAGTGATACAAAAATGCGTCTCATTATCTTCCAATGCATATTGCACACGGATTTTGTTGGGGCAATGAGTAATTTTACAAGGCTTTGCGTCAGGCCCATAAGTGTTGCAGCTGTAAAATAGAAACAAAATAAACAGTACTCAGATTTTATAGCACCAGGGTAAAGCATCCTAATATGTGCATCCTCGTAAAATGTGCCAAGGTGGAGCTAAAGATAACGCCATGAACCTTGTGGATTTCTGTTCAAGTATTAACTGTTTGCCATCAGTAAACATTGTTCCTGTCACCGCGGGGACATGGAGAAGGTCAAGCTGCAGGTGTCAAATATTCCTGACAAACACCTCTACGCTGCGTCCCTGTGCTTTTCTATTGACTTTACTAGCGGTTCTGATTTTTGACCCGCTGGGATGTCTGCTCTCTACTGTTTTGTGATCTGCTGAGAGCTGTTGCCACTCCGTGTCCCGCCACTCGTCTAGAAGCTTGAGGCGCAAAAATAGGCGCAGCATCCCAGTACACTTCAAAATCATTAACATTTTAGGTGGTTTGAAAGTTTACATAGAAGCACTCTTAAGTAAATTGGGTGCAGCATCTAGTCCCGTTAGTGCTCAAATCGGGATGTTCGCTTGCGGGATAATTGCGCACTAGGCATATTTGACCCACTATTTGTACCAAGGACGAGGGAGTACAAATCATGTAGGCAAATAGCCCAAAAACCTGAGCCACAAATGTGCAACAGGTGTGTTGTCCCCAATGCAGAGATACGAATGTCGAAAATAAGAACAAATTGTGCATCCCCGTTCAGAGGTGTAATGCAAGCCCCCCCGCGCAGTGTGTCCCACACCCTTCGAGCGGCGCTCATTGAGCCATAGCGCTATGAATTTCTTTGAGATACGCGAGTCTAAGGGGCCTCTCACCACACTTAGCAGGACGGTCTTAAATTGCATTATTCTACTGCCCAGGCAAACACAGTACCCATGCCACGCAATTGTTCATTATTAGTGGGACTTAACAAATCTTCGTGCTTTTGCATTATTTTCTAAATATTTATTTTAGCGCGCTGATATAAGAAACATGCATTTCCAAATTATAATTTATTTATATTATATTTTAAAGCATTTAAAATTATATTTTCAGCAAAGTCGTTTTTGAAGGCTAATGTAGGCTTTACTTGTTTATTAATGGCCTTTAACCCCGACAAACAGCTCTGATTGGATGGTGTTTTCTTCTGCAGAGAAGGAAACCTTTCTGGACCCCTTCGTGCTGCGAGATCTGTTGCCGGCCTCTCTGGGGAGTTATTACCGCTATACCGGCTCCCTGACAACCCCTCCATGCAGCCAGATTGTGGAATGGATTGTGTTTAACAGACCGGTTCCCATTTCTTACCAGCAGGTAGGTGGAAGCTGTGTTTAACTGCCGCCCTGCTGTTGACGCGCTGCTGCAAAGCCCGTCCATTTTATGTGTTGCACGGTTCTGTTGTTGACAAGAAAGGGATGTGTGGGTGATTTTATTTTATGCGTTTTTAGAATAAGAGCTGTCAAGGCTTGAGGCGATAATGAAACCTGAAGTTTGCTTCCCTCTTAGGGAATTACCCAGCACTGGCTTATTAAGGCGAAATTAAGTTGCCTTAAATTGGGGTCTGGATCTCAGGTAGAATCTTAATTTGATCAAGTAGCATCTTCGTATTTATATTTCTTTTTTTTTTCAAGTTTTCCTCCCCTTTAATGAGGTTTGCTTTGAGGATCTATACCAGTGGATACACATGAATGTTTGTGACATCAAATTGAATGTAGCAGTAATCCTGACTTTAGTGGAATAGGATTTGTTTTTATTTTGATGGAAAATGTGTTCACCAAGAAGGCCATTCAGTCTTTGCCTTCCTGGAAGTTCTTCCATGCTCTTCCTCAAGGTAGGTACCCACACCCGAAGCCAACAATAATCAGGAAGACCAATTCATATGAGAGACTACATGCACTTGCCTTTTAGTGTCACTGTGTAGTGGTGAAACATGAACAAACACAGTGCTGCCACACGTTATACCACGTAGATTCCATTCTAAATGGATAGAGTAGAGACACTTTGTGATATATTAGCTGCATTAAGGACCTCTTGGTTAAAGTAATGCTTCAACATGTTTTCGAGCCATAAATTGTTGGAAATTCTTTGTTTTGACCACATCATTGAGCCAAGGGGCTTGATTAACTCTGCTAAATAATGAACCAGTGTGACCAACTCCTGAAAATATTAGCGTAAATCTGATGTATGTGAGGAGTATTTTTTGTGTGAATTGGGACCAATGTCTATAGAGATGTGCCTGTGCACATATTGCCCTATGTCCTTGTTTACCTCTAATATCTTATAGTAGTGGTACATCACTGTCTTCTTCACATCAGAACCAGTGTCACTTGTTCTCTTTTTCTATTCATTAATTTACCCACATTTTTAATCAAAAGTATTTGGGGGGAAAAAATGGAAGGGAACCTTAATGTAATCACCCTGTTAACAGTAGCAACATTCAACTTATTAGTGAGCTCCAAAGTGTCATTGAAAACATCCTGAACAGTTCAAAATACCTTTAATATGTGTACGATTCCCATGCTCGCAGTCCCTCAAGGGCTAAAACGTACAACAATCCCATCCTACCCAGATGAGGTAGTCGTCCAGGGCAACATGCCAACCTCTTTATCACATGCACCAGCAATGAAACACCAGTCTGGTGGCATGGGGAATTTTTCCAGCATACTCTCACAACAAAGGAAATGCAGTGGTTCCAGCACACTGATTTCTAGTTGGATTGTTGATTCAGCCCAGCGCAAAATACTTTCCTTTACTCCTGAGGGTCTGAAGGAGGCATTAGCGGATCGACTCCTATTTGGTTTAAGTCTTATGATGTGGAATGATGTTCAGTAAAGAATTCACAGTTTTGAGGACTATGAAAATTAACAATGGTACGAGAAAAACATTTTATAATTATTTGTTGTGAGATGACTAGTTGGTGCTATCCTGTTTTACTTTAAACATGCACTTCTTAAACCCTGGAAGTAAGGCGCAGCTGCAACGAATTGGGTGGGGCGTTGCTCAGTAGTGTCCTCCTCTCCTGAGATAAAACTGGGGTAAACTAATATCATAATAAATAACACAGGTAAACACAATGGTAATTCAGCTTTATCAGTTATTCTTGTATTTTTGTTCTGAGCAGTTCAAATACAATTGATTGCGTACTACTTACCTACATTTTACTAGAGCTGCGTTTGTTGTAGTCACAGTAAAAGTATTGAATATACTTCGGTTTCTGTCATGCTATAAATTATATCTTCAGTAGACTGAATGCTAGGTGACATCTTTTTTTTATTTAAATATATTCTGGGCATGGCATATTTTAAAATGCATGTCCTTTCCTATTAAAATGGCCCTGTAAAATCTTTTTACTAGTTTTTTTTTTTTTTTACTGATGTTTAACAATGCATTTGAAGAGTCCCCTTACTTAGAAATTGTATTACTTTTGGGAAATGAACGGCTTGAGATTTATCACTGTAGGTGCCAGTGACACATTATAATTGCAAAAATTTGCAGTGGCTCTGCGAGAATCCTGTAAGGCCATCATTGTGGTGATAGTTCCAGGTCATGTTACAAATGGCAAAAGAAAAAGTTTGTTCAGCTAATTCTAATAGTTCTATAATATGTAACCGCTTTTGGTTTGAAGGGTGATTAAGCAAAATAGTGAAGAACATGAAAGATTGTTATATTATTCCATCATCGTTATGTTTCTTAATTACGCTTTGTGACATGCAAGGGCATGGAAGCCCTCAGGTACCCTGTAATGCTAGGTACTGTTATTGGCCTAAGGCATGACATTACCTTCTAGAATGTAAAGCCTGGAGTATTCCATTATGCCTCTAATGAAGTCGTTATTTAATAATTGACTGTAACTGCTCAGCCATTAGAAAATATTACTTTTCAACAGAAATCTATTCATCATTGTAAAGACAAAATTAATTTTATTCCTGAAGTATATGGTGTTCAAAACCACTGGGGAAAACTTCCTCAATCAGTTTGTAATTTGTTGAAATAAAATATTATAAAATGATTAAAGTGGTTGTAAATGAAATAAGCTCTTTCAGTTGAAATTCACTAACTTCCCTATCCCACCAATTAAAAAGTGGTTAATCTTCAGGTGAAACTATGAAGTTGATCTTTTTTTAATTAGTCCCTTGTTTAAATTGGTTAATTTGATATACCTGTCACGAATTAGATCCTGTTGATGCACTTCTGTCTTTTCTTAACTACAAACCATTGTAAGGTAAGCCCTGTTTACATCGGTTTGAAGCTCTGTAGCCTGTATATGTGCATTCTCTTGTGCGTGCCCAAATTGTCCAGTCTTGCTCTGCACTTACAAACTTCAGAAAAGAAGCAGTGTCTCTAATACCTTCCTATAGCTGTTTTTTCATGGGTCCATAATAATTCCACATAGGAATTAAATCTCACTATTGACCCTAGAGTGCTTTGCTGGTCTTGTCCCACTCTGCACAACACAAACCTTGTGTTGTCTGAATTGGATTGTCACCAGCAACACAGATAAGGCCGTTTCACCAGCCTATACTGATTTGTTGCCATTTGGATGAAATACTGTATCAATGATAAATACTGTAATACCTTTCGATATACCAAGATGAACTATATACATCCAGCCCAGGTTCCTCAAGTTTTACAGTAAAAGTGTACACTAAAGGACGTTCTCCATTATCTATTCGTAATCGCTGTTTTTGTTCAAAGCAAAAGAGATGAGCCAGAGAACTGGGATGAAAGGTGTCTGCCATAGCCCATTGTGACTGCCATAATCCCTTTGTATTTGTGTTTGATTATTCAGACTCAAGCACAGCCTACCATCAAAGATTTGCAACAAAGGAACAAAGTGTCTGTAACATGTGATAGTAATTGTAAGCAAGAAACCAGTAGAATGGGTGAGCCTGTAGTTCATGCACATCTAGCTCAACTCTTGTCTCGACATATTTTTCCTTTTCCTTTCTATTTCTCTGCTGGCTTGGATTTACCTAGGTTTTCTGCACGTAGGTGTGAATTACTCCTTGGCTTGCTCCTTACTTTACCTGAGCGAATCAAATTTACACCTAGCAGAAATCTTGGATTCCTCAGATCTTTTTATTAAGCATTTCATAGGTAATTGGGTATACGACTTCATGCTTTTCTTCTGCACCAGTTCCTTCAAATTTAAACTGCAGAAAATTGCCTGGGGCACACAGGATTTGTAACAGGGAAGTTGTGTGTAAAGCTGATGTTTAAAGCTGCATACTAAATCCAGACATTCTTATCAATTCCAACTTCGAATGCTTGGAATGGAGCAGTAAAATTACCTGGAGTACAATTCCAATTTGAGGAAACTGACTTACCGTGGGCCCTTTTCATTTCCACTGACCCCACCATTGAAGGTCTTGGGGTCCAGTCAGACACTTGGATTAGAGAGCTAATGGCCATTTACCTGTTGGCATGCAAGGCATGGCTGTAAGTTTCATGACCTATATTCTGCATTTGGAACAATTAGATCAGATCTCTTCTAATCCATTTGTACAAGTCACAGGCCTCTTGTATATTGCAAGACTACTTTTGTTTTAGCACTTGTGTACCTCTGAAAACTCTAGCACAAGACAGTGTTTACACTTTGCGATTAAACTGATGATCCATGGGACAAAAAAAAAAACATATTTTAATTGTCAATTTACCAAAGATGTGCCAAACAGTGAATAGATGGGTACATTTCCTCATTAACGTATCTGAGATTTGGTTTCATCACTGTCTCATTCTTCTCATTCTCAAGTCATCCTTATTTAGAAGCAACTTTGCTGGCAACCTAATAATATACTATATATTTTCTCTTTACATACAAGGGCTTACATTTGAAAGTAATTGAAAGGAGCAGCAATGTGTTTTACACATCTTCACCAGCACAGTGGGGTTGAGGTACCCTTTTATGTTATTTTTCTTTCATAGTTTTTTAAAATCTTCATTCGATTATAGTTTGAAGGTGCCAGTCTTTGCAGATGTCAGTCTCTGGTGGGGTGGCCATTGCAGATGGCAGTTGACTGTTGGTTTATGTTGTCAAACTTTTCACTCCCTGTCTGCATGATGTCACTAGAATCCCACTTCCAATGTTAGCAGAGAAAAAGATACACATGATAGTGGCTTTGCCAGTTTTGTCCAGGCGTTTTTTAGACAGGACTTTCACTGAGCAATATGTTTCCCTTTCACCTCATAGGTTGCAGTATTGAATTCCAAGGGTATATAGGCTCACCCTTCTCCTACTCATTCTATGTTAAATAACAGGAAGTTGCGAACCATGATCTTGACATCCTGAGGGAAGCTCTATAGTAAGAAAGCTTTTGTTTGTGCTCTTGAGTATGTGCCATTTGTGCTGACGTTTAACAATCCCAGTGATTACATGAGGATACTTTTAAGAACCTACTCCACAATTGTTTACCTTCGGTCAAGGAGAACCACATCTATGTAATCACATGATATATTTCAATTCAGTAAGTGTAAATGGAGCTCATTTATATAGTCTGTGGTTTTCCTGCAAAGTGAGAGAGAATTAGAAATCTCTCAAAAGATATGTGGACCAAATGTGTTAAAATATTTGAGCACATTTGCATGATACAAGCGGTTTAAACTACATACTAGATACTCATTGAAAGTGTTGGGTTGGAACCTAGAAAAGTGCATCAGTTACCTAGGACTTTGCAAAATTGTTCAACTAGTATTGGAGGTTTAGCAGTATATGTTTGTGCTGTCAATTGTCGTTCAACATTTTACCCATAAGTGTGACAAAAATCCATATTTTTGCATAATTTCTCACATTGTTTGCTGACCAGTATTTCTGGTTTCTGAAGTTTACCCACTGGGACACTGCTGTCCAGCCCCCGGTGTACATGCTCTGACCCATTAAAAATAGTAACAATGGCTAATGCTCTATTGCCATATTTAGCTTTCAAATAAGGCCATAGTATGTGGTGCAGAAAAACACACTGATGTAATAGAAAGTTAAATGTGGCACATAGACTGCAACACACGGTTATATCCAATAAGGTGACAAGTAAAACAGTTTCTTGCATACATATGTAGCCCGACTGCTGCAGCTTCTAAATATGAGTGAACATGTCAATATAACACTTCCTGACTGAAAAAAAACGACTTCTAATTATTAAGTCAGCCCTGTTCAGGTCTTGTCACCCACAAAGACTGGGTGTCTAACATTTAAAAGTGAAATTGTATGTTTGGCTGTTTCTATGGCGACTAGACCCCAAACTCTGTTTTCACTGTAAAGAGTTGTAGTTGATCCTATGAGACAGAGTAAAGTTCTGGAGTGTAATAAGCTACAGAAGTGGGTCAGCCACAATTGAATATTTAATAAAATTCCATATCAGTGGAGACGTTTGATTTTTTGATAAATATACAGGAAAAGTACTTTCTTGAAAAGTTACAATTTAACTGCATGGTGTTCCAAGAGACTTATCAGCATTAGCCTGCCATTAGCTGCCCAACAGTGCTTTCCCATTAATGAGGTGTGAAAACTGCTTCCAGAGCAGAAACAATGACTTGACCCTTTTTGCAAAAACATCTAGGTTTTGAGGTTTGTGACACCTCTCAGCTCAGGAAGGGCAGTTAAGGAAGGTACAGAAACTTCATTATCTTGAAAAGGACCAAGGGGAAGCCTGCCAAATCATAGTTAAGTGTTAAAGGAGACCGCTCTGAGATGATTCTTGATGCCCTGACTAATTGCAGTCAGATTGGCACCAGCCCAGTGGAAGGGGAAGCTGGGCCCAACACCAGTTGTTTGAGGAGGAAGGATTGATAATTTACTTAGACAACCACTGGCTCTTACACTAACCACTTTCAAAGTAGGGGCTTGCCATATTGCATTTAAGCTGCAATAGTGCACTGTGGGATAGTAAGTTATAGTAAGGTGCAGTGGATGTGCTGCACAAAGCCAAATATCTGTGTGTGCGACAAGCAGTATTTCAGTTGTTTGCAATCTGTCCCTTAACTGGAAAGTAGACTCTGCTAGCTTGGAAGTGGGGATTCTGTCTATATCCAAGGGGATTCTGAAAAGAGGAACACCTCCATCCTCCCTTCCAAAGGGGCTTGGGATGGTGATTGGTTCTCTAGCTCCCACGCAACCTTAGCCCTCCTCGAACATCTGCACTGGGCCTTTAACTTTGTGGAGGGAACCCCAAGACAGCCACCTCCATTTTGTGAGCCCAGCTTTGTCTCTGCCCCAATACAACCCAGTGATCAAGAAATCCTAGGAGACTGGTAAGAGCCCCATACTTTGTGTGTTCTCGTTATTTGTTAAAAAGTGTACTGCTTCCTGTGCCTGTTTACATTAGGCTTCCTGTGTTTCGGCCAGCTTGGTGTTTTGAAACTGCTGTTTTTTTGTTTTTTTTCTACCCGTGACTGTTTGAAATTTCCCTCCTGGCTTCTGACAAAAGACTGCATAAAGCCATCCCCTCAGTTTTTATTTTTATTTTTAAAAAGGCTAACAGAGTGTGTTTAGGAGACTGCTTAATCTGCTCTGTGATTTAAACTGTGTTTAGAAAGTGTATGCACCACTTGTTTTTGCCTTGAAAAAGCCTAATATCTGCATGTGCGACAAACAGCATTTCAGTGGTTTTCAAACTGTCCCTTACCTGGAAAGTAGACTGTGCTAGCTTGGAAGTGTGGATCTGCCTGTCTGTATCCAAGGAGATTCTGAACCAGAGGAGCACCTCCGTCCACCCTTCCACAGGAGCTTGGGCTTACCTTACCTTCACACTTATTTAAGTTTCTGTTGGTTGTTGCATATGTTGTTGTGATTGGTTGCTGGGACTAGTATTTCTATTAAATTAGGGGTTGTGTTCTGATTAGTACTAGGGCTTGTATTCCTATTGGACTGTAGTTTTAGGGTTTCTTTTGTGATTGGTACTAGGGTTAGTGTCCCTATTGAATTGAGGTTTTCGGGTTAGTTTTGTGATTGGTGGTCAGAACTAGGGGTGTGATTGGTTAATAGGGCTGGGTCTCCCATTGCCTGTAGGGTTTAGGGTTCTGAATCTGATTGGTTAGGGCTAGGGCTCTGTTGTCCAACAGTGCTATTTAAGCCTTGGTCTCTGGGCGTCTCATCCTGGGCTAAGAGGCTAATGGCAGAGAGGACAAGGGTGGTTGCTTGTTTGGGTCAGGCCTAGGGCCAAAAATGATTCCCACTTTCCCATTTGTTAGCAACTACCTTCCACATCCTCCAGCATCCAAACACAATATCAGCAAAGGCATCCAACTCATGCAACACATACTGACAGCATACAGATTGCAATGTCATCAACCACACCCACATACCACACCTATACACATATCCACTACAACACAAAGACCTCTCCATTCTCAAACCAAACACCACCCTGTCTATTACCACTAACGCATCCAGCCATCCAGGAACACACTCCTGCGTCATACAAACCAACACCACTATTCTCTATTTTTTTCCTGCTAGACCCCTTTTTATCATGGCAGAACCTAAACTCAGCCTTCAATCCCACCATCCACAAACACCTTCCCCCTCTCTTCACCGATTGTGCACAACCATACAATCATTACACTTAACTCCACCATTTATATGACCTCTTCCAGTGACCAGTTCCGACACAAACACCCCAAACTATCATCCGTCCCCTCTTGCACACCTCATACACTCTTCTCCAAAACACATCAACACCATAAACACATACTCTTTAAGCCTGTTTAACAAATGTATAATTACTCATGGTTAAATGTGTGTGTGTGTGTGTATATATATATATATATATATATATATATATGTGTGTGTGTGTGTGTACGCGTGTGTGTGTGTGTGTATGTATATATAAATATGTATATATATATATACAGACATTCACAAATGGAAACTATCAGGGGATTTCACTCCCCTTCACACAGATGAACAGACATTCACATCACAAGGGGATCTCACTGGTAGCTGGACATTCACAGCAGATACACACCACCAGGTCCATTTCCCCACCCCATGCAGCACCATCAGTCCCAGACAGTACTGGACTTTGCTTACATAGTGTTAGAAAAGTACACAAATTAACCTCAAATATTGCTAATCTTGAAAATCTGTGTTTATACAATACAACTTCAAATCTCAAAATATTATATCCATTATTATATTCCTTACATATATTTTCCCTTACTATGTATTTATATATCTATTTATTATTTTAGTCCTACTGTACAAGAAGAAAGAAAAAACTATCATAAACATCACCCGGTCTCTCCATCGCCCTATGCCTCTGTCGATCTATCCTCCATCCCCACTCTCTGGCTCATCCCAAGCCCATTCTAGTACTGTGATCTCCAAAATCACCCTGCCTAAGCTGTTCCCTCCTCTACCCCTCCTGGCTCACCCTGAACCTTGGTTTACTACTATGATCTCCCAAACAACCCTACTAAATTATCTCTCACTTATCTCATCCTTGACTCATCCAAAACCCCTTCTACTATCATGATCTCTGTAACCCCTTTCCACAGACTCTTCCATCTCCCCTTTACTCAGCCCAAGCCTCATCCTATTACTATAAACTTCCAATTAACATTTCCGGATTCTTCCCCCCTCTATTTCTCTGTTACTCTAGTCAACCCAACTAACAAACTCACATATCCTCCTCTCAAATGAACTCATACTAATACTGTACTAGTATGTTCGGTGGCATGTGTAGCTGCAGATACACATGCTGTGCATAGTCCGCCGTCTGGTGTTGGGTCGGAGTGTTACAAGTTGTTTTTCTTCGAAGAAGTCTTTTCGTGTCACGAGACCGAGGGACTCCTCCCACGTCGGTTCCATTGCGCATGGGCGTCGACTCCATCTTAGATTGTTTTTGTTCCGCCATCGGGTTCGGACGTGTTCCTTTTCGCTCCGTGTTTCGGGTCGGAAAGTTAGTCAGAATCAACGGAAAATTCGTCGGTATTGTTTCGTTCGGTATCGGGATAGTTGGGGCAAATCGACACCGAGCCTTAAAGAGCTCCGGTAACCCTTCGGGGTATTTTCGATCCCCTGTCGGGGCCTGGTCGGCCTGACCGCGTGCAACATCGAGACTGATGGAACGGACCCCGTTCCGATTCTGTCCTAAATGCCACAGTAAATATCCTTATACAGACCAACATTTGGTCTGTAACTTGTGCCTGTCCCCCGAGCACAAGGAAGAGTCGTGTGAGGCCTGTCGCGCGTTTCGGTCGAGAAAAACGCTCAGGGACCGAAGAGCCAGGAGGTTGCAGATGGCGTCCACGCCGACAGGACAACAAAGGTTCGAGGAGGAGGAAGAAGAAACATTCTCCATCCCCGATTCAGACTCCGAAGAGTTCGACGTCGAAGAGCAACAAACCGTGAGTAAGACGTCGAAACAAAGATCACACGAAAAAACAGAGAAAGCCCAGGGGACGCCACTGCCAACAGGCCATGGCTTAACCCATAAAGTTGGTGACCGTCCATCGGCACCGAAAAAGGGCGAGCTGGTGCCGAAGTCGTCCGACTCAGGTCGAGACACAGGCACGCAGCAATCTCGGGACCGAGAGAGTGGTGCAGAAAAGGGTCGACGCCGAGATAGCGGCACCGAAGCTGCTCGGCACAGAGACAGCAGCACCGAAACTGCTCGGCACAGAGACAGCGGCACCGAAGATGGTCGGCACCGAGAGGGCACGACACCGAAAAAAAGAAAGATCTCGTCGGAGCCGAAAAAAACAAAAGACACGGTTTCGGTGCCAAAACACCCGGCAACCGAACCAAAAACCAGTTCCTACTCACAGGAACAATCGCTGTCCTCCCAACTAAAAAGACACAGATTTGAGGAGGAATTGCAAACAGAGGTAGATCACACGCAAAAGCAGATCTTTATCCAAAGTGGTACAGGGAAGATCAGCACTCTTCCCCCAATCAGAAGGAAAAGGAAACTTGACTTCCAGCAACAAGACAAGCCACCACAAGCAAAGGTGGTAAAGAAGGTAACTCCACCACCCTCTCCACCACCGTCAACTCATGTATCACCGGCACAGACTCCACCACAATCACCAGCTCATACCACCATGAGCCAAGATGATCAGGATGCATGGGACCTCTATGACGCTCCGGAATCGGACAATAGCCCAGAGGCGTACCCAACTAAACCCTCACCACCTGAGGACAGTACAGCATATGCACAGGTGGTAGCTAGGGCAGCCCAATTTCATAATGTATCGCTACATTCGGAGCCTATCGAGGATGACTTCCTCTTTAACACCCTGTCCTCCACCCATAGCCATTATCAAAGCCTTCCTATGCTCCCGGGAATGCTAAGGCATGCTAAACAGATTTTTAAGGAGCCAGTTAAAAGCAGAGCAATAACTCCAAGGGTGGAGAAAAAATACAAGGCACCGCCCACAGACCCTGCTTTTATTACATCACAACTGACACCAGATTCAGTAGTCGTAGGAGCAGCTCGTAAAAGAGCCAACTCGCATACATCAGGCGACGCACCACCTCCGGACAAGGAGAGCCGCAAGTTTGATGCAGCTGGGAAAAGGGTTGCAGCACAAGCTGCAAATCAGTGGCGCATCATCAAATCGCAAGCACTACTAGCGCGATACGACAGGGCCCATTGGGACGAGATGCAGCATCTCATCGAGCACCTCCCCAAAGAATTCCAGAAACGAGCACAACAAGTGGTTGAAGAGGGACAAAATATCTCCAACAACCAGATACGTACTTCTATGGATGCAGCAGATACAGCTGCAAGAACAATAAATACTGCTGTGACGATAAGGAGGCACGCATGGCTGCGCACATCTGGCTTCAAACCTGAGATACAACAGGCAGTGCTCAATATGCCGTTTAATGAACAGCAATTGTTTGGGCCGGAAGTGGACACTGCAATTGAAAAATTAAAGAAGGACACCGACACAGCCAAAGCCATGGGCGCACTCTATACCCCGCAGGGCAGATGCACATTTGGCACATTTCGCAAAACAACTTTCAGAGGAGGGTTTCGTGGTCAAGCCACAGAAACCAGCACCTCACAAACCAAACCACCTACCTACCAGGGACAATATCAAAGGGGAGGCTTTTGGGGCCAATACAGAGGGGGCCAATTCCCAAGAAACAGGGGAAAATGTCAAGGTCCCAAAACCCCTCAAAATAAACAGTGACTCAAAAGTCACACAACCCCTTCACACAACACCAGTGGGGGGAAGACTAAGCCAGTTCCACAAATCTTGGGAGGAAATAACAACAGACACTTGGGTCTTAGCAATTATCCAACATGGTTATTGCATAGAATTTCTCCAACTCCCTCCAAACGTCCCACCGAAAACACACAATATGTCAAAACAGCATATAGACCTTCTAGGACTAGAAGTTCAAGCATTACTGCAAAAAGACGCAATAGAATTAGTACCAAAAACACAAAAGAACACAGGAGTTTACTCGCTGTACTTTCTAATACCGAAAAAGGACAAAAGTCTGAGACCAATATTATATCTCAGAACACTAAACACCTACATCAAATCAGACCACTTTCACATGGTCACGTTACAAGACGTAATACCACTACTGAAACAGCAAGACTACATGACAACGTTAGATCTAAAAAACGCGTATTTCCATATACCGATACATCCCTCGCACAGGAAATACCTAAGGTTCGTATTCAAAGGAATACATTACCAATTCAAAGTGTTGCCATTCGGAATAACAACAGCACCAAGAGTCTTTACAAAATGTCTAGCAGTAGTAGCTGCACATATCAGGAGGCAGCAAATACACGTGTTCCCGTACCTAGACGATTGGTTAATCAAAACCAACTCGCTAACAAA
This sequence comes from Pleurodeles waltl, assembly GCF_031143425.1. Taxonomy (NCBI): domain Eukaryota; kingdom Metazoa; phylum Chordata; class Amphibia; order Caudata; family Salamandridae; genus Pleurodeles; species Pleurodeles waltl. The sequence continues at coordinate 181,140,733 of NC_090448.1, read as the reverse complement.
GTGTTCACACCACACAGATTATGTTATACAAACCCTTTACAAACTGGGTTTCTCCATCAACTATGCAAAGTCACACCTTTTGCCGTGTCAAACACAGCAATACTTAGGAGCGACAATCAACACAACAAAAGGGATAGCCACTCCAAGTCCACAAAGGGTTCAAAATTTTCACAAGGTGATACAAGCTATGTATCCAACACAAAAGATACACGCAAAGATGGTATTAAAACTCCTAGGCATGATGTCCTCATGCATAGCCATTGTCCGAAACGCAAGATTGCACATGCGGCCCTTACAACAGTGCCTAGCATCACAATGGTCACATGCACAGGGTCAACTTCTAGATCTGGTGTTGATAAACCGCCAAACATACATCTCGCTTCTATGGTGGAACAGTACAAATTTAAACAAAGGACGCCCTTTCCAAGACCCAGTGCCACAATACGTGATAACAACAGATGCTTCCATGACAGGGTGGGGAGCACACCTCAATCAACACAGCATCCAGGGACAATGGGACGTACATCAAAGAAAGTTTCATATAAATCACTTAGAATTGTTAGCAGTATTTCTAGCGTTGAAAGCATTCCAACCAATGATAACCCACAAATACATTCTTGTCAAAACAGACAACATGACGACAATGTATTATTTAAACAAACAGGGGGGAACACACTCGACACAGTTGTGTCTCCTAACACACAAAATATGGCATTGGGCAATTCACAACCACATTCGCCTTATAGCACAGTTTATTCCAGGGATCCAGAACCAGCTAGCAGACAATCTCTCTCGGGATCACCAACAGGTCCACGAATGGGAAATTCACCCCCAAATCCTGAACACTTACTTCCAAATTTGGGGAACACCTCAAATAGATCTATTTGCAACAAAAGAAAACGCAAAATGCCAAAACTTCGCATCCAGGTACCCACACTGGCAATCTCAAGGCAATGCTCTATGGATGAATTGGTCAGGGATATTTGCGTACGCTTTTCCCCCTCTCCCTCTCCTTCCATATCTAGTAAACAGATTGAGTCAAAACAAACTCAAACTCATACTAATAGCACCAACATGGGCAAGACAACCTTGGTATACCACACTACTAGACCTGTCAGTAGTTCCTCATGTCAAACTACCCAACAGGCCAGATCTGTTAACACAACACAAACAACAGATCAGGCATCCAAACCCAGCATCACTGAATCTAGCAATTTGGCTCCTGAAATCCTAGAATTTGGACACTTAAACCTCACACAAGAGTGTATGGAGGTCATAAAACAAGCTAGAAGACCATCCACTAGACACTGCTATGCAAGTAAATGGAAAAGATTTGTTTGTTACTGCCATAATAATCAAGTCCAACCATTGCATGCATCTCCAAAAGATGTAGTAGGATATTTACTACATTTACAAAAATCAAATCTAGCTTTCTCTTCCATAAAAATACATCTCGCAGCAATATCTGCTTACCTGCAGATTACTCATTCAACTTCCCTATTTAGAATACCTGTCATTAAAGCGTTTATGGAGGGCCTAAAGAGAATTATACCACTAAGGACACCACCTGTTCCTTCATGGAACCTCAACATTGTCTTAACAAGGCTCATGGGTCCACCTTTCGAACCCATGCATTCTTGTGAAATGCAATACTTAACGTGGAAAGTTGCATTTCTCATTGCCATCACATCTCTAAGAAGAGTAAGTGAAATACAGGCGTTTACCATACAAGAACCATTTATTCAAATACACAAAAATAAGGTCGTTCTAAGAACAAATCCAAAATTCTTACCAAAGGTTATCTCACCGTTCCACTTAAACCAAACAGTGGAATTACCAGTGTTCTTCCCACGGCCAGATTCAATAGCTGAAAGAGCACTACATACATTAGACATCAAGAGAGCGCTAATGTACTACATTGACAGGACAAAAGAAATTAGGAAGACAAAACAACTATTTATTGCCTTCCAAAAACCTCATACAGGAAATCCAATTTCAAAACAAGGTATCGCCAGATGGATAGTAAAGTGCATCCAAACCTGCTATCTTAAAGCAAAGAGAGAACTGCCTATTACACCAAAGGCACACTCAACCAGAAAGAAAGGTGCTACTATGGCCTTTCTAGGAAATATTCCAATGACCGAAATATGTAAGGCAGCAACATGGTCTACGCCTCATACATTTACTAAACACTACTGTGTAGATGTGTTATCTGCACAACAGGCCACAGTAGGTCAAGCCGTACTAAGAACTTTATTTCAAACTACTTCCACTCCTACAGGCTGAACCACCGCTTTTGGGGAGATAACTGCTTACTAGTCTATGCACAGCATGTGTATCTGCAGCTACACATGCCACCGAACGGAAAATGTCACTTACCCTGTGTACATCTGTTCGTGGCATTAGTCGCTGCAGATTCACATGCGCCCACCCTCCTCCCTGGGAGCCTGTAGCCGTTTAGAAGTAGATCTTGAACATTTGTAAATATATTACATTAAACCTTCATTTTGTACATACGTATTTATTCCATTGCATGGGCACTATTATTAGCATACACAACTCCTACCTCACCCTCTGCGGGGAAAACAATCTAAGATGGAGTCGACGCCCATGCGCAATGGAACCGACGTGGGAGGAGTCCCTCGGTCTTGTGACTCGAAAAGACTTCTTCGAAGAAAAACAACTTGTAACACTCCGACCCAACACCAGACGGCGGACTATGCACAGCATGCGAATCTGCAGCGACTAATGCCACGAACAGATGTACACTGGGTAAGTGAAATTTTCCTTCCCTATACTAATTCACCACTAATTCCTCTTGGGTTCCGGAGTAGCGCACTACTCGCTGAAAAGCGCTTTGATGCCTCATCGGGGGTAGTAAGCTCTATATAAATACAATTACAAAAATGGGAAGGTTTGCTTTTGGGTAATTTTTGTTGATTGCCTATGGAGTGTCCATGAGTCACTACCACCCCCTGGCTAGAGAATCCTGCAAAAGTGGAACCTCACCACCAGCTCAACAGAACACTTTCTGGTCATGTGGAAGAACAGAAAAGGACGGGACTTACTATCTGTGACCTATGTTGAGACCCGAAGGGTTGGGCCTGCTCCCATGTGTACCCAGGGCTACGAACTAGATTCCAGTGTTAAGTTGGATGACTTCCTGTATGTCTACAGGGACAAAACAAGCTTAAAGAATCATTTTCCTGAAGTGCCAAACTGAGTAGTAGAAAGTGAACCTGGGCTGGACCTTGCTGGTGTCCCCTGGTGGAATGTTATGACAACTGAGTACCATACCAGAAGCACAGGAGTATTAAAGACCAAGCAGAACTGCCCTAGAAAGTCTGTAACATTGGGACCTGGACAATATTTGGAGTAGCAAGAGCTTTATAGTTTCAGCTGGACCTCACAGCAAATGTGTCCAGTATTGAGAGAACTTTGTCAGATACAGATTCCAGGTCTTCCTGTTGGAAGATATTGAGCTTCAAAAAAGGAGATAAATCTGAAGGTGGTAATCTTAACCAGTCGAAAGTGCAAAAGGTATTGACTGACACAAGGACATCAGCAGGTGCAAAAATTGAATTTTCCCACCCAGAACACTTTTCACCCAGACAAATGGCTTCAGCTGGACCTTGTCCAATAGCTTTCCTGTAGCCAGAGGATTTTAATGTATACAGCCTGCAACTTGCCCAGCTGGAGAATGTAGACTTCTATTTCAGAGACTAAGTCAGAAGGTAAAATCTTTGACCAAGATGACCAGTATAGTGTATCTGACCAGTTGGCCTGAAATTGCACTTAGGTCCTAGTCAACCAAGAAGAGTTACTTGTTTGGTATTTTACTTATTCTTGATGCTTTTCCCCCTGAAATGATACAAAATTCCTATCTCCACATACTCCCCCCATTTGAATTTTAACCATATTTGTTTTCTCCATATTTAGAGATTGCATTTTTTTATTGTGTTGGTATATAAACAACATATATATGTTTTTAATGTGTTGGTACTGCTAAGTACTTTACAATTTTTTTCTAAAGTCTGTCTCTATGGTAACAAGGCATGCAGTGAACACTGTGGTAACTGAGGTGGGGGAAAACACTCTGGGTTTAGGTTGAATGTTCATAAGTCAGTGCTTTACCCCATACAGCGGTTCGAGATGGTGGTGGGGATCTACCTAATATAAGGGTCCAAACCACCCCAGTTAAATACTTTGTGGTATATTTGAGCTCCGATATGACTGAAACCTATGACTCCTATGTGGGTACCCTACTCGATAATTTGGAGTGTGCGTTGTAGGCTGCAGTCCCCGATGTCAACTTGTCCTCTGCAGGACAGGACCTTGCTTGATATATGGGGATAGGCATCTAGAAGAGACCGAGATTATTCTACATACATGCAGCAGCTGATACCTTGGTACACGGGATTAGTCCCATGCTGCCCCTTTTCTTATAAAGGAGGGAGAAGTCCAGCAGAATTTGGGGCATTTATATGAGGATGGTCGACTGGTAGGCTATGTGGACTTTTGTGCCAGTTGGGGGTGGCTGACGGCTGCTTTCTAGTGTACCCTGGCCTGGCTGCGGCAATTCCAAAGGTCTGGGCATGGTTTCCATAGGAGCCAGAAATGCACATGCTAAATTTAACCAGCTTTGTATACTGGGCCCATTTACATACTGAGCCCAGTGACCCAGGCCAAACACACTAAACATGCAGAGAAGATCCTAGGATTGGTATTGGCTGCGGCCAATAAATGCAAATGTGTTCTGTGGATAATAAATAGACAACCCACCTGAAAAAATGGCTATGGGAATATGCGAGATGGGTGTGCACCGAGTGTGTCACAGATTAGTGTACAGTGGAATAATACAGTGGGGCAGAATGAAACAGTGCGTGCTACAGGTTTGTTTACAGCAGGAAATAGAGGAGCCTTTACAGGGGTGATTGCATGGTACGGAAATAGAATTGTTATAATGGTTTATATTGTTATAATGGTTTATATAGCGCCTAACTGCCCAGCGGCCTCGTAGCGCTTGTACTGCCATGGCGGTGACATACTGTTTATGTTTATACAGGAGATCTAAAAAAAAAAAAAATTGCCAAGTCTTCAGATCCTTCCTAAACGACATCTCTTGAGGGCTTGCTCTCATTTTGAGAGGGAGATTATTCCAAAGCAAAGCACCTTGGTATGCTAGTGATCTTCCTCCCCATCTGGCTTTCCTCGCTATTGGGACTATGGCCAGATTAGCTGAGGAGGATCTAAGTGGCCTGGCTGGAATATAGACCTGTGCCAATGTTTTCAGCATTTCAGGCCCATTATCAAATATGGATCTATGAATGTGACAAAGGGTTTTGAACTGGATCCTTTCTGCTACAGGGAGCCAGTGTAGAGAAGCGATTCCTGTCCGTATCGAGTGCTGTCTAGGAATGTTTAGCAGCAGACGAGCCGCTGCATTTTGTACCCTTTGTAATCTTTGAATCCCATATCTCGGTGAACCTATAAACAAGGCATTGCCATAGTCAATCCGGGAGCCTATCAGTGCCTGAATAACCATTCTTCTGGCTGAAAACGGTAAAATAGTTAAAACCTTCCTCAAGGTCCTTAGCAGAGCAAATGCAGTTCCTGCTATTCTATTCGCATGTTGGGCCATTGAGAGGAGAGGGTCCAACCATACCCCTAAGCTTTTAATAAGACATTTAGGGGGCGGGAGGGTAGGCACCCCTCTCAGTAGGCTGGAATTGATTAAGGGCATTTTATTTCCAAAAAACATAACTTCAGTTTTGTCGTCGTTGAGCTTTAATTTACTTTCAGACATCCAGGATGCAACTGCTTTCAGACAAGGACCTAGTGCTGTGCCCATGTCTGGGCGGGCATTGGAAAAGGAGACTATCAGTTGCGTATCGTCTGCATATGATACCAGGTTCAATCCGAATGGTTCAACTATTCCTGCTAGTGGCCGCATATAGACGTTAAAAAGTAATGGACTTAGAGCCGAACCCTGAGGAACACCACAACTACTGAAGGTGCTCTTGGAGATATACTCTCTCTCGAGTACCTGAAAGGACCTCCCATGTAAAAATGAGTAAATCCATTCTAGTGCGACTCCGGCAATTCCATATCCTCGCAGTCTGTCTATGAGGATGTTTAGGTCAACTGTATTGAATGCCGCACTCAGGTCAAGGAGGATAATAGCGGTTTCAATACCTTTATCTCACCCCATCCCAATTGATGGGGTGAGGAACGTTTGCACGTTGAATTTACACTTACATATGTACTGTCCTGATGCTGTGTACAACTAGATGATATGTGACTGCTGTGGCATGCTCCTTCTCATGGTTGGGGGTGTGTGGGTAAAGTTTTTAAGTTTTAATGTTGTGTTCTTTGCAAACCCAATTAAATAAATATTAAAAAGTCTGTCTGCATCTGTGCCAAAACCCCCAGGGGTTGAGCTATTTGTTTGTAAGTGTTAGACCTGACAAGATATTGGATTTAAGGCTTGGGAAAGACTCGCATCCTCCCCAGCTAATAAATAATTTTCTTTGAATAAGTACTTGTTACATCTGATCCTGTACATTGCTCTTGACTTTCTACAGGTGCATCCCCTATTTTTTCATTGGGGGTGAGGGGGCTTTTGCCTTTTGCCATCCCTGGTTTTGCATTTCCTAAATGGCGATTTCTTAATAAAGCAAAACCGGCCCATTTACTGAAAAACAGTGGGATTTCTTAACTGTTTCCCTAATAGCGACTACTACTTTGTAGGAATCCTTATTAGGAAATCGGTGTCTCTGTACATAGCATTTTGCATTTTTTACATAGTAATTTCTATGAAGTCACTAATTAAGAAATGCAAAATCGCATATTTGTACATTTGGCCCCATGTGCACTCTCCACGTAACTAGTAATGAGCAGGGAAAACATTGCAGTTAGTCATTACCACTGGTCCACGTGTCTTTTGCAAAATATTTTGCATTAATGCATCGAAAGGCAAGCCAATTTTGATAGTACATCATATTTATTTATCACTCAGTGTTGTAAAATATAACTGTTTTGGGACTTTCCAGTGAGATTACATGGATACTGGCCACGATTGCAAACCATATAACATAATCAGGAATATCAACTAGTGCAAAGGTAATATGGTTTGAAGACACACATATAATCCAACTTCCATTGCTCTTATGGTGGTTCCATAGACTCTCCTATGACAGTTTCAGTTTTGACTGCTGCAGCATACCATCACACTGTGTGCCCAAACTTGACTCAATGAGACACTGTTAAGTCAAACTGCAGCACTCAAACCAGGACATTTCAGTGCCCCTGTTTCTAGCTGCAGCTTTCATGGAGGTCAGTGAACCTTTGAGAGTCACTCTGTGATCTTATTCTGTAAGGCTGCCTGCATTGTCAATGCCACATGGGCTTTGTTTGACCTCTGTCCGCCTGCTGCTGTATAACCTACATTCTTGTATTTGGTCTTTTTCTTGTGCAGTATGGTATGCTGAGATATGAGGGTCCCCAATCCAACTGTTTCTATCATGTTGTAATAAAAACAATAGTCACATTTAGGCCCTCATTACGAGTCTGGCAGTCCGACTGCAGCCAATGCAGTGGTCCGACCGCCACATTACAACCCTGGTGGTCTGGCTGCCAGCGAACTGCCAGCTCTGCCAGGTTCGGAGATTCTGGTGGTCTGGCAGTCGCAGCAGTACTAATCTGCCAGGGCAGTGCTTCCCTGGGGATTACGACCCACTTCTCCACCGACGGTTTCATGACTGTAGCACTTGGCATGGGCAGTGCAGGGCCCCCCGTGGCCAGCACCATTGCAGTGTTCACTGTCTGCTTTGCAGCCAGTGAACCTTACGAGGGTGCTAGTGCACCCTGCGCTCTACAGCATTGCCACCAGCTCGATTAAGAGCCAAGACAATGCTGTACGCTGTTTCCCCCTAGGCCAGCGGCCGGACACTGGGGTTTCTGCCCGCTGACCTAGTGGGAAATTCTTAATACGGCCAGCGGGGAGGTAACCACTATAGCGGCAACCTCCCTGTCGGAAGTTCGGCGGATTGTGTAAACCATCCACCGAACTCATAATCAGTCCCTTAGTCTTTTTAATATGAACTATCCCTGTACAACTACAACTTCTTTTGGAAAAAAGCAGTCTGTGGTAACTGCATCACAGTGAGAAAAGCATCTCTGACTTCTAACAAGTTATCACACTTTCAAAATGCCACAGAGTCCCAGTTAGAAACATTCTCTTGGACTGTCCTGTGCTGAACCTCCTAGGTCTCAACATATCAGATCAGATGTCTACACCTGTGACCAGTCATTGCAATAATGTAGTAGCAATGTTCAGTTACACTTAATGAAGTATGTCAGTCCCCTCCATTCGTCCTCTGTGTACAGCGACACAAGTCCATAGTGTAATGAAATTACTTAAATCCACTGTATCTGTACTCCCATCCCCAGTGTTCAATAAGACAGACTTCAGTAACCAGTTGTAGTTCTCTTCTGCCTCTCTACAATTTTGTATCTGCTATCACTCTGTCACTGAATCGGACCATGTTGCTTAGCATCACGCAGGAGCTGTAGTCATTTTTATGCCTGCACCGCTGTAGTGAGTATTCACTCTGTGCCACTGCCATCATGGTTTCCATTTTTTGTGGGAAAAATATCTAATGCTGCCTCACTATTGGTACTGAAGTAATAGTCATAACGCGAAGAGCGACAATTGTGCCATTTTCAACATTATTTGTCAGTGGCTATGTTTTGGCCTATTGGTTAAAGCAATCAAGATTTACCCCAACCTCGAGTACCAGATAACTGCTTTCTGCCTTGGACATAGTCAAATAAGCTCTATGCACTTACGAATCTAGAGTCCAATTCAGAATTGGTTGTCAAATGTGCAATGACATCCACATAATCTATCCCAGGCCTCTTCAACGAGTGGCTTGTGAGATACTAGTTGTTCTCCAGCTACCTGTAAGAAGCTCTCCTGTGTGCAGCCCAACATAACAAATAAAAGCTTTTACGTGGCTGAATTGATTCATATTTACCAAAACTGAAAATCATGCATTCAAGACAAAAATGTGTTTTTTTCAGAACACATAATCAAGTTTTTTAAATGGTTGGTTTTCCAAACTATATTTAAAGTTGATATGTGAGTGATAACTTACCTGGCTTTGAGGATACTGTATTAAAACTTGGTGCATTGCAGTTACAGCTGTTATATATTGCCCACGTAAAGACATTTTAAACTGGCAAACCCTTTTTTGTATTACTGCTGGCAACCCTGCCTGATGAAATGCAGAATATCATTGCTTGTAATCTTGCATCTGGTAGCCACTACTATAATGTCTGATGTGATCCCTGTTACAACACTTATAATATTAGCAGCTCAGGATAATTTTCGTGGAACATAAGTAGTTCTTATTACAGAAAAGGTTTGAGACACCTCCATTGTCAAATCTGGCTGACATACTGAACACTACAATAAGATAAAGAGGAATCAGGAGTAGAACCCTTTTTTATTTGCAAGTGTATTGTTTCAAAGCCACTGGCACCACATCAAACATTTTACTCCTGATGAATTAAAAAAAATCATTCCACTCTCTACTCCTTCAGAAAAACACATACAGCGGAGCTAGGTTCCCTGTTGCTGAAATCACTAAAGTGTATTGATGAATCTAGACCTACCCATTCTTGACCTTTATGTAAGAAATGTTCTCTGGGACATCCGACACTGGGAACCATCACTGTGATACACATCTGGTTGGGATTTTATGTCCTGATTCGGGAATCGGATGGGGTGCATCTCCCTTTTTAAGAAATATTATTATAAGGCTCTTCTCTAAGGAGATTATCACTTTTTCACCTCTCCGGATAAAATGATGTGTTCAAAAACAATTAATTCTCAAGACCTCATTATTAATACTGTCTCTCAACAATGGGCTGTAGATAGCCAAAACCTAAGCCTGAAACTGAGAGAGAGAGGATATTTATTTAGGAGAGTTCATATAAGATCAGATCAAATGTGTGATTGGCCATGTTCTGGGTAGTAAAGCTATAACGTGCGCCGTCTACACATTAGTTGAACAAAGAAAGGCAAAGAGCGTGTGTGTGTGTATATTTCTAAATCTGTACTTTACATTACTATTTTCACGAGAACAGTTTTAGACTTTAAGTGGAGTGCAGAAATAAAGTCGTTTTACTTAACATGAGATGACTCTAGCAGTGAGAACATTGGGGATGGGGAGCACAGTGGAAATAATCCACTCCAATTAATCAGTCTATCAGTGTTGCTGGCACGCTGCATTCCTGCATGAGGATCTGGGAGGTTGGGGGAGGTGTCAGGATTGGAGGAGCCTAAAGCTCCTAACACAAAGGAGACCCACTCTGTACAACACATTAAGGTACAATCTACAAAAGCAAATACCAGAACTGATGGGGGGTGTGGTGTGAAGTTAGAAAGTGAGTTGTACCTTCTGCCTACAGCAATGAAGAAGACATTACAAAAAGTAAAATTTGAGACTATTTTAGTTCAAAGAGTACTTTGTAGAAATCCAGAATGAACCTATACATGTAGTTCCAAATTACATGATAAAAATACTTTCAAAATGTGGTAAATGGTAAAAACCATTACGTGACCTACACAAGATTCCAGCTTCTGCCACAGAACATTGTGCTGAAATGGATTTGTAAGAACACTTTTAGAGGTCTCTTTGAGCTAAATTGACAGGAGTGCGCGAGCAAGGACTGACTTCAGACTTCTTGTCAAAAGAACATTTTATGAGCTTGCCAAAGCATTGGTTGTATTTATGGCTCACACTGAGGGAGATATTAGTGGCGGGGTGAGCTCAGTGCATTCTCTATGGAATTTGAGAATGCAGATGAAGTGCACTAACGAAACACTTGGTTAGCAGCAAAATCTACCAGGCACAAGGCCTGAGGTGGACTGACCTTGAAGAAGCAAATATCAAAAATATTGATACCTTTGAAAAGCCCTTAATAGATGGAAGTAGGTTTGCTTTCTGTGAGTAAGACCTCCATCATGTAGAAGCAGGCAGACCACCCATGTCCACTTTTACTTTGATCGGAAATCCTGCCAAGCCCACTACTGTTAATAAAGCTGTGTTCACCAGTGGCAACGTATACAGCTATGTTAGCCTTGAAGAAGCCAATAAAATATTGTTTATGACCAGGATGAGATCAAGGTATCAAAAACCAGATATGATATTTAGAATCTAAAATGAAGACGAAATATTGTGCGTGTCTGCCACTACAATGACCTTAAAAGAACAGATGATTTGTAATACATAATCCTAACAGTATAGTCCACACCAGATGGTGTTTGTGATAAAGGGACTTGCAAATGATAAAATAGATGTCTTTATGTTTCATGGATTCTTTCTCACCATTTCCTTGTAAAGAATTCTAGCATGAATTCCCTCATTCCATTTTGCCCAAAACAGACATCTTTGAAAAAGGCATTTAGTTGTGTAAAATGAGTAAATAAACTAAATCATTGAATAGAACCAGGACTCATTGCGAACAGCCTGTTTCTGATTTAAAGTTGCAGTCTAAACGTTATTAAAAAAAAATTAGTGATGGCACTGAAATGACCACTGAGGATTGCCCATTACCTTCATGCCTTTGTCAGTGTTTTACTGTAGAATGATAAAGCAAATTTTTGAAACGGCAGTAGCTTAGAATTTATATTTGTGAAAGAGTATATCATTAAGGTTTTCAATTTCACTTAAAGTATTTGAAATGTAGTCAAATACAGTCAACTTTAATTAAACTGGGGTTAGTTTTGTTTATAGTATTTTATGTGCCGAACCTACTACTTCTCAGCATATTTGAACACTGAAATCACCAAAAGTCTCTACACTGTAACCAATATCTCTGCAGTGTCAGACATCTTCATTGTACAGAGAAGAAGTCTACCTTGAAGCGTAAAGGTCATATCGCTGTTTTTTCCAAGAAATATAACCGTCTGTCACTTTGCCTATGACTTCGAAATGATTGGTTAACTTGTCCTGAACTACGCCTTTGCTTCCCAAATTTGAACCTTATTTCTCAAACAGTCAGTGATTCACTCTTAAAACAAAGTTTCATTCTGTGGGAGAAACAATTAACATTTGTTCAACCTACAGCTCATGACAATGTTAGTAGTTTGATATTGCTTTGGACGATTTCTTCGTTGGAAGGCCGTATCCCTGTTTTGCCTTGTAAATGTAAATGTAAATTAGCACTTGTATAGCGCACTACTCACCCGTTAGGGTCTCAAGGCGCTGTACTCATACCGCTATGGAACCCCTCCTGGCTTTTTCCCTGTGAGGCGCCCACTCCTGAGCACCTCCAGGGTGAAGCCAGGCATCCAAGCGCTGTTGGGGCCGTTGTGGAGATTAAGCAAGCTATTGCCCAGAGTTGCAGAGTGGGACCCATGAATTAGATTAGGCACCGAGGCGAGAATTATCTGGTCAAGGGGAATTGAGCCCAAGACCTGCCGAAGCGGGACTTGAACCCTTGGGAAAACAGTGTGAAATATTCCAACTTCTGCCTTCCTGCAATTTTAATCAAGCTTTACCATGTGTTTAGATCTGAATATCTAAACCAGATGTAAGCTTCAAGTCTGAATATGATTATTTCTAGAGGCACAAAGAAATTTGTGAGAAGGACATCTCTGTAAGACCTCTGCACTACTGAAATATTCTGGTTAACCTCCAAGTATTTGTATGACACCATTGATAACATCACTGAGGGGTACTGGATGTCATTTCAGATATAAGAACCTCAAAAACCCAAAATGATCAGTGACACCCCCATTGATTCTTAACGGTCCCCCTTCTGTGGCTTGGGGGTCAGGGTGTGCTCACCATCCTGCCTTTTGTGGCCACTGTATTTTTTATTTTTTGACAATATACAAGAACTGTTCAACCTGTCCTGAAGCGACAGATGCAAGATAGTTTTCACTTGTTGCCAGCCATTTAAATCAGACTCCCCATCCTACTGAGCTGAGATACATGGAACAAATTGTTGAATTCTCCGCAAATAAAAAGATCAAGATATACAAAAGCTTTAACCCTTTAAATCCCTCCCACAACTTTTTAAACCCTGTTATCTGCTGAGTGATTTTACGCAAATCCAAAAAAGGCATAATTTCTGAGTAAACTTTTACAACCATTGCAAATTTAGTTCATACCTTTTCCGCTGTTTCATTGAATATGCAAGAATAATTTCATATAGGATATAAAATGTAAATATTTTTCACCTGAACCCCACCCTTGCCTTTCTTTTTCCTTCCACAAAATTTGGCATGGTGTCCTAAGCGGACTATACTAAGTGATTGTCCAATGTGGCACAAACCTGTCAATTAACTCAAGTTATATGCAATAAACAAAATGTCTTTTGTCAGTTGAGAAATAGTCAGTCATGTTCTTTAACATATAATAAGTGATGAAATAATGAGGTTATAAAAAGTGCATGATGGAAGTACAAGTTAAAGTAAGTTAACTAATAATCAGTGTTTTTTTCATTTTTTTAAATGTTGGTTTTCATTTCATATCAATACCTATCACGTCACCTTAACCTTGTATTTTTTTTCCACTGAATTGTCTTATTACCATCCGCAACTATAATATCACTTTAATGCACCGCAGCGGGTACGACCACCACTTGGGGGGTTGGATGAAGAGCCTGGCTGCAAACCAGGGCTCTGGCCAAACGCTGCTCTGTATGGGTCCAGGTTAGATTCTGCATGTCACTGTTCTCGACCTTTCCTGTCTATCTAAGGGTTTGGAAGGCTTCAAAAGTAAACTGTTAACGCACATTGGTGACACCTTCATACAACTTAATTCCGTCACATCTGGAGGTGTGATGAAGGCGCCACTTTGTCTGATTGTGATACTATTAGGTGACGAATGCCGGTTAGATGAGTATGCACCTGAGACAGCTGTTCTGAAGGGAAGCAACACGTTGATCCTGCCATATCCTGTTTGCCCAGTCTTGCAGACTTGATGTCTCATTACAAAATGTTACTTCTTTCACTGCCGAGTCCGTGTAAGCAAGGACTATGGAGGGCAAAAAAAGCATGCATCTTGTGGTGGATCTGGCTAAAACAGCCTGTCAATAGAGCATCACATCCCTGAGAAAGGAGACCTTATCTTATTATAGAAGTGAATAAGCATTTTCTGAAGGGTACTTGGCGTCCTTAATTTTGTTTTATTTGTTCTGAGAAGCAGTGGTCGAAGACTGTTCACATTCATAACACTTCTATTAGCCGCGAGAGAGTTTCTGTACTTTTCATTCATTTTGAACCAACACATTCACTTCTAAGTAAAGGGGCGTGTCTGCCAGCCACCGGTGGTCTGCGCACTATCCCTGTGTGTCTGTGTAAATCCATCCGAATCCATTTCAGCATCCCAACTTTTTAGCGCATCACATCTGGAGGGTGTCTATTGCACGTTTGGTGCCCCCCTTCTGTGATTGCTGATCTATTAACTGTGTTCTTGTGGAGTTCTTCTTATGGCTCCAGGTTCACTTGCCATCAGAACAGGACTCGCTTTGGGCGCTTAAGCTGTGTGACCTTCGACATCTTGGTTCTCTTTTGAGATAACAAGGTAATTACATTCTTTTGATAATGGGTCTCTTTTTCGCTATATCTGTTTTCAGTTTCCTTGGCATTGTGCCTAATCAGATTTTCCTGCAGTGCGGAATCCACCACACTGCCTGTTCTTCATATGTTAACATAGCAAGTGAAGCTGGCACCAGAGCTGTTGAGAGATGACCATCCCTATGCTCTGTGGCTCTTATTCCATCGCCACTTGTACACTTCCTAAAAAGCGCAAAAAAATTCTTCTATTTTGAAGAATACAGTATTTTTCTGATAGAGCAATTATTAGTTTTGTATGAGGGCGCTGTTTTGCTTTACCCTAAGATTTGTTCACCATGCCTTAGCAGTTGATCCAACAATTATTTGCAGATGTCTTGTCTTATCAATCGTTCTAATATATGGCTTGGGTGTTAATAGAAAGTTCGTGTCTGGTTTTCTGCAGACTAATGAAGTTACAGAGAGTACACCGACATTTTATTTCATTGATTTAGTATAAAATCCTTACAAACTGTTTTGTGAGATGACTGACTTTCATGAAAATGTTGGCTAAAGGCAGTGTATAATTCAGAATGAATTGCATTTTTTTCTATGCTGCTTCAGAGGACTGTTAGTGCTGAAGAATAATAGACCTAACGGAAATAAATCATGTCTTACAAATGTCAAGTTGGATTTTTGGTTTATGCTGCTTTAGAAGTAGAATCAAAATATTTTGTTTTTTTTACTGAGCTGGAGGAGGGGACCAGTTTCAGACCAAAAATCCTGAATAGCTTGGTTGGTCTTTTGCTACAACTTGTCATTTTCCTCTGATGCAAGCAGTATGGCTCGCATCAAATAATATCCGAGGTTTTCTAATACACTAAAATGAAGTTTTCCCTGTACCTATCATATGAGTTCAAAGTCTTCTTTGGTGTTTCGTTGTGTTTATCATCCAATAAAGATGCATAATAGAATAGTAATGGGAGAGGGGGGGCAGGTTAAGTGACCAATAAGTCTGTTGTTTTATATTTTTATTTGTGTTACAGCTCGCGTTTCAGGTATTCGACTAACTTGAGAATTCTGTGGTCTGTAAAATATGGCGTGACGGTATACCTAGTACAATAAACTATCTGGTACTAATTTTCTCCACTTATATTTTTAAGATGTTACATACACATACCGACATATGTCCCACGTGCTTTTATCTTTACCATACTTTACACATCAGAATATTACTTTTTAGCACATCAATAACTGGAATACCTAAAAAGGTTAAGTTGTAACACAAGGAAAGAGAAGGTCAAAATGGTAACCGGAACTGCCCTGTACTTTAGAGAAACATAGCGTTCCAGGCTACAGCTGCTGGCCCATGGACAGGTGTAGTGGGTTAGGTTACGTATTGCTATTGATAATCAACAATTTTGCCTAACAAATTGCTATAACCATCCCTTGATAATCAGCCTTGGTTACCATATGGGTTTATGGAACTGGATGCAAAAGTGAGCATGGTATATCAGTCATTCGGATGACAACGGAAGACTACTGCTCTTATTCAGCTGTTTGTCTCAGAACATAAGTTCTTCCTCTCGGTTCATTGATAGCCATTTTCTTATCTCCCTCAACCTTTTAACCTGTATTAATATGGAGTTCACTGGCTTCCTATCAGGATACAGAGGCTGCTCCCAAATCCCCTAAAATGAATATGGATCTCTTAACCCACTTTGTCCAGTACTGCACACCAGCATGGTTCAGGTTGCTGTCCTCTTTCACCTAAACTCACCTGTAACATTCAGCTCATGATTGTGTCATTGTATGACCCATACTTAACCTAGACATCTTGGTTAGACTGTTTTAAAGGCACAATGCATGACCTGAAGTACATGCATGAGATAAAATAAATTTCCATCACTTGCTAACCAACAAGACTTACATATAATCAGAGTGACTATCCACAAATAAGAATGCCTCATGGGTTTCTGCATGCTAGCTGTTGAAGAATAAATGTATGTGCTGCCAGCTTTTATAGCCACTGCTCTGTTGTGCTCTGCGTTTGAGTGTGCTTGGTCACTGCTTTGGGCAGTGCACATATAACACACTCACATAGACACGTCTGATGTACATCTTAAAAGGAACATTGTTTCTGATAAGTACCACTTCTGGCATTGGCATCACATGCCCAACCCTTCTAGGTAAGCGGGATGTAAGTGAGTGCAAACCTGGAGCCAAGGTGGTACATGCCAGGCTACATGTGCTTAACTTGTATGTGGCCTAGTGTCCCCAAGTTCACGGCCTGGGCATGAAATTGCTAGACTGCCTTAAAATAGAGGCAGAGCAGTTAGGGTATGTGGCTAGTTTTGCATTTGTGATTAAAGGAATGTGGTCAGTAGTGTAGCAAGAGTGATTAGGGCTCAATTTAAAGAAATGAAAATGGATACCTGTGTACTGGTTCTGTTCTATCAGCCATAATTGAGGTTCAGTCTATCTCTTAAGCACCTGTGTCTTGAGGCCACCACACCTGCTACACAAATGATAGCTAGGTCCCTCACAAAAATGACATGTAGTACTATCAGTATTAAGAAAGATCATTAGCATCAAAACTCCCACAGAGTTAAGACGTATTTCCTGTGCCTATAAATTGTCTTGTTTGGTGCAAGAAGGTGAATTGTTTTTTGTGGTGGAAGGAAGCCCATCACAAGTCATAAAGTCACTAACGTGTTAGGCCCAATAAAATGTTTTAGTAATCTAAACCTGAGCTCAACCCCTGGTTGCTATAGCACACAGCAGACAAGCCTAACTTAAAATAAAGCTGTGTAAAATATTTTAAAGTAATGAAAGTTAAAAAGTCAGAGACAATAAAATACAAATCCCACTCCCATTAATAAATGTAGAGAAATATTTAATCAGCAAAATGACACAAAATTACAAGCATCCAACAAGGTGAACCTGAGATATGAACTTTTAAATGTTTTAGTGGAAAAAGCATCAAGAAAAATAGAGACCAGTGTAAGTCAATGGTCACAGTAGGCTGTGACCATGGTGCATTTCCAGGTCAACCATGATGGAGCATGTGTCGGATATACTAAGTGGATTGGTCACAGTTAAATTATGGAAGTTAAAAAGTATAAAAAGTTTCTAAGTTCCACATGAGAAAGGACCTTTGTTTAAGAAAAACAATAACATTTCTTCTAAGTCTCGACACAGATAGCAACTGTCTCACTTTTTTTTAGAAGAAATATCCTCTCTGTGCAGTTTGTCGCTGAAACTGTAGCTGCTGCTGTTGAACTAAAGGATGAATACCTGAAACAGGTTGGTCCTGTTGTCGCTTTGGAGATTTTTCATTGACAAATGTCTACGTTTCAGTGCAGAACGTATTTGATTGTTGTTTTCAAAGGTGTTGGGATCTTTGAGAGGGATGGATCTGAAATTCACTCCCATGATGTGGAACTGCCAGTCGTATACTTTTTCCAGCAGATTCCCTGAAGCTCTGGGGGATACGTTTTGAAGTGTTTCTTAACCCTTCCCACTTTTGTAGCAGTTTGTTTGCCCTGCTGCAAAAAAAAAACCAGAATGCACCTAATTTTCAAAATCAAAGATCGGGAAACCCTTTTCCCCCTTTGCAGAACCTGGGTGCCCACCCAGAGGTGTGGTCAGGGTAATGAGCAGTCTCCTCCTCTGTTGTCACTCAAAACTGATTCTTGTCCTAGCTTTCTTCACACTGGGTTTGATACCTGTCTGACTAGGTGGATAAAGGCTAGGGCCTTTACAGGTGTCACCTCACATTTGACTAGTGCCAAGGCAGGCCCTTTTGAAGATAAAATTGCAATTCTGCCCCAGCTGATCTTCCTGTCCGTGGAAGAAAAACACCTCTCCACGGGTTATCCATTGTCCCTGGTCTGAGAGCAGTTTTCACTCCTCATTAAAGTAAAGCACAAGATTGCCAGTTGCTGCCAAGGTAATATAAATTTTGCCTGTTCATTAAAATCCTTCTTCACTATTAAATTGGGATTTTAATAAATATTTAAGAGTGGTTCAAATATTTTTCTAGCTGATCCCAAGCCATAGATACTGAATTAATATTTTAATCTGTACTCATTTCTCATAGGACAGCAAGGGCCCTTCCACAGTGAAAATAGCTTTTGGAGGGGTGTCACTTTAGGGGCATGTATGGACAACGTAATATTAAAGTTCTGTGTGTCCTATTTTTGAATACTATGCACTCTGCCTTGTGGGCTACAAGGCGTACATATGAGTGACTCAATGTTTAAAAGCAAGGTTTTTCCTCTGTCAAAAGGGTTATTTTGGCACACCTGGCTGCAGTTTTAACATGCAGCAGGCACGCTACAAGGGTAAGCCTGAAGCCGTGTTTTCTTTGTCACACTAATAGATGGCTGAATAAGTGCTGCAATCCACAAATGACATTTAACTTTCAATGACATAATTGTTACTTCTGTGTCATATACTACCCCTCGTAAGAAAGTTAAATAAGCCAAATCAGGTATCAGCCAATTTCTACATGCTTTACGGGCCAGAGCAGAAGCAGTGGGCACTTAACAGCAGTGCCTCTGTGTGCAGAGTTTAAAACCAGCAATAAAATTTACCACAAAATGAGTGACTGTGCAAAGATTGGTTATTTGGCAGATGTACATATGTGATGATTAGATCGGGATGCCTTTAATACCTGGAAAATGTTAATTTCTTAGTACTCATTGCAGGAAGCGAAAAGTCAATACTGCTTCGGGGATATCCGGACAAGAGTAGCAGTCATCTAGATTCAGATTGTAAGTAGCTAATACCCTCTCTCTGTTTTGATAACTCTGAGTGATAATGCATAGCATTCCTGCACTCAAAATAAGATCATTGTTGCATCAAGCAAAACACAATTTTTTAACTCATTTTATATTATTTGCCAACTAGAGTTTTTTTTCAGCCTTTCCCGACTACCTGCAACAATAATATGATCCTACTGTACTCTTCAGAACAATCAAGGTAACCATGAGCTCCAGTGGTCCTTACGCCAGAAGGTGTGCCTTTTTTGGCATCACCAGAAAGTAAGAGAGGTTTGTAAATTCAAACCACTGTCGGGCATGCAGTCTAATCAGCCCAGTCTGGGCAAACGGAGCAGCACTTGGTTAAAAAATAATATATATTTTAAGACCACGAGGCCCTCCCACTTAAAAATACTCTAGCTCCTTTGTATTCAAATTGACATGGTAGGCCATGAATGTCTTTTCTGAGACCCTCAGCTGCTCATTGATGGAAGAATGGTGTTTCTTATAGGCTTGGAGGAGCTTTCAGAAACCTTCTTAGGAGTTTGGCCCAGATCCAGCATACTGTGGTACTCAGTTCCCCGAAAAATGAGTGCTTGACATTGGTATTTGGAACTCGGTACTGGAACATAAGAGATGTCTGATTAGGGTCCCTTTCCTCAGGAGTCACATAATCCTTTGGGGCAGTTCTTTTTTTTAACTTTGAAAATTTAAAATGTCACCTGGGAACCCTTGTGCCTGAATATTCCTGCTCAAACATGCAACACATCATGTACATAAGAATGAGAGCTACCTGCTACTCGATCTAAGGCTAAGCTTAAAACTTTGTTATGAAATCGGTGGATCAGTGAAGGATAAGTGGCCTAGCGTTCTAAACAGATAGATAAGTTATTTCAATTGTTTTGTGGCCTCAGATGATGTTAAGCGTTAAACGTTTGGTAGTGACGATGAAAACAAGACTAACTACTTCTACTTACATCTGTAGACGCTCACTAACTAAAATATTTTACTCTTACTGTATTCCAAAGCATGCCGTTCACTGGTAGATCACAATATATTTGCTAAGCGTTTCGTGTTTTGGCAATTCATTCCTAAGTTTATGCATATTCGAGGGTGTGCAAAATTTGCATTGCATAGTTCGTGTTTGTTATGCTACCTTACAGAAGATTGCAGAACGTGAAAAACCTGAGAATTTCGGATGCAAAATATGCTCAAATGCTTTATTTATAGATGACTCACATCAGAATACGATTGTAATAAGATCATGATTCCAAGAATATGTCCAGGAAATTGCAATTTCTGGAATTTATAATAACGTGTATGATGTAGTTAAGTGAGTAATGACCAGAAAGGTCAGCCTCCTGATTGTTACAAGTTATTTGCTAAATGTATTTACCCTATGACTGATGTAAACCTATTTCTCCACCACCTTAGTAAAAGTACAGAGGTTTAAGCGTATGAAAGGCTTCATTTGGCTTAAGTTTGAAGCAAATAAAATGCAGGCTCCTTTTTTTCAATGTTAGTCTAAAATGCATCATTACCAGTTGTACGTATAACATAGGACACATAAACAGTAACCTGCTTATCAATAGTGTTGAGAAAAGAAGCTGCATAGGTTGGGAGATTGACATCCTACGTCCCAACTCAAAAATATTTCCAAGTCCTCTGATTCTCTGTTCCATACGTTTAACAGTGCAAAGACATGTACCAAGATGAAATTATTATTTCTTTACATGAAAAAATAAGTTTATTGGTTAATGTCCTAGTTCTGTAAATATACACATTCAGCTGTATGTTCCATTGGACACACAGACATAGGCTAACCCTAGGTGTTGAAACTACATACACGATACATAAGTTGACAAAACCATCACAAGCATTGAAACCCAGACAGTCCACTACCAGAAGTATGGTCTTCTGGCTCCATGCGAAAGCTTCGCCTCAGCTTAAGATCTCCAGACTGTCAATTATCATTCTTTTTAGCCGAGGCTCTGCTCCTGATCACTATTCATTGTTTTTTTTTTTTTGTCTCTGGAGCACCATTTGCCAAATCTCCATTTACTACATCATTAACTGCCAGTGTCTCCTCGTTCACCACAGCCTTTCCGTCCGAAGCATTGTCTGGAACAGGATCTTTCAGCATGATTATACCATCTTTCTCCTCCATCTCAAGGTCGCTCTCTGTGTCATTCTTGGATTGGTGCTTCTCACTGTCGGTCTCAGATATGCTAAACTGGTACATTACTTCACCCTCCTTGTTTTCATCCACCAGCGCCTCTATCAAAAACTGCTGCTCTTCCCGGATCACATCTTCCACCTTCCTCATGCTCCCATTGCAGCAGGGTTTGGTTGGAGACTGCCTCATCTCACCAAGTATATCATCATCTCCCAGTCCTTTGGACATTGGATATCCCAGGGTGTTCTGCAACTGTGGTGAAGTGACGGAGGAGAAAGCGTGCCAGCCTACCCAGTTTTTGCTTTCTGGTAATGATGGACCTAGAGTTCGGCGAGGATGTCTGTAGGCCTGCACTGTACACGTCCTCCACAGCCAAGAAAAAGCAACTAGAGCCATCATCTTCTGCAGCACCTTAAACACATTTCATGGGCCAGAATGTTACAACCAGAAAGAAAAAAGATGTGAGGGAGGTACGTTTTCTGCAGTCTTTTGCTGCCAGCAACTTCTTCTCAGCTTTCTCCTTTTTGGGGCTCTTCGCCGGCTCCGAGGGGGCCAGGGGTGCACTCAGGCTCCTATGCCAAGGTGCATGTTGTGCAGGAGGTGAGATGGGAAGGTCTGTTGGCCATCAAACTGATTTTACTTTCAGATTAATCAACACATAACATATTACTAAAGTAGACGTCTAACAGAGTTTTAATAAGCATATGCAATTAAACAACCATGGCCTGGAGGACTCAATTTTAGATGACTTCACCATTATATTTTGTAATTTATATCTCTCAGACCAGTGTCGAGAGTATTTACAGAATGCTTGATCCAGGATTTTAATCTTGCTTTCAAAAACCTGCATTGATCAGTTATTTTTGCCTGCTCTGACCACATCTGACTGGTGGGCCTGGCTTAACTACAACTGCACAGATAAGGAACTGTCCTCTCATCCAAAGCATTTGAACAAATATTTCTGGGTTTCTCCAAAAAGTGCTGTTGCCATTACATTCTGAAAGACTTCTTCTCTTTCACACTGATTAAATAGGCTTTCAGTTTCATAGCATGCTGCTGCCTATTTGGTATAATATTTAGCGTATTGTCATAGATATTCCTGTTTATTGTGACCAGGATTTGTAATTCCTAGGCCCATGGTAACCAAGAATAGAGGACATCTTCTGACCTCTGTTCCCTCTCATTTCAACAAAAATAATTTATAGGAGAGTATCTCTTTCCCTCCAACCAGCCTAATGTGTTACATAACACCGTTTAGTTGGTTGTCATAAGAACGGAGGCCCTCATTATGAAGTTAGCGGTCATCAGGGCGCCAGCCTCGCTGTGGCGGTCTTACCACCGCGGAGCTGGTGGTAAAGACCGCTGCATTACAAGTTGTGGGGTTTGGCAGAAGCCAAACCTCCACAACGCCACCTGGCCCGCCGGTGCAGTCACACCGATGCCACCTGCGGTGAGCCCCTCCAATTCGGCGGCAAGCCTCAGTCTGCCGGCTGGATTACAAATCTGCAGACCGCCAGACTTTCCGTGGTGGTCACCCCACCATGAAAACCCTGGCGGAAATGCTCCCGGTGCCAGGAATCTCCATTCCTGTTGCCGGCACATGCACACGTCTTCACACATGCACCCACACACGTCAACACTCTTACAAACACGTACCATACTCACCCATGTACTCGCTACATACACCCCCATTCACTCGAGGACTCAAATACACACACTGAAACATGCATTCACATAGTGACACACTCGGGCACACCCATGCAAACACGCACACGAGCCCCCCTCTTCACGCGCACACAAATATTCACATTCGGTCACATGCATGCATTCACAACCCCCTCCACATGCTCGCACTCACACACAACCCCCACCACTGCATACACGCACCCACAAACACTCTCCCAACTGTACACATCCATTCACACACCCACACTCACATACGCACACCGGCATCCGCATATTTTCACAGACACCCCCACTCACTTGCTCACAAACCCCCATTCACACACATACAGACCACACATATGCACCCAACACTCCTCGTATGCCCTCCCCTTACCCCCTTCGGACCATCACCTTACCTTTTCCAGCGAGCTGGTTATCTGGGCGGGGCTGGGTCCTGGCGGTTTTCTACCGCCAACACCACCATGCCAGCAAGACTCCAAGAAGCTGTATTATGGCTTGTACCAAGGTGGGCAAGGTCTTGCTGCCATGGCGGTGCTGGTGATGCACCCGCCTCTTCAACGAACTCCATGTCCTCCACCAACTCCAAATATGGCAGTCAGCAGATATGGTCTGCTGGCTGCAGCAGCTTCGGCGGTCTTTGGAAAGGACAGCCGAAGTCGTAATGAGGGCCTGAGTGTCCCTTGACAGCCGAATATGGAGTACCTGCCCTTAAATGTAGATGTATTTTTCATAGTCTACATTTGATTCACTTGAGGCACTCGCTGCTAACTAGACAATCGGATTTACAGTTAAGTCCAGTCATGAGTTTAGCTTCAGTTGCCATGTGTAATCAATCGTCTCACCACAAAGTTACATGCACATAGAGCTTTGAATGCTGTTTTTACAGTTTGCCACACTGTTTTAAAATTACAGTTCATTTCATTCCGAAATCATATTTGATACCGAGGGTCACATGTTTGAATAATACCTTCATATTTTCCACATCCCCTTTATTTCCTGCTTCGTTTAGCTGAAATTTGAGCCTTTCGTTTTAGTTTCTAGGGTTTTAGCAGCACAGCAGTATGACATATCAAGGCAGCACTGCAGTCTCGCCACAATGGGATCAGCCAGAGATGGTGTTGCATGCATTGTACCAAAAAGGGACGTGGCTACCACATGAATGTCCAGAGCAGACCTTTTGGTTGTATTAGCTCCCTCATGTCAGATATATCAAACTGGAGTGGAGGCTGGAAAATAGATCCCTGCTTTACCTCCACCGATAGACACTTTGCATTTATTGTCCAGGTGCTCAGAATTGTTTTTAACCAGAGTCTATACAAAGGACAGAGGCTTCCTGAACCTTTAACTCTCACCAAAGGCAACCCCTATTAACATAGTCAAAAGCTGTAGCAAAGTCCACACATACTTAACATAGTGAATGCTTACTCATATGTGTTGCTTTCATGGAGGGAGGCAAAAATTGGTAATTTGCTTATGCATCATTAAGCAAAATTTTGAAAAAAATGACAATTATTTTAAACTGCAATATGGCGCTGTATTTTAGTGCAAAATACATACTTGCATCCACTTTCAAAGCGAGGATACATTTAATACTCTAGAAAAGTGCAGATAGACAAAAGGACCACAGACAGCCACTTGCATTCTGTCCTTTGCATTGTTGCCCAGCATTTGCCTTCATTTTTTTTTAACCTCAAAGGGTGCTTAATTGCGTGAAATGGCATAATAGCAAATTACCAGATGTTAACAGTAGATTACGCCAGCATAGCGAAAATTTCACTCGGGCCTAGTTACTTTAAAACCCACAGCATATAAAGCCATTACGTTTTATCACCAGCAAATTAGCTTTCTAAACTCCAATAGAACCTCCTAATACCTTCATATCTTCTATATATATCATCTATTTCTCTGCTTCTTTTTGCTGAAGCTTTTGATTCAAATGTCTATTCCTTCAGATACTTCAAAATACTCCTCACTATAATCGTACATGTTGTGCAAAGCATCACCATCAATCTATCTGAAGGTTCACTTATTTCGTACAGAACTAGTATGGAACTCCCATAGTTGATATTTTCATAACTGTCTTTCTTATACAAATTAGAAGCAGTGCTTCCAAACAGGGTGCATGCTCCATTGGTGCCTGATTAGACAGGCCATCAGGGCCCTACATCTTCGAGGACTAAAGACTGAATTTTGAATGAAACAATATCTGACTGGTGATCCTCACCACCCTCCTGACACCATGTATGAAATTTGTCAGCTATGCTTGGCTGCAGAAGGAAGTATCTGGCACTGTACCTCCCTTGTGAAAGAATCTGAGATGCAGGCTGCCTGGCAAAATTGCGTCTGCTCTGCAACACCAGGTTGTAAGAGAGACGGGTTATAAGGTAATTTACTAATCCACCAAAGCCTTCAAGAAAATACCATAGTACTAGAAATCCACTCACAAAAATAAATAGGAAAACAGTTACCCTCATTTATGGAAAGAGGAGCAAGCTGTGTTCATCTGGTGGTGGTTGATCTTTTTTCGGTTAACAGATTTTTTCGATATATCAATGCTACTTCTTTCATTTGCCTGTGTGTTATATTTAAGTGCCCAACATCTTACATAATTCTGATTGAGAAAGTCCTTGCTGTGAAGGGTAGCAAGGATGCCTTGGGCGCTAATGAAAGCAGGAAAAATGGTCCCTTCATCCCTGCATTTGGTACTGAAATGCAACTTATAATAGGAGTACAGAGAGCTTCTGAGACCCTAAGGCCCTAGTGCCACTGCACTTGCGGCACTATTGATAGCTATGCCCCGGGGTTTAATGCCATCTGTGCACAGAGGTTCTACTTCTTTCGAAGAATGTGACTATAAAGTGCAGCCTATATGGGATGTGCCTTTTCGCCAATCAAGCACAGGGAGGTGCTTACATAGTGCAAACATGCCAGAAGATCAAAACTCCTAACAAATGCCCAAAATTACCTAAGTCGTACATAAGCAGAAAACATTATATATATATATATTATATATATATATATATATATATATATATATATATATATATATATATATATATATATATATATATATACACACACACAGCAGTTAATAGAAGCTGTAAACAAAGCCAACAGCTACGGTATTTCAGTCTGTGTTAAGCTGGTGATCAATGAAATTGAGTAGGCATGTTGGTAGAAGTGGGTGAGCCAGACAATTTGGGGGGTGGAGAGCTTAAACACAAGCCGAGCGCAAACACAAATGATTTTCACAGTGTGTACCATCTATCACTCAGATTGACAGTCTTTGTGACACCCACACTCATTTACTTCTATGTCCTCCCTCAAGCACGCTTTCTCTTTTTTGCTCTTTACCTCTATCTCTCATGTTCTCGTCACCAGCCCCACATTCTCCCTCTCTGTTTTGTCTCTACGTCTATCTATATCACTTTCTCTTTCTATCGCTTCTCACCTCGTGCTCTTTCTCCTGTTTTCTCTCGGAGTCCTGCGATGCTGTCTGCTTCCTTTTCTCTAAACTCTGCCTTTAGCGTCCTGTCCCTCTTCTTTGCTTCTTTATTCGGTTGTGTTACTTGTTATTGTATGCTTCTTCCCCTCTCTTGTACTACTTCCATCCTCCAGAATACACTTGGTTTTGCGCTTTCCTTCCACCCCCGTAAAACAGCGCCATTCTAATTTTGTAAAATGCCTGCTGTGACGGAGGGACCCTGCTCCTTTCAACAGCAGAGGAGCTGATGAGTGCCTCCAGCCTTTTGTATTCGGAGAACCCACACAATCAACATGTAAAGAGCCCGCCGGTGCAGTGCTCCCCTCGGAGCCACAAAAGCGCGGCTGATCAGAGCTGCAAGGCATTTACCATTTTGATAATGGGTATTCATATGCAAGTGGTCGCGTGCCACTGACTTGGTTCACTTCTTCTACACCCCAAGAGCTTGAAGACTCGCATAAACATTTTGGGGAATCGGTGGGGGCGGAGGCAGGCGAGGTGCACCAACAGCCAGATATCTGGCTCGAGCCTTTAGTAGGTGACAGTGCCAATCTAGCTGTGCGTGCGTTTGGAGAGTAGAGTCGAGGTGTGTGAGCTTCATATGTGTGTGTTTAAGGCTTGCCGTTTTTTGGAAGAGTGTGGATCGCGTAGGGGTTAATTCATTAAAAGTAGACAAACTGCCGTATTTTTTTTTTTTGCGCAAGAATGTACTCTAAGAGAAAGGAAAATTAAAGCTTTCTTCATAATGGTGTGATACACCCAGTGACAGATGTCC
Source organism: Pleurodeles waltl (assembly GCF_031143425.1). Lineage (NCBI taxonomy): Eukaryota > Metazoa > Chordata > Amphibia > Caudata > Salamandridae > Pleurodeles > Pleurodeles waltl. The sequence goes on along the minus strand of NC_090448.1, from coordinate 181,113,274 downwards.
AGTGCTGATATAAATAGTTTGATGGTTTTTGCTGTAATCTTTGCTAAGTATTTTCACTGGTTCCTGGCAGGATGGACACTCTGGTCAGATGAATGTGTTGGCATGAAGTCCTTTGGGCAGTCTGGAGTTTTCCTGAGAGAATTGTGTGTATCGGTCTTGGCATCAGCACTTCCTGCTTTTTGCATCTTATCGAGCCCCACATTTGACCACGCTAATGTTTTTCTGTCTTTATTTTTTTGTCTGACTGCTATTTTCAGCTTGAAGCCTTTTACTCCATATTTACCACGGAGCAGCAAGACCATGTAAAATCTGTGGAATATTTGAGAAACAACTTCCGGCCAAGGCAGAATCTGAACGGCAGGGTGGTTTTCAAATCTGCAGTGAAGGATGCTTGGAGCCAGGACTTTACAGACTTCCTAGGAAATCCACTTGGCACTGAGACGTCAAAAGGTAAATGTGGGCAAACTATTATTTGTATATAATTTAAAATGGTGTTTCTCCAAGTGAAAGTAAGTGATGTAACAGTTGGTTACCATGTGGCTCTGTGTGCATTTTCTGTGTCCATTTTGTTTCTTACCAAATATGCTGCTCTGAAACTGGCATTGTTGCTCAAAGGGTGTCACTGTGAAAATCTGTGTCAAAATGGTACAATGATTTTTTAAAATTCTTTTGTGAGGCTTTCCTCCATTTCAAGTTGGTACCTCCAGAGCTGAAGGATAATGGATGTTCCATCTTGAAATTCCTCACTCATAGACACAGGTGTAGCAGATTAACCGAGCTTCCCCCCCACCCCCCCCCCCAACAAAGACCGAACTACCAGAGAAAGAATGCATTTGAGGGGTGTCCTCCTGCTGAACGTGCGCCCCTGCCTGTCCCACCTGGGCCTGGCAGTGGTCCCTGGGAAGTCACAACTATGATCATGTACAATACAACAGCCTGCAATCCCTGCCCGGTGATAACTTATTAAAAATGTATGTGTACTGCTTGCACTCTTCTGAGGCTCTGTTACAAGATGCTTTGATAGTAGAGTTGTCAATTGAGTGCATGTAGGCAGGGCTCATGTTCCCAGGCCTCTTTTAAAAATCATTTTATCAAGTGACTGACAGCACCTTGTACGAAGCCCAAGTTTCAAATAGAGGAGGGTGCAGGCAAATAATTAGGACAAGCCAAGCCAGTGTCGAGCCACAGGTCTGGATCGGCTCCAAGAGTCCATTCATGAGCTGAGGCATGAAAATATTGGCATGCCTGTTGTGCAAGAAACATAATGCAAAACGATGATATAATCTCAAAATGGGAAAAACAAGTCTGTTCCTTTAAATGCAGAAGCATTTCACATTATTGCATAGGCTGTATCACCGCACAGACAAACATTTATTAAAAGTAATAATTTTTAGTAACATTCATGGCTAACCCTCCCCCCCCCCCCCCCCCCCTCCCGACAATGCCATTCGTGAACTAAGAGGCGTGTCAGTAGTTATGCAAATGCGAAATGTATCCTAGATTCTTATTATAGATGGAGCAACATTACAGTCTAATTATTAATGAAGTATAAGAGGTGCTTGTACAGCGCACATCCTAAAATCTAGTGTTTAAATGTGTGCTCATATCTAGTAATAAAGAAAAAACGCAATTTGGGCAAGCAGGGAATCCGGAATTGACTTTAGGTTATCTGGTTTCACATTTTGAAATTTATCTGCTAGATTGGTATCTGTTTCTTCTCAGTTTACATAAAATGCCACTGTTCTGTCTCTGCTTTTGATCATGCTCCATGCATACTTGGCGAGAGGAAGCATTATCTGATGTGAATATTGGCAACATTACATCTCGGACTGACATTTAAAAAAATGTGTTTTGTCAGGAAGTCGTTTGACAATGTAGAGAATCTTCTACAGTTGCCTGTTAAAGGACATAGTTGCCAGACTAATGAGGGAATGGGCTGAGAAAACATAGTAGTGGCTACAATCTTTTTGCTGTCTCGACCTGACACCCTGGCAGCATCACGTGAAATATAGGAACACGGGCGCCTTTCTGTGATATGGTGTCACGAGCATCACTAGGCTGGCCACGGATAAACAAAACAACTGAACATGTATCCCCTCCCCACGGGACCTCTCTAGTACACACAGGAGCTCTGAGGGAGCAATTATTGCAAGCAACATACACCGACTGTGCCTTCCAGATGGGAGCAGGATTACCACACATTGATTCATAAGGAGGATTGAAGGGCCGCATGCTTCAGCTTTTTCACAAACCGTCTTTTTCCATCGGATGTTTCATAGAGATGCACACTGCAGTTATAACAAGGGATTTTATAGCAGGCTGATGTATCTTGGTAGGATTACTCTGATCGAATTCCAAGAATCCGATCACACCTTTGAAAGCTGCGTTCTAATTCAGTAATGTGGAAAGGCGTCCTTGCACTAGATCAGTGGTTCTTAACGTGTGGTCCATAAACCCCCTGGGCGTCGGCGACACCTACTCAGGGCTCTTTGACTGTTTGTAGAATTAAATGCTATTAGAAAAATAATTAAGTACATATGTCTTAAAAAAAAAAAAAAAAAAAGTAAATATTGAAGGACTGAAATTGGAAACAAAAATGTAAGCTCGTGTTAATAACTTGATCAGCGGAGCAGCGCAAATAAAACCGACATCTAGCATGGACTGATCCTTGGCCTCCAAGGTAGCGAATCTGATATGTCCCGATAAAAAGACAACCTGCAATGCTACAGTCTTACACATTACCTCATCTGTTAAAATAAAACCGAATTGTAAAAAAGCTCTGACCTCCCATTATAATTTCGATTTTTGCATTTTTTTTATTTGTGGATGAAAAAAAATAATCCTTAATTGTAAGTATGCTTTACAAATACTTGTTTTCTCATTTGCGTGTATTATTTTGAGGCTTAAATCATTGAAATTGCTTAAGGGGGGGACCCCGCTTTCCAGTACTGATTGAGTTTGGGGGGAGGCACAAAAATGAAAAATGTAACTGGTGCACGAGCTGACTTTTCCCAGTTGTGCATCTAGTTTCCATAAATACATGTTGCATATATTGATCTTAATTACAAATGAACTTCCTAACCCATCGTCATGAAAAACACCCCTGCATTTATTTCTGGAGTCATCAGTACCTCGACAGTGCGTCCAAGGATATTTACCAGAAATAGACTGCAAAAATGTATATTTTGCTATAGCAACAACTCAGGAATCTCACTGCGTGTATTCCAAGACACGAGGACACGTACATATGTCATTAAAAACTATGTTGGCAGTGAAAATTATTATTGAATGCAGAGATGCACAGATTCTTGCCAAAATGCGTGGTAAAGAATGCAGTAATCTCTTAGGCCAAAATGACAAGTATGCAAGGATTGTGTGTGTGTGTGTGTGTGTGTGTGTGTGCGCGCGTGTATATCCATGCCTACAATTAGTGATAATTATGCAAGGATATTGTGTATGTATGTGTATATATATTTTCCTCCAAATGAAAACCCCGTCACAGGACCTGATAGGCTAGTGGAGTGGAGCGTGTGCAGGGGTAGCACGCCACCAGAACAATGCAAATCCAACACAGGAATAGGAACACGCTCACTCTGATGCAATGCAAAAATAGAATTTATTCTGAACAAAGACACATTTCGGCCGACAGCACAGCCTTGATCACTCACAAAAAAATGTGTACTTGATGTTTAAATAGAACCGAGGTGCAAACAACAATACAACGAAAAAGGACTAATGTTCACACAGGTAACACCCCTAATGATCCTAAACAAACATGCGGGCGCCATCTTGGAGTAGTTCTGATTCCTAACCCTCCTGGTAAAGAGGACATTTCTCATTAATATTTGCAACAATACTTGCAGTATAGCCAACTAATCATATAGAGGAATAGAAATAATGAACATGTGCATCATATCGATTGGAATAAAATGTTGTCTCTTCCCCTATGTTACAGTTATAAAATTGGCACGCCTCTAAATAGAAACCACGGTAGTGCCTGGCTAGGGACACCCTACTTCAATGGACATGAATTCAGCATTAATTGTAAATAAGTGTTTTCTGTCAAACTGGTGGGCAAAGTATAATATCCATATCTCATATATGTATTTGCACACAGAAGAAATAACATCATCAAACAAGAGTACATCCACATTTCCTAATCTGCAAATGCGAATGAATGGCGGCATCCTCTGTAGAAAAAGACAAGTATCATTAACATAGTAATAACAACAACTCAGGACCACAGTATGACAAAATTATACAGCCCAAGTGGGTGAAAAAGTCATATTACGTAAGAGTAACCTTTCTGCCTCAGGACCAGCATTATCACAAAAACAAAACCGTAACACACTTATAACATCAATACATCTTGAACAAATAAAACAATGGAGTCCCATAGAGACACAAATGCCCATCTAATGCTGTCCAACCAGACGGGTGGTCCAATAGTCCTGGTACATATAATGTTCATAATAGTCTCATAAATTCTTTTTCTCTCTTCCTTCATTATTCACACTCAAGATACTGCTGCAATGGTGCCCCAAAATATATAATAAACTAACTGAGGTAACATGAAAATAGAGAAGGAATCTTATTTGTGAAAGGTGCAGCACCCCTTGTGTTAGAAGAAAGGGTAGGGGAGAACCCCCTTCTAAGACTCCACAACAATCGAGGGGGCCCCTTCATTTCATCCTGTAAAAAAAAAAAAAGAGAAACAGTAAGATGGATGTTATAATGCAGCAATACATAACCAAAATGTTAGTGCCAGCAATCCACCACCCTACTTTAACATGAATAAATATCCCCTCGCATTATCCCAATGTCTGTAATGTTCTTTTAAAGTATCATTCAGATGTATACTCTGTTCTTCATCCTGATTGAGACCCCCTGGACCCAGTTTTGAGATCAAAGATAAAACGGGACTCCCTTTGTCTCATCTTCAAGATCCAATTCCCGCCATTGGGGTTGGAAGTTACTTGTTCCACTCCAAAATATCTCAGGTGGGAACGGTCACCCGGTACTTCTCCTGAAAATGTCTGGCAACAGGATATGTTGCATCACTGTGGTCAAGCGCCCTGAGATTTTCCACGACCCTTTTCTTAACAGGGCAAATAGTGCTGCCCATATATCAAAAAGGACAGGGACAGACCATGATGTAAATTAGAAATTGGGAACTTCACATGAGAAACTGCTTAATCTTGAATGATTTCCCCCAAAATATATCAAATTAATTCACCTTCCTGCTATTTTTGCATGCTTTGCATCTACCGCATGGAAAGAAACCTTAGAGGCCAGAGTCTTGAATGACTTTACTCACAATGACATTGTTGCACATAAGTGAATCCCTAAGAGTACCTGATCTGTAGAAGATGATCATCAGTCTATCACCTCTCTCATTCCCAGTGACAGGATCACTTCTCAAAATACCCCAGTGGCTAGTCGAAATTTGTCTTATCTGTTCAGAGTTACTATTGTACATTAGAATCACCCACTTGGCTGTTTCTGTAGATGTAATTGCTCTATTGTCAAACATAATAGTTTCTCTGTTGACCTGGGATACCATTTGTATTGCTTTGTTGAGGAACCATAAGGGGTATCCACTTTCCTTAAACCGGACCATAATGTTCTGTTCTCTGAAGGGTACCCCATGCTACAATTTCTCTCTGCCCTGAGGAGTTCCCCATATGGGATACTCCATTTCAAACTCAGGATGGCCACTTGGGGCACGGAGGAGACTGTTGCTTGCTATAGGTTTCCTGGGTAACCTTGTCCTGATCTCCTCCTCCACAAGTTCTACTACGACAGCCAAGTATTCTATCCTACTCTTCTTTATGGTATGTGTGAAGGATAGATTCAAGGAATTTACATTGAGTTTGGCTAAAAACTCACTGGCACTGCTCTCAGACCCCTTCCAAATAATGAAGAGGTCATCGGTGTATCTAAGCCAAAAGATGAGCTTTTCAAGTTTGTCTGTGAGGGTCTCATCACTGAAGACTTGTTCCTCCCACCAGCCCAAAAAGATTTGCAAAACTGGGGGTAAAACAAGTCCCAATTGCAGCCCCCATGTCTGTATAGTGAACCATTGAAGAAAATTATGTTATTTTTTAAGCAATGTCTTATCGCTTCAATCATGCTGGTATGGTTCAGGTATCTTATGGGTCTAGCCCTAAGAAAGGTACATTCAGTAATCCCTGTTTCTTGGTTCATGATGGTGTATGGGGAGTTGATATCAAGTGTCTTTAGAAAAAAAAATCATTTTCCCACATTGTGTGTGATTTCACCAAGAAAGTCCGTGGTACCTTTGACATATGAGGGGAGACTTGCTACATAATCTCTCAAGACTTTGAGACATTCTCGGAAGCATTATTCCTTGAGGCTAGTATAGGTCTGCCAGGGGGACTGACTGGATCTTTATGTACTTTAGGCAAGAGGTAAAAGGTGGGAAGTTTGGAAAATTATTTTCTTTAAAAAAAAATTATATATATATATATATATATATATATATATATATATATATATATATTCCCTTCCACTTTGTTTTCTGCTATTGATGATTCCCTCCCTTTTAGTGTCATCAGTTGCTCCTCTCCCTCACCACCACCTGCTGCAATGTTTTGGTGTCTATTTTCCAGGCTTTTGAAAGGGCCTGAGTTCTACGCTATCGCGTAGGGCTACTTGCTCTGCCCGCCTGTCGATTGTCCCTATCTATGTGATGCTGTAGCACCGGTAAATAGCTATTTGTCTGATTGCCACTTTTTTACTTGTGTGGTATCCCACTCAAAGCCTATTTTGTAGTGTCCCATTTCGAAGTGGCCATTGGCCCTCTTGAAACAGTAAATTATAGGAAAAAAGAATATTTACAAATAACATTAGTGAATCAATGCGCGCGCACACACACTCAGCCACCTTAATATATTTTTTTGTAGGATATAAATCATTCCATGATAGCCACCCATGCATGCGTATGCAAGGGTGGCCATTTTGGAATGTTAATCATACAGAAAAGCATTGCCATGCTTGGGCTTGCATACGAGTGGCCATTTTAGAATTTTATTTAGAGTATGCAAACAATTGTTGTTTAAGTTACACAGCTGATTATAAATGGCATGACATACTGGCTTTGGAAATTCTTGCTGTGAAGGGCTTCTGAAAAAAGCAGTTTATTCAATATTCGAATGAAGAATATGTTAGGGCACAAATATTGTGGTCTTGGCTGCCTCTACTGATCAACCAACCTTTGAGCGATGTCTGACAGTAATTTCAGAATATGGGGAGCATGCAACATTTATCTACCCAGTATATATGTGGAGTGATGTCCTGGTCGCAAGTTTAAATCTCAGCAGTGCGGACTCCCTTTTTGTCTTTATGAACTGGTAAAGTGAGTACCATTAAACGTGGGTATAGTAATTCCTGTTATGTAAATTGATTGAAAATAGAAGAACAGTGGTATGAAATACATTAGATCTACACGATACTGTTTCTATTTGAGTAGTTATCATTACTGCTATTATATATTGTTCTTCGGGAGCTGCTTCGATTTCTCCGTTTTATTCTTCTACTGCTTATTATTGGTCCATTAAATGCAATATGGGATGGATAGCAGACTAGTTCACTTGGAGCGCTTTCATGGTACTGATATCCAAAAAGGTGCATCTAGGCTGCAGGCATGCCACAGTATTGCTTGTAACTCAGTAACCTGCTAATAAAACGACACATCATAATGCTTCCTTGCATGTTCCTTTTGGCTCTTGTAAAAACATTCTAGTCTAAATTGTAAAACAGTATTTTTGCTCATTTTCTTTTGCCCTTTTGGTTGCTTTCATCTGGGACCAGCAACAGTCCTTGACTCAAAGAGAACGTATCTATATTTTGATGAGTTATGTAAGAAATACATTAGTCACATCAGTGACTTGGGTCTGTAAGTAGATTGTATTGGTCAGCAAGTGAATAAATATGCACTGTCACTTGGAACTATATGGCAATGGTAGCGCCCCTTCCAAAAGCGTATTAACTAATTTAGTGCTAAGCAAGAGTAACGTTTTAGGCAGAGTAGCATGTATATTTGTGTTTTCAGGGTCATCTAGTGTGTCACTATGCCTATATCAAGTGTTAGCAAGGTAAAGAAACGCAGGTGACTTAAACACCTTTCAAATAAAAATGTGTGCATTTATATATGACATGAACTTGGATGTGGACAGTGTTGGTGCAATAGTATAAATCCTATTATATGGAAAATATCAGGCGCAGGTTTCCAATTGGTTTGACTTCCCAAACCAATTGGAAACCTGCACTGCCAAATTGGTTTGACTTCCTGATTGAGTTGACTGAGACAGCCTTTTTGGCTGCTTGGGGTGAAAGATGGCTCTCAGAGAACCAACCGTTTATTATCTATTTTGGGCAGTCTACACTTCTGTCATTTTTTTTTACTGATTCTCTGAGTTTATACCGCTCTACAATGTTTTTTCCTCATGTTGAAACTCTCCAATAAAATATTTTGAAATAATGTCAACCTTGAGTAAATCAAGCTTAAGAAGATATTTTTATGTTCTGTTGAAAAGGATGTGTGCTTTACTTATTACATTGAGCTGCTGGCATGATGAAAATGACACATGGGTACAAACTGCTAAATTGGTGGTGTTTGATTTTTGGATCTGTTGGAATTTATGGAAGAAATGCGATTGTAGTCCTTGCAAAATATTACATAAATTGCAACAACAAAAAAATGACTAAACAAAATATTAACAATTTGGAAAGGAGTGCTAAATGGGGTTTTACTGGCACATCCTAGTTATGAAACAGATGAGTATCTCTGTGTGAAGCGTGTTGGTAGGAAGAGACACAAGGGGGGGAACTTCCTTTGAGTGATGGCTGTAATTCAATTATCTTGGGTATTAGAAATATTGGCAAGTTGGAGCATGTCTTTGACATAACATTGTATGTTCAAGTTCAACATTTATTGAATGAAATGTAAATTGTGAAATATGTTGTGTACATATTATCGAAATTATGATTTTAAATATGAAAGGTTGTAAAATGACTGGTCTTGAGCTATGGTTCTGTAAATAGGATGGGTTCATGAAGTCAACCCTGTCGCATCACAGAAATTATCTTGAAGAATATGTCACTCATGGTTTCTTTGACATTTATAGCTAAATAATTGTTGTTATGCTCTCAAATTAGGAGGAGATTCTGCAAAAGACACTGTAGAACAGAGTATCTGCTGTGGTCAAGCAAGAGAAATTAAGATTACCCTAAAAACATCACATGGGCGCATAATTTAGCATTACATTCAGTGTTGTTGGTTAGTAACCTGGAATGTGCGGAATTTGCTTTTGAAGTGATCTCATGAGTAATGTAAATCACTTTTGGTTGAAAAATGTATTGTATTTTGTTAAGTACTCTTGAACAGAGTCTTAGGTCTGTGGTCTGTTCTGAGGCAGGAGGTAATTTCACTTTGTGCTGATTTCACCAAAATATGAATTTGACAAGCCAGTCAGTTATAACATGTGTAGATCATTTTTGGTGTTCCTGAAGGCGTGCCCAGAGCTAGGCAAGAATTTACATTTGCATAACCGGGGTTGTTTGTAAATTTACTTTCCCGACTGGGGCATCTCATGGATGGTTATTGATTTTCTTTGATCTCTGCAACTGACATAGTTTGATTCTTTAATTGCAACTTGATTTTTTACCTGCAGATCCTAATCCGTTAAAACCCACATTGGGCAATAGCAGAAGGTCCGTTTTTAAAAGAAACAATACTTTGAATGTAGATGAATAAAGAACCCTTTAAAGAAAATATATATTAGCAAATCAGCTGTGGTTACAGCGGCTGGAAAATTCACAGCCACTCTCTGTTTCTGATCTGAGCTTTCCGCAGTACGAATGATGCAAAATCGAATCATTTAATGTCACCAGATTATAGTGAAGAGCAGGCAGTGAAGTGGAAAGACTACTAAGGTTGGCAGCGTTTCACTGGCTTCCAATTTATAACGGGTTCTCTTCACAGTGTGCCCTATTTGGCTCCCTGCATGACACAATCCAGTTTTACTAGTAATGTTCAACTCATGTTGACCAAGGACTTGGTCAGTTACTTTGTTCACAGGGATCTTCAATCACACAGTTCCGATTTTTTGAAGATGTATGTTTTTTAAATGGGTGTTACTGTATTTTACAGGGTCGTTTCCGTGTATGAGGCAACTTCCTTCCCACTCCTCTGTAATAAAAGTAGAGTATCTTTGGAAAACACTGTAATGCTGATGACAAACTTTAGATTCAGATTCATCGGTTATTTTTACATTGCCGCAGTCCTATGCTGACAGCGAGTTTTCCACGACCGTAGACAACTTGATGAAGCAATTGTTATTCTTTAATCTCCTAAATCTCTGAGATTGTTTAGCTTGTGTTACTGTTCAGGCGTGCTCCAAATATCGATTTAGATTGGAAGGCACAACACCGATCAAGTAGAGCAATTTAGTTCATATTCCCTATTTCAGCTTTGCTGGCATAAATGGAAGCAATGCATCAGATTGAAGGTATTGCGTTTTCTGAATCAGTCACACCCTTGCTTCATTTATAAGGAACATGACTTACATTTCATATTGCAGAGGTCTTCGGTTTGGCAGAGGAACACCTTGTGCCCAGTGCCTTGAGACGGATTACTTTGCTGTTTTGGATTGTTTTATGAGTATCATATTTTTTAAATGTGCTTGTCCAGTATGAACCCTTTTATTAAGAAAATTAGATGATATTACTACAGTTCGCACAAGGCTTTCAAAGTGGCAGTCTAGATAAACCGATGAGGCTGAGGAAAATATCAAAATTTACAAATTGCACAGTGGTTAAACAAATGAAGGTGTGGTTATGCCTAAAAAACATGATTCTGCAAACCTCTTCCAGACAGTAAAAGTAATATGTTTAATGTGGATTGGGTGCCATTATAGACAAATACACGAAACTCAGAAGGATGTTAAAAAGTCAGAACATATCTAGGGCAGTGGAGTTGGAAATATGTCTGCAAAAGGATGACTGTATACTCATTTTATTTAAAAAAAAAAAACACATACTACCTTGACTAAAACTCCCAACTCCGAATTTCCCAGCTCTGAATTTCACATATAATTCTGATGTACTCATCTTGCTGAGTCTGTCATTCTATTATCCAAATCTAGCAGGTCACTTTATTTAGTATTAGTTTTGTACAGGGTACTACAGTATAGATCTCTCTGCATATTCTTTCTGATTGGTATTTAGTACATGTGATTTAGTACATGTGATGCCATAGCTATTTTACATTCAAGCACTACATTGGTTAGTATGTCATTTACCTCATGTTGTCCTTTTGGATATTAAAAATATTAATGCTTTTGCTCCCACGAAAATGGTGCAGATAATGTATGCTATTGATTGCCCCAATAAGTCAATGCTACCAAACCTCAGACTGAAAATACTCAAACCACTAGATAAAGGAACCCATGCAATCTGTTTACCACATCCTTCAATAACTACTTGTAAGACCTGAAAGTGTAGTGTAAGATGTTTTTAAATTCAGATGCTCAGACGTACCTGGTTATAAATAGATTGTTCGACAGGACAATCAATAACGTCTACCTTAATTACGTTTTTACGTATAATTGTCATAGCTAGAAATAAAATACCATCAAACACCACAGATTACACAAACATTGAGAACTTTATTGGTGTGTTAGGTGTGCATATTAAAGTTCTCTACACATGCCTGCTTCTGACAATACAGAATTTATTAAGGTCTGCAAATGTGCACTCATGAATCAAACACTTATTGTGAGCACTCGCAATTGAATTGATCTTTTGTTTTATGGTGAGGAGTGTTATTTCCACATCACTCCCAATGTGGGAGAGAATGAGCTAGATTTTAAAATCTTGTAGGAAGGTTATCCTTCATGTGAGAAATAGTTATTAATGTGAGAGGGTATAACTCCTACCAATTTACAGACAATCCCAAGAGAAGTATGTTATGTTCAAACAGTGTCAACATCTTTGGAGAAAATAAAACAGTGCAATCTTATTCCTAAAAATGTTTTTGGGAAAATAGAGAAATATATAATAAGCAAAGAGACACCAAGATCATTGAAATAGATTGAGCAGACAGTAGATGTGAATTTTTATACGGTAAGCCAAAACCTACCCAGAAAAATTAAAGCACCACTGAAAACAGTTCATCAGGACATAGGTATTATTTCAAGTCGACCACAATGGAACTTGGGTCAGATACACCAAGTGAGTCATTCCTGTCAGTTTTTCCATTCAGGCTTGATCTTTGAAATGGAATCCGTGCTTTCCAGCAGGGCAAAATCAAAGGCTGTGGCATTTAAGTCATTCGAAGCCAGACACCTCCTGTTCCCAAACACGTCCAGTTCAAGCTCCCCCTGAAGCCACAGGTTTTGGCACCAAAAGCTGTGAGCTGGACAAAGTAAAGATTTGTGGCTAGTAAGGGTGCTTCAGTATGTGGTTGGATTCGCTGCCTTACTCTTGTCCAATGATTTACCTTTGTACTTAATCACATTTTGGAAGTCAAAAACCTTCAGGAGGGCAAGGCTGGAAACAATTGCCATGCAAGACTCCCTAAGACTGAATGCTTTTACTGCAAGGTACTCCTGAATTTATCAGTGCAGCAAAATACTCCATACAAACCTTGCTTTGTTACCCAGTGCTCTGGTCCACTCCCAGAATGCGAATCCCTACTGAGTGGTCATCAGCTAATATCACCCTATCTTACCTGGCCTCAGAGATAGGCCAGTGTCTTTTGAAACAAGGTTAACTCCCCCAGATAAGGATGTGTATTCTAGTTCTAGAAGTCTGATGAGTGGCAGAACTGGGTTTAAGCCAGTTATGGATCAGACAGCCTGCAGTATGATTTTCTGAAGATAATTTTTCATTTAAGTCACTAATAATCGGATTCCACCATTAAATCAAATGTTGAAAATTAAGTAGGAAATAACTTTGAAAGACATTGCCAGTATTCTCTTAGGTTGAGGCTAAAAATTAAGTATTGTAATCACACCTAGGCCTGTCCTGTAACAAATGTAGCTGGATCTATGATGTGAAATGGATTGTAGACCATAAGTTACTTGAAGGGGACACTTTTTAAGTATAGAGCTATTCTAGGCTACCTGTCTTGTGGGCTTACAAGATGCACTTTAAGGATGACCATGGGTAAAATAAGTTTTCCTAAATGGTGATGTCACTTTTTCCTTGCCATGTGTTACTTCTGTGTTTTTAAGCTACAACCCAACCTGAATAATGTTGACCTTCAAACAGCTATATATTTTTGTCAAACATACAGCTGGTGTAAATATCCACTGCAGCCTACGCAAAACATCTATGCATATGAAGTTTTCATTTTCTGCAGCATCTTCTTTGGGCTTACAGGAAAGTCAAAAAGAGTAAGTGGGTGAAAACATTTTTAGCAATACCATTTTAGAGCCATATTGCACATACTGTAGCACTGAATAGCAGTGTCACAGTGTTCAGAGTCCTAATATCAGAACATATTGGGTACCAAACTTGATGAAGAATCTGTGGTAGCCATGCAGAACACTTAAATTTGCTGTCATCCTACTTGTTGCTTTTGTATTATTGCTAGCATTTGGATTTGGTACATCTCCACATAGACTAGTAGCACATTTATACTATTGAAGTGTCAGTCACAAAATGTGAAAATTTATTTAATGCATATCACAAATAAAATTAGGTTAAAATGTAGAAATGTGCTAAAAAAAAAAAGAAAATAGTAAGAATGCTTGCATTGTGCCATTCCATGTAATGCGTAATATATCATATATCTTTCAGAGCACTCATAGTTTTGAAACACATTAAAGTTTGTTTCCTTTACTGATAATACACAATAATTGTATGTATTTTGATTGATGTATTTTGCCTTGTTCATTGATTGGGTTTTCAGAACAGCTTCTGGATCTTTTTTGGAATGCCTCTAAATGAATGGCATTTTATGGATTTTGTCTGTAATGCTGTAATGGCTTTTTAATGCAACCCAGTTCTAGCTATATTATATTGGCATTGAATTTGTTGTAGAGTAAGATTAGAACCTTGTGATGAACTGTTTCCGTCTGCCATGTCTATATCCATGCAGCCTATTTATGGACAATTTACATTTAAGAATGGAAAACAGCCTACTTTTAATTTTGGTCTACTCCACTATTCTGCAAAGGCTTAATGTTTTTGTCTCTTACCTTGTTTATTTTTATGAACTGATCATTCACTTACAGCAGAATACAACCACCACACTTAAACAAGTCTCATAGTGTTTCATACTTTCTGCATACCATATATCACACATAGTTAATTCTCCACCGTCTTTGGAACCAAAAGGATGGAAAAAGGAATAGTAAGGTTTCCTCCTTCTGACTTGCTCATAAGGTAGTATACATTTTCACCCCAAAATTTCCTCCCCAGCTTCACGAGGTACACACAGTGAGTGGGGCTTGTGTACTGACATACCATTCTTAAAATGTTGCTGTTTCATTCTTGGTTTAAGAGAGCAGCTATCGTTCCAATGGTAGTGTTTACCATTTCAGTGCTCTTTCATCTTTTATTGTAGCATGGTACGCCCTTAATGAGCCCATATGTGTCTGGTTGTGGGTGTGGGTGGCTGAAGGGACACACATCTCGGTTCTTTTGTTGCATGTGACCGTGTCTTTTAAAGAGTCCTCACTTTTGGATATAGTGGATTTCATTGGGGTCCCATGTTCAGTTAACATCAGTGCCATTCCCATGGATCATATATTCCTACAAGGGATAAGTTTGACAATTTCAACTACAGCCTTCAACAGTTTCAGATAGACCGGACTCTGATCATACTTCAGAAAATTTGAATTACCTTACGGTAGTAAGTAAAATCTGTGCAGTTCTGCTCACCCATGCATACATAGCTCTCCTCAAAGCCGGACCTGCTTAACTGAACTACTGCCTTAACTTCCATCTACCTACCAGGCAACTGGGCTCAGCCACACTCACCAGATACCCTGCATTTGCAATAGCAAATCAGAGATATGCCCTTTTCCTACATTACCGCCCTATCCTGGAAGGATCTTCCACTTCACATCAGGACCACCCTATCTGTACTAGAGTTCCACAAGAAACTAAAGACCTGGCTATTCAACTAGGAGCCAGATCGGCATACTCCTCTACTCCAGTTCCTGGATACCCCTTGGGGTGATAAGCGTGCTTTACAAATTCACCCAACATAACATAACTTGCAAAGTGCAGAAACCCTACATATGCTACTTCCTCGTCGCAGACAGTTTTGTGATCCAGAATTATGTGTTCTGTGTTGTTTCTAAGGGGTAAAATACACCCTATGTAGAAACTTAAGCTGAAGCAATTCAGTGATGACGTTTTAATAGGAAAAGGAAAGAGCACTAAAAATGTGAGAGAAGTTATGTCTGGTCGATCTTTACTCCAGCACTGACATAAACAAATCTTTGTTGAATATTTTCTCTGTTTCCCACTGGGTTTGGGTAATAGGAAGACAAAAGTCAATTTTCAGTTGCAAGGAATATAGAGGGAAGAATTTTGAGTCATCCTAGTTTATAAATACATGAGGAGGTTTGTTTTGATCTTGGGGCAATTTTTTTCAGTGCAGCTGGTATAAATTCACTAGTCAAAAGTGGGGTAGGCTGGGCATAGGATATATATATATATATATATATATATATATCTTCAGCTCTGGGTGAGTGTATTCAAAGAGGGCCCAAATTCCCACGTAGACTCACCTGGAAGGATGACAGTGACTCCTTTTGCAATCCCCAATCCTTGCTGGCAGCACCTCGAGAACAGAGCGTAAGTACAGGGCGGGGCTGATGTCATCAATCCAATTAAGGAAAAGTGAAGGCGATGAGCGCCCAAAGGAGGTCGTTCCCCAAGGTCAAGAGATCGCCAACTTAGGAGAGGGTGAAAGAGGACTGGCAGGAGAAACCTACGACTGTAGAGAGGAGAGCCATGAGCCTGTGAGATTCTGAACGGAGTTGGATGAGACGGTAGCAGCAAGTCAAGAGACCGGTGTGGAGCAAAGTGGAGTGAGCACTGCCAACTTTGCACACTAGCCCACCACAACTCAGAGTTGTGACTTCTTGGGTGAGTGACATGAGAACAAGCTCACCAGTTAAAGTTTATTGCTTTACCCAAAAATGTCTTTACTCGTGCCATTTTCTTTTATTTATTTTCCTTTTCTTTACCACTTTCCTTTTAGTACGAAATTTCTCCAGGAGATATTTTGGATTTATGGTGACCAGAAAAGGGGAGGGATTAGAAAAAGGGGAAGGCATAAAGTTTTGCCTATATTTCGAGTAAAAATTAGTGATTTTGTCCTAAATAACCTCCCATAGTTTTCTTGAACTTCAAACAATCTGTCTCCCCTGGGTGGCCAAGAGAAGGGAGACATGCCCAAAATTCACATAATCCTAAATGTAACCAGCTATCCTCAGCTGTTTGGATTTTTTTTCTTTCTTTCCATCTTTTGTTTCATGGGTGACTGGTGAAGGAACTTCATATCCTACAATCTAATGAACAAATAACATTGCGGAGAAAGCAACTAATAAAACAGAACAGTGTTGTGACCTTAGCCATCCTCTATTTACCAGCACATTCTCAAGTTCTTTGGATGGTGATGGCGTGACCATCCAGAGAAACATGCAAAGAGAAGAAGAGCAATGAAGTTAAATGCTAGCAACAATTCCACATACCCCAGAAGAGATGGCTGCAATATAAAGAGACTGGGACTTTGGGGAAAATAGAGATAAATTAATATACATATTTTTATTTTTATATTTATTTAGATTTTCCCAAAGTCCCAGTCTCTTTATTGCAGCTCTTCCGGGTTATGTAGAATTGTTGCAATGCCTTTAACTACGTCTCTTATTCTCTTTGCAGGTTTCTCTGTATCCTTTTTTGCATACTGTTTTTCTCTATCCCATCTGTAATAGTCACCTTATGGGAATCAGAAAAGCCTGCTAAGCCTTATTTCCACCCGCTTCTCCACAGTGTAATCCTTACTCAACACTATAATAATGGGGTAATGGGACTGATGATCTGTTCTCAAAAGGTGTCACACAAATGAACGATTCAAACATAAAAAGAGAAAGCACTTAGTAAATAGGGAGGTAATCAGTGTGGCCAAACCCTTTTGATCCTGTTTTCATTAACAAGTGACGATGAATTGGCATGCGGACATTGGATTTTAGCTCTAATTGCTCTTCCACAAGTGTAATCAGTTGTTCAACAACTATTTACTGCATTGAGTAGAGAATTTAACTATAAGTAATAAAACACAGAACGAAATCACAGACTTCCTAATATGTGAGGAAAGTGGAGAAGGGCTATATGTCCTTGCAGTTAAAAACTTACCCCCACCCTCTCAGAGTTCCTTAATATCCATCCTCCCTGCACCCACACGCTCCTATTTCAGATGTTTGTCGAAGAGCTTGCTTGCGGTCCTCTCCATCCTCCTTTCTTCAGATTTCAAGGCACAAAATGTCATGTGGGAAATGAATAGTGGGGATGCTTTAGCAGCTTCTCAGCAGCCGTTTGGCTAACTCTGTTCTTGGTGGCTTTCTTTTCTCCTTGCCTGCCTCACTTTTACACTTCATGGTGGCTGCTGCAAATGACCTTGCCAGTGCCAAATGCTTTTATGATAGCCAATAGTCCTGTCTGACCATGATAAACGTATAGAAACCATTGTTCTCCATACTTTAAAGATGGCTGCCATGATCTAACATGTTGACACAACGCAAAAGCCATTGGCAAAGCAGAGAAAACCTTGTTCACCTATATCTTATACAATCTCAAGGTGGCTGCCACATTGTGTCACGCACAGTGAACAGCAGTTTCAAAATGCATTGGCAACACATGAGCTAGTGGTTTTGACAATGTTTGTTGTCTGCCGGTGTAATATCAGTTTTCTTTAGTTAAGTGTTTAATATCTCCTGGGATCGTCACTTAGCCGCTCTGCATTCTGTAGCCTATGTTCTGGCTCAGTTATGTCCTATTTTACAATAGATTATTAACTAGTGACTCCTGAAATGCACAAAAAGCCAACTTTTTGATTTTCTCCTTGTTCCAATGCTCAAAAGGTGTTGGACAAGATGGCCATTTAGGTATTAAGTACCAAAATCCTTTTGAATCGGCTCAAATTTCAAGGGACCTGATGGTAGTCATTGGCTCGATGCATATTTTCTCACAAATTAGATTCGGGTTGTATTTTTTTTTAACCAACTTTAATTGCCCGTATCTGCCTTGCTAATCCTTTGTCATAGAAGTGCCCACTTTGTGGAGCAGTATGCTTTTGAAATAAATCTGTCCCTCTGGAGCAGAACAAAGTATCAATGCCTACTCCAGCTAGTAAGGAGCTTAACGAAAGCTGACTTCTTTTAAGGGAGCCAATGCAGAGATTCTGCATTTCTACATGAAAGCATCGATTTACCAAATTCAAAATCCTTATTCCTCTTTCTATGTGTTCTCCTTTGTACTGAGTCAGTGCACAAACAGGATCTTTAGCGCAAATGTTGTCTTTCTTTTTACTTTGAATTCTAAGCTCTTGCTTTTGCATACTGAGGTCACTAACAAAGACACATGGCCTCTGCTCCATCTAACTAATTCAGAAGACTACTAGCCTTAGTAGGTACCATTCTTCATGACTCCATCAGATTTTCATGGGTCTGCAAGAGACAATCTTGACATTGCCAACCATTGTGACTCTCCTCTCTGATATTTGTGGCAGGAATAAGATTCTTGATCAGTGTTATCAATTTTTCCCCCAATCACGCTGGTTTCTGTGAAAGATTCATAATCCAATAAGAATACTCACAACTGGCCTAGTTACCTACAAATGGAATAACCCGGTATTTACAAAGAAAGAGCACTATTGCAGATTTTCTTCCCCCTTTGTTGCGTTTCTAAATCTTCCTCCTACGAGTTTTGTTTTGTTGGCCAATAATGGCTTTTCTCTGGGTCGGTCCAAGTATGAAGCTTAACGTTCAGTGTCCCAACTAGTTCAATGCAAAATTATATGAGTGGGTACGTATTTGTAGAGTATTTCTTGAGACTGTGATTTTGCATGTTTAGTTGTGTATTCTGCGATGAATATTTAAATGGTACTCGTGCCCATGTAAATATTTTACATTCATTTTCATATGTTAACAATTATGCATTCTCTTCAGTAAAGTGCTGCGTCCTCTACATATACAATGTCTTTATAATAATTCTTATTTTGTGCCATTTCTATGTGTACACTTCTAAGCAGAAAAATCCTATTGGCTTATTTTGCAGCACCTTCATTTATTTCCATTGACTTCCTCAAGGTCACACGTTTCGAAAATGCTGTAGAGGAGCACAGTCTTGACATTTCTGTGAATATTGTCATCGATAAGTTGGTTTGAATCTGCCTCTGCTCGCAGATTCGTCTTTTTAAATGTGCACATGTTGAATTTGACTCGCTCATTGCCTGGTCCTTAGATCTTTTTCACAAATCCACATAATGTATGATACCTCTTTTAAAATCAATATGATTTAATCAATAGTCATTCAATCATTATTTGGCAGTTTTCTATAGATTAACTATTACACTCTCCAAATGATTTATCACTCGCCACCTAAAAGCACAATTTGACCTTCTGTATTCTGGTCCATTTCAGTTCATTTTAATTACGTTCCTAGTTAGAAAAAATGCACCATTTATGTTTTCGTGTTAGTTTTCGTAAACGATGTGTGCTCTTTAATGCTTGTCTTGAAATGTGTTCTATTTCAGTCCGCATTTACCTGGGAGGATCAGTCATTCTGTTCGTGTTTTTGTTTTCCAGATAAATACACTATTTAGCACAGAGTTGTTGCCATAGATATCTGCCTTCTTGAGTTCTGCGAGGAAAGATATTGTAGGGCTGTTAAATGGAAAATGTCCCATAATGAGATTCAGTCACAAAAATGTCTGCAACATTTACTGCAGTTTGCTTTCCTCTGTAGCTGTGTACGTGATTGTGCTGGGGTGTCTTCTTATTTTCTTTTTCAGAGGTTGGTGGTTTAGATGGCCAGGTTTCCACAAAATGCCCTCTAGTAAAATGATACACCTTTGTATCGTGGTTGGTCCATGGTTATTTGTCTTATGGGAAAATCACAATTTTATCAAACCATTGCTTTGCAGGGCTGTGCTGTTTATGTAGATTTGAAGACTATTGTTTGTGAAGTAACGTTCCTTTACGTGTATTTAAAGATCAAAATATTTTAATCCATTTTTCTGATGAGGCTTCAAAACATTTCCATGTAAGTTATCATTAGCATGTCCTATGCTTACATTGTAAAACAGAAACCTACAGATAACGCTACTTTACCATGTTTTGTTCTCATTTCTCAGAGGAATTTCTGTATACCTTTGAGTTTAACAATGGCTTTTCTTCTAAATCACACAAAAGCACGTGTGTAAAGGATAATATGTCCTTAAATAAAAATATATGTTCCTTCTATTTATCCAACGATGAAACAAAATTAATTAATGCTATCTGTGCTCCTCCTTCGGCAATGACAAGCTCGTTCACACATTGTTTCATCAAATGCCAAGTTGGAGGAATGGAGCAGAACAACTTAATTTCGGGCAGTGGAGTGGGTAGTCAGTTGAATTCAGTGACTTGGAGAAAGCCATGTTCATCTCTCCTGCGTGACGTATAGAGTGCCATAATGCTGGAGTCAAGACTACCAAGTTCCTGCCAGCAGAGTCCTGGTCTTCAAGATGATGAAGTTTGATCTAAGTTCTGTAGAAGCATCTGCAGTTGCCCTCAGTATTTCTTTCAGTGCTTATTTGTTTGGATCATATAGTTTCTGATTCAAATAAACTTTGCTCATTTCAATGATTTAGTGTTTGCTGATCAGGGCGATAGGCAGACCAAGCAACAGGGGCATTGGCATATTTGAGCTTCAAGGAAATTACTGCCTTGATCAAGTAGGTTTTGATAAATGACAGTAATCCGTTGAAATTTCTCAGCATGCGGAAATTATTGCTTGCATAATTTAAACAAATGGTCTGTATTGACCTTGAATAATGAACTTCATCATACCTGTCTCCTAGATTTAGGGTGATACCTCCTGGAAGGGTCTTCTCCTCCCTGGCTGGACAGTCCATTCTGCCACTCCGGTATTTCACTGGTAGGCTGAAATCTAGGCAGCTGCTTTCAGATCAGGATGGGTTACCTGTACTCAACCATGTTCTCATGGTCTCATTTTAATCACAGCCTCCTGCAGCGTGTGACTTCATTAAACTTTTTTGACAAGGCTGATTGCGGGGTCCAGTCCAACCCTATAATTTTGTAAATCAGTGTGGGACATGCTATGTTTTAATACCAAAACACCATTTCACTTGTTTGCTGTGTGAAGCCAAGTCCTGCATACATTTATGGCGTTAGTTTCTCTATGACTTTAATTGTAATAGTAAACTGTACTTTTTATACCACATCCAGTAATTAAACCTGGTCTGTTGCAGATGTTGCGGGAAGGCTCGAATTTGGGGCCATTTTTGTTACAAGTAAATAAAATGGTTGTTGCGGGGTGGGGTTTGATCTGGTAAAGACAATTAATTTTTACATTATGAGGCATTGTTTAGCAAGAGGTTATTGTCATAATTGTCAGCATTGATTGTGGATCTGAAATAACGTACATGATTAAGGTAATCACTGGCAAGTGCAAAATTGTTCTCTGCATATTGAAAGAATGTTTTTATTGCTTGCAAAATAGCAGAGCAATTCGTGAGCAAGATCTTAAAAATTTCATTTTTTTACATTATTTCATGTTAAGATGCTGAAATGCTTTACCTTGCTGCCAGCTGCTGACCTCAAATATCAATTTTTTTAAAATATCTTGGCTATGGCATCAGGGTGTCCCATAAACAAGCTAGTTACATTTTGTGCATAATTTAACAAAAGGACATGTTACAAAATTCGTCATGTTCTTTTGTGAAACTGTTACATGTTGTTGACTTTTCTGTGCAAACAAAGGGGGCACTCAGAATATCTTAGTATTTGTCAATATGTTTCAATTTATCATTTCATGGTCTACAAAGATAGACAGGTCTCCTCCGCCTTCTGTAAGAAAGTTGCTGATTAAGAGGGTGTTGGAAGATTTGGATAGGATCACTCCCACTTCGCCAGGGCGATTGCTACAAATGAAATGCCCTGGGTGTATTCAATTGTACCATTGCTGAGAGCCCTACGAAATCGGCGCATTTTGAATCTGTAAATGAGCAGAGTCTTTCAATGAGGTTGTGTGTGATTATGGTTTTTTTTTTAATTTGAAGTTAACAAAAGGTTTCTGGGTCAATACGTTTTCAGTGGATGGTCATTCTAGCTGCCTTTTTCACGTTGTGACATATTTCGTCCTGTTTGCTGTATCTTTATTATTTGGCACGTTTGATACTCTGCTTAATGGTCTCGTTTTTATGCAGTGCATGTTTTAGCTGTGGAGTTATTTTACGTTAACACTTTTTCACTTTTACCCCATAATCTTTTGCCCTCTTGAGGATTGCAGTTCGGCATATGTGTACAATGGACCTGAATTCAGTTATAAGATTGTTAGTATTATGTGCTGTTACACTACCTGTATCAGTCATAACAAATGTGGTTTTGTGTGTCTCCTCCACATGACAAAATATTGTCTCAGCATACAGACGTGGTTTTATTCTTCCAGCAACTATGCATTTTCCTGATTTCTTTCCACCTGAGGTCGATCTGTGCAGGTTTTGAGAGCTGATTCACCAGCTTATTTTATTAGTTTGTTCTTGCAGTGTCCCCGCATCTCTAAACTTTGAAATAACATGCCCACGATATCTAGACCGTCCACCTTAGTGCAAAGGCTCTGACTCGCTTTGTCACGTGTTGCATATGGAAGGTTATCATGTGAGATCGGACTTGATCAGATGTGTTTTCAGTTGATTCTAAGCATCTGGTGTGAGGCATGGAGGACCGGGACTGAACAAATCTTGTAAGGAATGAAATATTCGCATGGCCATGTTTACCCATGCCAGATATTTTTGGACAATTCTATCACACACACTCTAATCAAACACACTGCATATCAAAAGTGCAATCAATCCCGTTGTCTTATATGGTGTCCGTTTGTCAGGTGAAAGAAAAAAACATTTACGTGAATGTATGATTTTGTGATTTGTTTCTTTGCTGAAGGTGAGGGAATTGCGTTTTATCAGCAGGTCGGACTGTTTGGGTCTTGGGTGGTTATCTTGTAACAGGCTTAGCACTACGTTGTCCATAGCACTTCAAATAAAAGGTGATCTACAACAAAAACAACCTAAGGACCATGACGGAACTGTTGATCATCCTCTGATGATGATTGGGTTGGTCATGTGCCGAACAGCTGATGCATGAAATATCCAATGTACAATCCTCTGTGTCTTACAAGTAGCAGTAACATGGTGAGCATGGTCAGTGGTGGGAAATGCCTCATTGTGGTTCAAGCTCCAACTGCTGATGGAAATGAGATATCGCCAATATGGGTTCCTTAACTTTGATTGCGATTGTTTAATAGCTTGTTATGTGTCTTTATAAAAATAAGATTTGATGTTAATGCATTGCCTGCTGAGCAAGGGGACATAAATGTCATGAATATGCAGTTCTTGGTTTAGGTACAGCATTAGTCATTGATATGATGGCCAGTCGAAGTAAAAAATTAGTTTTTCTGAATTCCTAGGATCGTATTCTGGTGTTTTATGGGGCAATTCTTGCCTGCCTCCAGAGAGGAAAAGCAACAATGAACTTTCCCGCAATCCTTAGATGAGTGAGATGATAACATTTAACGTTGTCACTTTAAACGGTACAACATAATATCATTTGTATGCTGCCCAAAGAAACATGTACACTGCTACATCTAGTATCTCTTCCCTAGACTCATGGGATGTACCGCTTCAATATATGTTTTTTGCACAGTAGCAGAATATGTAAAAATGTGTGGTGCAACTGCACACTAGCCATACTCCCTACCACTCCCACCGGCTTCTGGATCGCTAATCTTCCTCTTACTATTGTAGTTTAAAGACTATTAAAATGTTATACCCGATTTTTTTCTCCTTGTTCTTTGTGCAGGGATATTGACAGCATCTTGTATTTTAGTCAGGTGTGTTCCCCTCTCCATGATGATTCATACCTTTTCTCCCTGAATATTTGGGTCTGAAGAGAGTTGTGACCTAATGCTGGCATCTGCCTGAGGTCAGCAGTGCTTTTTCTGGGTCTTAGGACATGAGCTGCCTTCAGTAGTGGAATTTACTTAGGAACGTGCAGACCTTTCCTACCAGGGTTTCCAACCTCAGTGCGTGTCACCTGAGATGTCCTTTGGTGTCTAGTGCTAGGCTTTTCCTAGCACTTTCTTGGGTGCTACTTACTAGACCCTGATTTAATTTTTCTGCAGGACTTACAAAAAATATTCACATACAATTCTCTCTGGGCCTTTTACCTAGCCTGATGCAGAAGCCAACACTTTCAAGTCCTGTTCTGACCCTTGCTGAAGGTGCATTGCACAGCTTCTGCTGGTGGCCTGTTACTAGCCGAGTCACTGCCACTCTTCAGGCCCTGAGATCTGTATTCTTAAGGTATGCGTTCATGGATTGCGAGAACCTCCAAGACGGCAGTGGGGAATCTCATCCCCATGATTGCTACAGAAAAGGAACTGGATGTTCTATGAAATGTATGTTAGTCACTTTACTCTTGTACTGGTTTCTCCGCATCCAATCGTTCTCAAGTCTGTTACCTAATCTACATCCATCTTCTCTGAGAGACCGATGGTGAGAGTTAGTGGATGGTGATCCCATAGCCAACACTTATAGTGGGGGTGAGGTGTGGGCATAGCTGATAACATCTGCCCCTCAGACTTATTTCCAAACTTAAACCATGGCTTACCAGTGTGTACATGCCTTTAGTCTGGAGATCAGGAGTCTCGAGCTTTACAGCATAGGAGTGACTACTGTAAAGAGCTTCACAGGTTCCACGTTCTTCTTTATAAAGTGTCTCAAAGTATGCCTTGAAATATGTTAAACCCAGTTTTTCATTTAGTTATGTAGATATTACTCTTTTTGATGAGCATTGTTTACATACACATTACCTCTCATTGCATTCTCATATCTAGGAAGGTAACCAAAATTGGTGTTGGGTTTCTCTGTCCAGAACACACTTTTTCGGGCCTGATTCACAACAATCTATGATCGTCTTAAATGGTAAACATAAATCAGTTCTCAGAATTTTAGCATATTTTGTACTATGCTAAAAGCACAAAAGTTTACTTAACATCAGTACAAATTTTTGATTTCCTCGTCTATATCTCCCCTTTGTGACTGCAGATTGTGCATAAAGTGAGCATTCCAAAGGAGTAATCATTGTGGAAATGAACATTTCCACATGTAATGTCCTGCCTTCATGGCAATTAGGCTCCTTCTGCTCACATCTTTTCTCTGCATTCTTAGAACCCAAGAGGATTTTTTGTGTCTAACTTGGACACTGACTGTGGTGATTTTGGAACTAGATTTGAAGGTGCAAATTGGTTGTGGAAGCTATTAGGAACGTTTGTGAAAATCCACAATGTTATGACTCTGTGGTTGTTTACAACATTTAGAACGGCCATCCCTTGCTCCTTCCCTCTGATAATCCATGTTCTGATTTTGATAACGTGGCATATGTTCTGGTCAACAGCATGTGCAGTGTGGGGATTATAATGTGCTTGTCAAACGGAGAACACCACATTCTGACGACGTATAAAGGTTCAAGCATGCCATAAGGAAGTCCATGATTTATTGAAGTAGAGGAACTAGAATTCTTAAACTGCTTGCCTAGCAAAGTAGTGCCCCATAGATGCTAAGCATTCAAGCACAGCCATTGGAAGGGTTACATAACAGCAGCTCCACCTCAGTTAATTTCCCTGTAGTTCACTTTAGTATGATAAAAGATAAAGTAAGTAGGAAAATGCATGCCTGGCTGAGATGAGCACTGAGTACAGTCAACACGACTCTCCTACCTCTTTCCCTGCTTCAAGCAGACTTCACGGCGACAACATGGTCGATCCTTTTTAAGTTTTTTAGGAATGCAATCAGCGAAGTGTAGCTCCTGCAGGCTTGCCACATCCTCCAAAACATATGAAGTGGCGGCTGCTGCTTCTGTAGCAGAGAGACTTTCAATGACAGACAACCGAAAATCAAACAAAGACATGAGTCTTCCTGTGGTTGTCTGATGAAAAAACAACATACGCATTGTATCTTGCCATCTGGATCAAGTGGGTAAACAGTTTTGTGTACAGTGTGTGAGTTTTACGACTCGCATGGTATGGCTGGAGGACCTGGTTGTCTTGTCAACTTTGCCCACGTACTTGTTGTAATCAAGTATACAGGTGGGCTTGAGAACCTTGGCAGTCTGACCCCACACCATGATGGGGGAAGTGCTCTCATCATTAATAGTAGTGGGCATGTACACATCATGCCTATCAGAGAACTTGACTGTGAGTTGTTCGTTGGAACTCT
The DNA here is from genome assembly GCF_031143425.1 of Pleurodeles waltl. Classification (NCBI taxonomy): domain Eukaryota; kingdom Metazoa; phylum Chordata; class Amphibia; order Caudata; family Salamandridae; genus Pleurodeles; species Pleurodeles waltl. The sequence continues at coordinate 181,086,732 of NC_090448.1, read as the reverse complement.
GGAGGTTCTTGCAAAGAAGCTCCTGCGGGAATCCTTTGCGGCGACAATGAACTGTACCGCAGGCCACAATGCCAGCTTTTTAAAGCTCATTGAGCAGCTCTACTGTTGTATAGAATTTGTCCACATAAAGGTTATAACCTTTCTGAAGGAGTGGCTGGAAAAGCTCCCATACAATCTTTCCTATGATGCCTGGCATGGGAAGGCAACCTACATGATTTAGAGTGGATGCCTTCCCTGTATACACTCTCAAGCTGTACACATGGCCAGTAGAGCTTTCACACAGCATGTACAGCTTGGTGTCATAGCGAGTTGTTTTGCTTGCAATGTACTGCCTGAACAGCAGCCCTCCTTTTTACAGGATTAAGAACTCATTGACTACTACATTCTTTCCAGGAGTATATATCTCTGGGAAGCTGGCATACAAATGTTCTACGACAGTCCGAATCCTGTCATGCTCTGGATGGTCCAGGAGCAATGCAGCACAATTTTCATTTAAATGCAGCATACACTGCAATAGCAAGAAATGATCTCTGCTCATGTATGGAGTGAAGATGGGTTTACCCAAACCGTGTGAGTAGACCAGTAGGACTGCAAAATTGGTTTCTGCACTAATCCCATTTTGAGGGTAAGGCCCAAAAATACTTTCTACTCCAGTGAGGTGGGTGTCTACTGGCATTCCCTAGACTGAGGCCCTAGAGTGCCTTCATGCTCACAAATTAGTTTGATGTACAATTTGCTCAAGGAAGTCAACATGTCAAAAGAGATGGACATAGTCAATTGGCAAAAAGCTGCACATATTGACTTTGCATCCAGTGTCGTCACTGAAAGGTGGAATTTGGGGCTGAACTAAACTGGGAGGCTGCCAATAGAACACTCCTTCTGTGCTGCTGCCGCATCTGCCTGCTCTCTGGTTGGTGTAACCTGCTACTGTTGCCCGCTGCACAGACTGCTTGTGAAGGGAAAGCATGGCTCATCATTGTGTCCCTCAGAATCCCTCGAAGATGAGTCATCAGATGGAATCACGGCAACAGAAAAATCACTTCCAGGTTCTGCTCCATTGCCTTCTTCCTCAGATGTTGACCCAGTATCTGCTGTCCCAATGTCAGATTCTGCCTCAGAGCTGTCTTCCATAACCCAGTTAAGGGCTTAAGCAACAGTCATCCACTGAGTGACCATTTCTGCTGTTGGCTAAAACCAACCTTCTAAAACACTATCCTACGTAGAAGGCAAGTATGTTGTTCTATAACTGTTGGTAGGTAGGTAGGTGGGTGTGTGTGAGAGAGTGATGTGTGCAACAGTAAATAAGATCAGCCACCTTTCCTTGTCTTCTTCCCTAAATCAGCAGGTTCTTCAAAGACACTAAGGAAAAAAAGGACACAGTATTACTTCACCTTGCCACATACCCATCATCACAGCCTTTATTGCTGGTGGTGCCCAGCGTGACAATCATTTCTTGTGCACTCCTCCCCCCATGACCTTTACTTTGGATTCCCTCACTGTAACCCAACAAAAGTTCCCCTCATCTCTCCATAGCTCCTATCTCACACCTAATTAATTTGTTTTAACAGGTTGATAAAGGCTGGCTTTACTCATCCACTCAGCTATCCACATAGAATAAAGATATGTTCTTTGCAGCAGCCACATTAACCCTCTATGCAATGTTATGGCAGAACTGGCATTAAACAAAACGACAAACTCGATCTCTAGCAGGAACATAATAACAAGGGTTATCTTGACATATTTATTGCTGGTCAAAAGTTTTTTTGTATATGTGTATGTGTGTGTGTGTGTGTGTGTATATGTGTGTGTATATATGTATGTATAGATATATATATGCGTTCACTGAAAAAAAAAAGAAAAAAAAAGTTACATGGACCCTATACCTAGGCTCTGAATTTACTTGTACAAAACTATATAAATTCAGCAGTTATAGTTACCTGAGCTAACTAACCTGCACTTCCGTAATGCACTGCTTATGACCCAACATATTACATCACTCATGACAGTCCGTGACATCACTGATTAAATCTCATGAAAGCATTTTTTTACTTGCCTATATCTTTGGTCCCATTTGGCAAATCTTCACAAACTTTTTTAAAAAGTGGAGCCTTGATTCTTGTTGCGCACAGAAGGTTTTGGGGTGATCTGTCAAGCAGAGGCCGAGAAAAAGGGGGAGTCGCAAAAGTTGCTTTTCCCATGTTAATTCTAATAGGAACTTTAAACAACACTACAGCCCAAACTGCTGGACGGAATGACACCAGATTTGGAAAAAAACTAGCTTTCAGTACACAGATTGTACTTTTGCTTATTTCGTGTAAATCTTTTATGTAGTTTTTGAGAAATTTAGGGAAATCTAAATTTGTATATATCCTGCTGAGGCGACTTTGTGATTATTTTGCTAATATTTTGCAGGAAATTTGCAAATTTTTGCCAATGCATGTGTGAAAATTGGCTGACCGCAACCAAACTAGAAAGTTGCGGCTGCCATTTTATTTCACGGAACACGGTCCCTAGGGGTGAAATTCCTAATTGAAAGTGGCATAAGAGATCAGGGTGATGATACCCTGACCCTAGGGGTGCGATATAGGTGTTTTTGGGTGGTAAGTAATGGGTTTAAAATAATTTTGAATCACCACATGCTATATTAGTGAAAATACACAATCTTTTGTCAATTTTCGCAAATATGAATAGATTGAAAGAAAAATGACTCATTCATACACTAATGTATTCACTCATACATGCACTCAGAGACTCATGATTCCACTCACACACTCATGCACCCACTCATAGACTCACACACCCACTTTCAGACCCACTCACAGATCCACTGAGAGAGACAGGCCATGTGGTCAACCTGCGCTGCTCACGGATCCAAAACCTAAGGAAAAGAAATAAATAAACCCACTCACATACCAATTCACTGCTGTGCCCGGTCAATTTGTGATTGTATTAACGTACAGTAATTTTCTATTACTTTAATGTCAACCTAACTATAAATTCCTGTAACTTTTGATTTTTACAGTGAAATATATATATATATATATATTTTTTTTTATTTTCTCCTGCGCATTTTGTAGAAACTTCTTTATCTGTAGACTCATTGCTTTCATTTATTCATGAATTATTTTCTTACCTGCCAGGTTCTGAGAAATTTCTTAAACGTTCAGCCAATTGAGAGAGAGAGAGAAGTCTGGAAATTGTGAATTATGTACAGCGAAACAGACAGCACAGACACGGCCTCTTTTTTGCCTGAAGCACAGTAAACAAACGCATGCTTTGGAGAACAGTGTACTATGAAAGTGCATTTTTGCTGTTATGTGTAATGCAGCTCGCTCATTCGACGCTAATGCTTCACCTGTATTGGTATAGAAAGTTCAATGTTAATGTGTTTATTAATGCAAATTCGCGAGTGCCATATGGGGCAGTCCCCATGGCCATGAATCCATAACGGGTGTTGAAGTCATCCAGCTGCTGTGCTTGAGGCACCGGCAGAAGCGACGCTGTTGTTCACGGAGCAGACACAGAAATAGGACTTGAATTCACAATGTCTACAACGGCAGCCGGTGCTTACCTGGAGTTTGGCCTTGGCTTCCTTCCCTACTGGGCCACGCTGAGGGCCGGAGGACCTCCACTTTGCATGATTAATTAGGTAGCCACGGGCTCTGGGGTGGAGCGCGAGACCTGTGAACGTGAGCTGCAGCCGTGTGGGCGCTGAGGTGTCCAGGGCTAAACGCACTGATTTAGAGAAAATCCGACCGTTAAGTGCCATATTTTGCCGTTTTATAATCGACGTAGATTTGCAGAAGATGGGGGGTAGGTGGTGTTTCAGAGTGGTTGCTGCTTTATTCGCAAGCAGAGCATTTCGCCTAATTAGTATCGCAGACTCCGTTCCAGGCATATTTTGTCTTTGAATGGTGCAGGGCATCGCTTCCGTTGGTGCAGCAGGTGCAGTGGCACTGGGGCCCATTGAACCCTGTCCTGTGTTTCGCAGTTCCAACAGCGGCCATGGGGCCCACTGCCTTCCTTGCACTAGGGCCCATGACACGCTGATTGGTGAATTTATTTCTGAAACCATATTTAAAAACTCAGGTATTTTGCGCTGGGGGACAGGGTTGCTGAGGTGCTCACTGCACCCCGGTATTGGCGGTCTTTTGCTCTCAGTCTAGGGTCAGGAGGATCACGATGTGTGCTTGCTTTGGGCCTTTGGTGCCATTCCTACGTCACTGCAAGGGTGTCAATTATCAGCATGGGGGAAACACCCCGAGTTACAATTTTAGTTTCCATAATTTTCAGTGGTGTCCGAGAAAGGAGCTTCGTGGGTTAGAAGGTAAAAACGTTTAAGTCCTGCCCTCGCATGTTAAAGTCAATGCAATATCACACTGGCTTCTGATATATACATTTATATGTACAGGCTTCTTTATTTCAGAAAGTGTTACTTTCTTGTGCGACATAATACCGCTGTTATTGTCCTCATTATACCTGCCAGATACAGTGCCATTTTAACATATTTTTAGGCCTGGCTTGTCAAATTGACAGTATCCTCGAAAGCAGCTGTTAAGGGCCGAGTATCTTTTGCATTATACCCTTGGCAAATATTGCCAGATGGCCCACGGAACCGTAGATAACCGTGGTACAGTTACATTTATGATGCTTCATTGCTCACTTGTTATTTGCCACTTTCAAATCACGTGGAACTGAATATAGGTCTGGAGATATGGCCAAAGTTTGGAGAATGCAATACGTTTTCCCGATTTAGAGGCAGTGGTGTAGCTTGGAAAATAAGATTGGGCGGCGTGAGCTTCAGGTTTTCCAAAAAGTACAATGTCATATAATCTTAAAATACACTATAGGACTAGCAGGAAGCATGAGAGTGCCTAAGGGGACAGTGAAAAGAGAGAAGAATGCGGATTCATAGGAGTACTAAGTGAGAGACAACACAATATTTGGTAACCTAACCAACAATTTGTAATAATTTCAAGGCAGGGAGGGAGAGAATGTTTGTGCATTTTTGTATGTGTTTATATAAAATAATTCCTGGTGAAATCCAACAGAAATCTCATTTTACCTGACTAAAAACACTTGTACTCAACTTTGTTTTTTAACCAGAAAATACATTTATTAGGGGGGTTTAACACCCCAAACAGCCTCCCTGAAGCCATGCCACTGTTTTGAGGCAATTAAATCCACTTTGGTCATTAAGGGGAACTCCTTTTCAAAGTCAGAAAATGAAACAATTTATGTAGAAGTTGGGTTGGCGGTGCAACTTGAATATGGTTTTTATTCAAGCGTGCAATAGGTGTTTTGTATAAAGGTTTTTTTTACATTTTATTTTTTATTATCAGAAAGAAAAATGGAAGCTAACAGATCAGCATATTACATACAGTTCAGACTGCAGGCAGACAACCAGCGCTGGTGCATGACACAGACCCATGCAGCCCTTCCCACATGGAGGCCCCCAAACCCTTCAGTGGGGCCCCCCATTCCACTCAAGACCAATGAAAATGTGCAAGATATGGGAGGCTCAAAGGCTCCTGTTCACATTCTGAAGAGGTTTGGCTGGGGCGGGATGTACATCACTTTACATTACACCACTGCAACTAGCAAACCAGTTGGAGGGCACACGGGTATGTCTCCCAGCTCTGTTTGTCCTGTCACTCCTTGGGCCCCACCATCACAGCTGGTGAATGTGCCAGAAAGAGCAACGGGTACAACTTATAAAATTCACACCTAGATATGCCACTTCAGTAAACATAACACTAACACCCCCCCCCCCTTTCCCCCCCTAGATAGAGATGTGAGCCAATTCATACAGCATTATGAAGGTGTGGAGCATTCCTATGGACTTAGCCCCACTAATCGGAAATGTCTATCCCGGGTTGCATACGGAATCCCATTCACATCTCTCCAGTGGCTTAAATACTCTTCTAGCTTGAGATGAGTGGGGGAAGCAGTCATTTGCTTTTCCTCAGCTAATGCAAAAAGAACAGATGGTGGATGGGCTATTGCACATTCACTCCCAGGCACAGATCTGGGTTTAGTCTATCGTTTTTTTGCTCCCCACGCCACCCTTGTTTACACCCAGCCATATGCAAATCATCTTGAATCCAGTGGCACAATGAGCACTGGACCCACATTTGGGCATACATTTCCCGCTAAGGGCATCAAAAGCAAAAAGAACAGATGGACGGAATGCAGAACAAATCAAACATTCACCCTAGTCACAGACCATCGTAGCCATTATTGTTACTTCTCACCAGTGTTTCTCACCATTGTTTCTTCTCACCATGCTACCCCAGTTTGCACCCAGCCATATGCAAATCAGTCTTGACCCTGCTCTCCATGGAAACAAACCAGCCCAAACTGCCAAGTCAGGTCCTCTTGGGCCAGAAAACAAGCATCCTGTGGCTTGGCAGTTTGAGCTGGACTGTTCCTATGGGGTTCAGGGTCAAGACTGTGCATATGGCTGGGACCAAACTGGAATGGCATGGCGTGCAAAAAACATGATGGATTTAACCAAGATTGTTGACTTTAACACTGGGAGAAATATGTTTGACTTGTTCTGCATTCCATCCATCATCTTTTCTTTTTGCATTTGTCACACTAAGTAGGAAGGGTATGCCCAGATGTGGGCCCGTGCTGGCTGATGCGGGGTGATAACCTGAAATTGGTCCCAAGATTCTTGTTTCTGGTCCAGGGAGGACCTGGCCTGGCAGTTCGGGCTGGACTGTTCCCATGGGGAGTAAGGTCAAGACTGATTTGCATGTGGCTGGGTCCAAACTTGAATGACATGGTGTGCAAAAAAAATTATCGATTTAACCCAGATCTGTGACTGGGAATGAAAGTTAGATTTGTTCTGCATTCCGTCCATCATCTGTTCTTTTTGCATTTACTCAGCTAATGACCATTTGCTCCGATCTATCATCCATGGGGTAAGGACAATGCTCTGGCTCTGCACCCAGTGAACTATTATAAATCTATTTGCCAGCAGGAGCCCCATTGCTAGCTTTTTTTTTATTGCAGTAAATTCTTTTTTGGGAAATGAGTAGAGCCCCATTATCAATTATTTTATTATTTGGCTGACCATGTTGTAGATCCCCCTTTTGCAGTTGAGCATTCATTTGCTCCTGAAACATTTGTACACTCTCTATTTGAGGTAGACGAGCCAACAGATAAACCAGGAGAGCTGCCCCAGGTGTCTGCATCTAAGAGCCTCACCATACCGTAAATCGTAACAACCTCAGCCATGAAAATATTTGGTATGTAAATAATTCAACAAATGTGTGTAAAAAATATGGTCTTCAAAATTCAATAGTTGTAATTATTTAACAAGCAAAAGTGTTTCGCCGGAGTCCATCAGATTATTTTACAACATTGCAATGCATGTATTAAAAGTGATCGTTTTCAAACATGAACTTATAAATAGGCATGCTCCCTAGTGCCATTAGTGAGCTAAGACTTGATTCAGTATCATGTACTCCCTGTATGTGGCCTAGATTCTTCTTATACATTGAGGAACACTATGATATATTAAATCAAACTCGAGTTTTTTGTAGAGCGCATCTCCTGAACTCGTATTTGAAGGTGCTTTCATGTGATAAGAAAAAGTTAGCTTGGTGAAATAAAATTTCACATTGTGCAGTTCAGTCATTATATGGGTATATCTCTTTTTTTTTTTATTGTTTTACGTCAGAGGTTATCGATGTAGCCTTAATTATTGGCTTATGGGGTTGAGGGGAGGTAGGTGGGTGGGTGCAAGGGTGTATATAAAAGTCTTGGCAAAACATACATGATTGAGCAAAAAAAGGGTTTCTGAGCGGCCAAACCTCTTGGGCCCCGGATGCGTTTTGTGTCACAAGGAATGAATTACTGATACAAAAGTCCGACGCAGGGGAGATTGGTAAAATGCTTGCACAGCGCCTTTCGGGTCGCGGCTGAGAATTGTATTGCTGATTTGAAGATACGCCTTACCCTTGAGAAAAGAATGGAAGGTTCGAGAATGGTCAAGTATGTGTTACTTGGGCCGTATAGCGTCAACGGCGGCAGAATATATATTTACGTTTACTTAGTAGGTTATCGTGTTCCTTACCGGAGTTGGCACGTGACCGTCACAACTGCCAAACAGTTCTTCAAAGGCAGCCATTTACATGCACGTTTCCTGCCCCCACAGAAAACGGAGCTGATACACATTGCAGGCACGACTCCTCCTTTTGAGGTGATGCATGTTTGCAAACAGCAAGACATTGTGGTGGTGTTACCTCCAGAGTTAAGTCGAAGTAGCAGGGGGTGTTGCGTGCATGTTGTGTTTAACGTGCTTAACAGTTGTGTGTGTGTGTCTCTTGCCTTGACCAGATTCGTGTACGGTTCAGCATTTGCATTGTAAGCTGTTCCTCCATCTGGCTAGTGCAGGCACGCGCTCGTGTTTCTGCATTAGAGCTTTTATCTTGCTTGCATTTCTCTTGTGCTTCTAATGTGGAAAAATGTTCTCTCCCTACAGTATAAGACAATGTGGATTGAAGATAATGCATAGGCTTTCGTTCAAAACGTTCGAGGTGTTTTACTCAAAAGCAAAACAAGTATTAAAATAAACACTTAACAGCACACAGGTAAAGAGTGTCGTGTCGTGATTGCGGCCTGGTAATGCATGTCCAGGCTTCCGTCTACCCTATGGATGTAAGATGTAGGAGTTGATTTAGAGGGACACTGACATCATGATCGATTAGAAATAAATAGGACGGGGAATACAGTAATACATTTATAACCTGGTCCTTTAATCCTTGAAAAAGAACTACGACATGCTTTATGTCTTGGGCTTTGCAAGTATTTTATGGTGTTTTAGTGCCACCTAGTGTTTATGTGGTAAAGTTTAGTACAACAGCCTACTTTTCATATATTATTCTAATATTTAAACATAATGGTGCTTGAATTGTTTTACATTTTTACAACAGTATTTGACCTTGGAATGCTCCTGTTTATTGACTCAAGTATGTAGCAGTCTTTCCCGAATTTGTCATGGCGCCTGCGTGACCAAGCTGCATGATGTACAGCGATCTTCTCACCCCGATTGGAGTCTGAAAAGCGATATATGAAACAATATATCTAAGTAAAATCATAATAAACATTTTCTAGTCGTTTATTTTCTCCAGTCTCAGAATGGTTAAGGATAAATCTCCTTGCTCGATGTAGGTGTGTGCTAGTAGGTTTTAGTATTTTCGACCCTTAATCACTACATTTATGACAGTGCCTTGAGATTTAGAGAGTGATTTAACAGAATTGAGAGTTGATGTAAGGGACATCGAGTCCTGAGTTTAGTAGGCGGCGTCCTATTCAAGTAACGCCATAATTCGAAATCTTGAAAATAAACAATTCAGCTCCACGCCTAGGTTTTGCCACATCCTGCATAAGTACGCCATACTCTATCAATGCAAAATCATTTCTAGTTCACCTTTTTTGTGTGCCGGTTATAGGGGATACTTCTGTGAGCCTTACTGAAGTTAAGATGATGGGCTCATTCAGCCAAAGGCCATTAACTATCTGCTAGATTTGGGGGAGTTGTGGGCCCTCCGCTGGTTACGATGATGTGTTTAGTGCACACTGTGATGTAGTTTTTTTGTGTGTTTATTACCACAGTGCAGAATTGAGGGTAAGACATGCTCAGGGCCAGACTTTGGTGTCTGTAACTGGTGTTGACAGCCCGCGCACCTTCATCGAAGCCCTTGTCATGTGTAGTATTGATTACTGTAATCTGCTGTCTGTGCTTGAAGCCCGGCGAAGGCAGCTGCTACTTCAGAACGATGCAGTTAACCTGCCCAACAGGTCAGAGGAAGTCAATATTGACCATCCTGCATTTATGTAACAGGGGGCTTACTGCAAGGCTCAAGTTAACTACCTAGCATTTGTTTGTTTTCCGAATTCCATGTGTTGAGCTACATAGCCGTTAGGGACGGCGACACCTATACCCAAATTCTCTCTCCATTGTGACATATAGTTTACACAGTTTAGCTCTAAATTGCTTCTTTGTAATCCTGTGGGTCTGAATCCTGTGGATTCCCTTGGCACTTGATATGCCAATTACTTTTTCATACATTTGTACTAGTCCCTATACTCTCAGAGTAAACTTCCCTCCTTGCAAGTGTCTACTAAGTTTTATTAATATACAAATGCTAAAATATGGGAATTACATTTTTTTTATTATTTACCCGTTCTTTGTTATAAATTCTTCTTAAATCAATTTAACCACGTTATTATTTTTTTTAATGCCCAATTTCTCCACACCTACCTTCTGACCAATCGAACCCAAGAAAATCCAGCACCACCACTGTGATTGAAGGGACCCAATACCACCTGGCACTATCTGCCTCATTACAACCCTGGTGGACTTAAGACCTCCAGGGCTGTGGTGGCTGTCGGACTGCCGCTAATGTGGCGGTCCGACAGCCACTTTATGACTGTGGCGGTTGCACCATGGTCGGACCACCAGCACGCCAGTTCTCCACTGGAGGGGCTGGTGGTGCTGGCGGTCCTAATCTGCCAGTGCAACTCTGCCCAGGGGATTAAGAGGCCCCTCTCTGCCGGCAATTACATGGTGGTAGCCCCACCCTGTAAAGGTTGGTGCAGGCAGGGTGTCCCAGGGGAGGCCTGCACTGCCCATGAACTTGGCATGGGCAGTGCAGCCCCCCCCCCTCCCCTGGCCAGCTGTGTTGCGTTTTTCACTGTCTGCTTTGCAGATGATGAAGCTGCCTTTAAGTGTCTCCTTGGACAAGGTTCAGTTACGAAAGAGGTGCTCTTGTTGCTGAAAAGTCAGAGGGGCACTAAACAGGTTAGTGACCTGAGGCTCACAAAAGCAAACAAAGGGCTTGGGTAGTTTGTGAATATCATGTCATTGAACATGTGTAAAGGAGAGCTACAGCTGAAGAGTTGACCTTTTATAAATGTCTTCTCAGGACAATCTGTTTTTACTAGAATGCCTAATGTTACGGTGGTATCAACAACACTTCTTTTGTAGCTGAAATCTTATTTTTGCACTGTTATTGTGCACTCTAATATTTTTTTGTTACGTCGAAATATAGACATTCACTATCATGCCTTGATTTTTTTCATTTAGTATTAACGTGTAACTGTAATAGTTCACAATGTTCTCAGTTTTTTCCTTTCATGTTTACCAGGCTAGTTGAACACCTAGGGTCTTTTTTCCTGTAGAGGGGACAGTCCTTTATTTTGTGCCTCCAGGGCTTTTGTTTTTTAGGTTGTTCTTAGGACATTGCCAACTAATGCAGAGTTTACCTTGCATCCAAATAAAATTGACTTGTGCAGGCTGAACCACAGCGTACTGGCATATACCTCTTCTTTATTGCCTCATCCTCTTCATCATTATTTGTCAAGACAGAAACCCCTACCTTAATGCTGAATTTTTTTTTTTTCTCTTTAACCTCCGTTTGGCCCCTCTCTTTCCAGACCCTAGAAAAGAAACATGTATCCATCCTTCAAACTGATTTTGTTTATCTGTGTGATCAGGGATGTTTACCATTATTCCTTTCCACTTTCAGATAAAACATCTGCTACATCGGCAGGCCCCGACATTGTCCACCAACCATCAGCGGCGGCTCTTGCCTGCTTGTTGTACTTTGATAGGTCGTAGACTTTGATAGGTCGTGGATATTGCAGTCTCTCCGGTGCATGCTCAAGTGGATCAGTGTTATCTGAACAGGGCCAGAGGGGCTGGATCAATCACTACACAGTTCTATCAAGCACATGCTTCGGTGGCTTCTCTGAAAGCCACTATATATTTCCCGTGCCAGTAATCAAGCTTCTCTGTTTATGGGCTCTATTCCAAGACAATCTATTCCTGTGATGGTAGCAACTCTCAGAACCATGGACCTTCACCCGGTTTGACCATGGCATGGGTCTTGTGTGATGCTCATGGCAGTGAATGTTGCAAATGCTTTGCCTAGATGCTCCGCTGATCATATCTCAGAGAGGTACTCAAATCCCGGATGGGAATCTCGTTTTTCACTCAATGGTAGTATTGTTGTGCTGTTGTGACTATTTTGTCGAGCTGCTTGTCGTTAGGCTGCAACACTTGTGTTTATAGGCAGGCATTTGCCTTTTTTCACCAACCCGACCTTGTTGGTGGCTGTCGCCACAAAAAGTGAGTTGTCTAAAAAGGCGTGTGTAAATTAAGAAATCACCATCTGTTCCTCTGTCACTGCCCTGCATGACCGGTCGGTATGTGCAGCTGACATGTCCTGTGATCTGTTCGAGTAATACGTTCATATCCTTCCGTGCCAACTGTGGAAATTAACTTATTGTTTGCAGTAATTAGCCACTTGTTAAAGTATGTAACTTAATAAGTACAAAATAGTTTTCCTATGTTAATATTCCATAGCAATCTTGCCCACAGCGATGCAAGTTACGTCAGTCCTCTGGGTACATGTGTTTTTATGATACTTGCCCATGTTTTGGGGGGTAATCCGCAGAGCAGGATTTCCACATGTTTATTACTACTTTGCTTCCTTCAGGTTAGAGATAGTGGAGACTGAAGTGGGAAGTGATTGTAAGTGTCTCAGGCATTCATTAATGTTACTATTTATATTGAACACATGAGGTCTTTAGGGGCCACTTTCACCTGTTTGAGTACCATAGAATATTCATAACAAAAGCCATGTGTGCTCGTTATAGTGAATGACAGTGGTTTCTGTCGTGATTTGAGAAAGACCCTCTTTGCCCATCACCTATGGACAGGTTTCAAGATGGTTCTCATGGCACATCCAAGCAGGATCTTTGTTTAATTTAAAATATTGGATGTTTTTTTTCAGCGTGATTGTTTTTTTCCCCCCCATTAGGTGCTTCCACGGTTCCTTTACCTTTCCAAAAACCGAATCTTTAACTCCTGGTCTCTTATTTGATCCCATGCACACCACTGAGGGTACCAAGATGAGGCAATTGACTGGGCTCCCTCAGTGACAAGATGATATTGTACTAGTTAACTGTGCTTGTCTGTGAAATGGGATACCCCATCGGGCTAGGAGAGAGTTGGTTCATGCCACAAGGCATCCACTTGTGATTCACGGTGATTTGCAGTGGTAGATCCAGTGGAAAGTGTGGCTGATTGACTCATTTATGGTCAGTTTAATAGTTAATGCAAAGCTCTGGAAGTAGTACTACCTACATTGTAATTGTAAGGTTTCTACTTTATTCTTGAGAATTCATTCAGTTATTGTGAATTAGTGTACCCAAAACATTTTCTTTTCACTGTCCAATGAAGTCCTCAAGGACGTCGCTAGGCTCCTGCTTTAAGCGGCTGAAAGGAGAAGCACGTTAGAACAACAAATAGTACAACATCCATAGAACCTATTATTAACATAGTAAAAAAAAAAATAACGTTCAATCTTGACAGGTCCTCCAACGTAGAAACCTTATTAAAAAAAAATATATATATATTCACAATGAGAAAACCACGAACACATTCCATCCTTCTCTCGGACCATTTTCAAGTCTACATATTGTATTAATAAAGTGCTTCAATTTAGTTACTCAAACATTATTATATACATTAATGTTATAACATCCATTATGAAATACATCAATCCTATTCATTCCTGAAATGAACCTCGCTGTGCTAACATGACACCAGAAAAACGTCACCACCACACTCAAATGTGAATTACCATTTTTGATACTGTATGTATGACAACCAGTTGTTTCATCTATGGACAACTTTTAAGTGCATTTCGTAAACCATTTCACAAGTGAATTCATTGCAAGTATGAATTTCACATACTTCAGGTTTTCATAACCAATGCCTCTGGTAGAAATGTCACCGAGAACAACAAGCCCTTAATTTGATTAAATCTACTGCCTTTAGGCTCTTATGGTTTGAGTCCTAAAAACGCTATTTAAAGTACACGTCCTGATACATTTCAGTATCCAAAAAGACACCTACCTGCCAGCGTATTAATATCCATCCATAATGGCATTAGGAATTCTTATAGTCATTGTAGTTAATTGTCCACAACAAAAGAAGAAAATCGGGCTAGCTGATTTGTCAAGTCAATTAGAATGTTTTCATTTCTTACCCATCATGTCGTATATCAACCCAAAATGCCCACTTGAATGATTTTCCGGCCAAAAGCACAGGTCCTTAAGTGTGGAGATAGCCTAGTTGTAGCCAGTCTATGGAGATGAAAGAATGTTTCTGAAAAAACAAACCGGCAGGTTGTATGGAAATCGCTAACAAAGTAAGAACCAAGGGCCAGATGTAGGTAGGTTTCACTTTGCGAGTTGCAAATTGCGAGTTCTAGCGACTCGCAATTTGCAACTAGCAAAATGAAATGCAGAAAGGTGTCTTAGACACCTTCTGCGACTCGCTATGGGGTCGCAAAGACCCACCTCATTAATGAGGTGGGTCGCAGTTTGCGACCCCATAGCGAGTCTAGGCACTCACAGGGATGGTGGCCTGCTGGAGACAGCAGACCACCATGTCTGTGACTGCTTTTAAATAAAGCAGTTTTTTTCTTTTCTTTTTGCAGCACGTTTTCCTTAAAGGAAAACGAGCTGCAAAAAGAAAAAATACCGAAACCATTTAGTTTCGGTTTTTTCAGAGTAGGCAGTGTTCCATAGGACCACTGCTTGCTCTGAAAAATATATTTTTTTTGATTCACAAAGGAGTTACCATCCACTTCAAGTGGATGGTAACTGCGAGTTGGTTTGCGACCACTTTCACGGCCACAAAGCAACTCAACATCGCGATGCGGTCGCATTTGGCCTTTTGCGCCGCACAAAAGGCTTCCTACATCTGGCCCCAAGTACGGTCTCTTCAATCGAGTACTCAGTTGTAAAGCTTACTCGGAAGGCCCCACTAAAGATCTATGAACGTGATTGTATACTGGGACAGTGCTTTTAAGAGGAAATATAGACGTGCAGGCACTCACTCTTGAGAGTACCTGTGTGCTCCTGAGAAAGTGCCGGTACTCTCTCGTTAACTGTATTGCAGGAGTATTGAGAAGTGCAGATACTGCCCCTTTCAAATGAAAAAAGTGCAGGGACCTTCCCATTTAAAGCACTGTACTGGGATCAACAGTGATCGAAATAGGATTATTGGCATGTATTTATGTATACTACTCTATTCGGACACCAGATGGAATACAAGAAAAGTGCTCCGAAACTAAGCAAATGCTGAATTCATGCTTAACTGAGAGATAAATGAGGAGAGGAAAAACAGGTTAATGGCACTTGATAATTAACGAACCCCATGTACAAGTATCATATCTAAGAGCCTGTCTGTGAGAAATTAGACGGGTCTACAACATCACGGTCATTGTGGGAATGGAATGGGGCAAAATAATGTGACCATTTCTAAGATATCAATATTCTACTTTATTTGACCTACTTGTGCCATAGGTAGCGAAATGGCATCTTGAATGGAGCTATAACACCCAAAAGAGGCCTGAGAAGGTCAACTGCGCGTCCGAAGTGACATCAGTCCTTTTAAGGACAGAGGGAATGTATGCAGATGCATTCAAGCTCAGCCGCCATGTTGATAGCGGTATCCCGAATGAAAAATATCATAATCACACATTAATAATGCCTTAAAAAGTCATGTATCTGCTAGAATAAAAAAAAGTTAAGAACAGTCGTATTTGGGCCCTCATGTTGGTCGCGTGTGCCCTCTAATGTAAAATATAATGCAAGTCTACTAAGTAGTTTTCCTGCTCGCAATGATAAGGTCTGGGAAAGACAAGCCGCACCATGGACAAAAAATATGAATAAACAAATCATAACCCGGTGTGTTTGTTGGTGGCACATACCCAAGGGTGAGGCATTCTAATCCAGGGATCCAACCTCATAGTGGATGCAGAAAAATAACTGCAACACATCGCATACTCCCTAGTTCTTAAATACGATACAGAATACAAGAACAGTATCACAATGCGATATGATTTCAGATCCTGCTCACTTAAATTCGAAATGCTATGAGTCCAAAACATCAGTCTGTATTATTGTTAACAGGCGCTCCAGTGGCGGGTGGTTATGAAAGTAGTGCGCATGTTTAAACTGTCTGTAACAGGCAAACAGCCATGGTGGGCAACAGTATCCAAGTATTCTAAGGATAATGAACCTCATGATCTTTGAGTTCCTTGCCCTTCTCTCCTAAGCGGCACATCCATCCATTCAGTTTCAGTTTGTCTTAATATCGGATCTTTCTTACCAGACCTAGAATTGACATACTGTTGTTGGCAGGTATGACTGAGTTGCCAATACATAGAAAGAGTTTCTATTAAGTTCCGTATGTATTTGAATTCTGTACCTAAGCTGCCTACATGTAATTAAAACATTGGCAGTCACGTTAACTTACGATCACATATGAATTAAAGCAGTTCATGAAATTAATAATATTTCAGTTGGCAAACTGCAGTTGTTAAACGATAACTTTCGAGCACTGACTGAGCCAGTTCCCTAAAACTGGGCATTAACAGAGCATAGAAACACAGATAACCTAATGCTAAGGAGCCGGTAACGAACTTACAGCACGTTTGTGAGAAGCAGTTCATTGTTAATGGTTTAACCTCCTTTACGAGAAAATTCTCCTTTGGGTTCTAGTGAGTTCTGATTGATGTCGCCATACTAATTTAAAACTGCGAATTTTGTTCTAAAACATGTCTGTGCTAACAGCAAACTTCAGATCTTCTTCTTGGGTATCTTGAGCCTTCAGAAAGAGTTCTGTTGTGCGCGGTAGAGAAATGAAGACAAGATTAACTTGACTCTAGAAGTGATGAGCTGCAAATTAACTTCTTTTGGCTACACTGGAATATAATTGTCTGCCTGCTTAGGATGTCGAGGACGAGCTTGTTCTGACAGTAACATAAATACACTTTGGTGGCAAATAGATTAACTAGTCATGCTGACGTTGCAGTCCCATTTACAAGTCTCGGCTTGAAAACTTTGCTCACATTTATTAAATTCCTGACTTAGCACCTTAAAGTGTGACCAGGAAAATTTATTGTGCCCCATCAGTATTTTGCTGCTAGATAAGTCTGTTTCCAGACATTGTCATTCGATTGCTGATCAGAATACATATAACATGGCAGATTGAACCTCTTACTCTATTGCAGGGCACACAAATGTCAAGATGTTAACAAAGGTCACGGTTGCAACAGTGAAGACGGGAAGCACGGGAAGAGAACTTGAATCAATGTTCTCTATTGATGTTTTTCCAACTTTCTCACTTTCCCCTCAACAATCTTTGCAGTTGTTTCATTGTAGTTGAAAGAGGGGTTCCCGAGCTCCAATTTCCAACATTCTTTATAGTGTCTTCCATGACGGCTAGGCTTCTTTCCATATCCGGCATATTTGAGAATCTTTCCCAATGTCCAAGTCTCCCAGCACCAAAGCTTGAGGTCATCTTGCTTTAACTAGGCCTGCCTCTCTCTACCGACCAGGACCACAGTTCTTCTAATAGACGTTTCTAGATTTGCAGATCAACAAAGCTAGGGTAAGGAATAGCAAACACTGCTGGGTCCAGGGCATTTTATCCTTTGGGTCAGAAGCAAGTAAAATATATTTCGGTAACTATAGCCATGAACGAGGCATGCATGGGTTGTCAGTGTTGAGAACAAATTCAATTGCTAAGCTGTTGGAATCTCCTTTTACTCAACATATCTGAACCCTCTTCATGTTCCAGGTTCCCTAAGCTGCAGCTACATCTCATTCAATGTTTCATTCTCCCTTCTAATGTGAACTCTGCACCCCATGATCTTTAAATATGTATATGACAGAATGTAATGCAATGGCTAGCTATATACTTTTGTAAAAAAAAATTTTTAACTGATTCGGTGCCCAGCCAGACCCAGATAGCACCCACATTGGAACTCCATAATGAAATCTCTGCTTTCTTCTTCGACAAAATTAACAGTAATAGGACATAGATAAGATAAGGCTTTAAATTTCAAAACAAAAAGTCTACCTAGAAATCTCTTTCGTCCCAGACAATATTTTCTCCACCTGGGAGGTTTATATTTTTGAGGTAGCACAAACCATCGTTTTCAAACGGGCTTCGGGCCCGGGTATAGCAGTATTCTGGTTGCTACATCAGTTATAGACTACCATCAAATATTAGTGAATAATGAAGCTACTGGTTTACTAGTAGTGTTGGAGTTGTTAGTAGCTTTTGATACACTGGACATGACATCTATCTTACCTGGATTAGGGACGTATGCTTCGACCAGCTCTCTATTTAATGGATTGAATCCTTTCTCACTTCCTACACCCAGGCCACCTTGCTTCCTCCAGGTAACTGTAACACTGAGCCTACATGATGCAGGGTTCCCAGGGATTCAGCCCTTTACTTTTGTTGTTTAACATTTGTATCACCCACTTGTCACGCCTCCATTTTACACGTATGCTAATTAAATGCATTTGTTTCAGGTGTCTACCATTCAGACTTCCTAGTTCGGCTCTACTTCTCCTCATTGTTTTACTTACAGTACATTGTTTTTGGATGTATCCTTCCGCTTCAACATGAGTGCTTGCATTGAACTGCATGAGTGATTGCTTCACATCTGTAGCCCTTGCTGTCCTCTCTTGGTCCGCCCTGCCTGCGTGTTGCAGTAATGTGCTGCTGATGCATGTTTTAGCACGTTGAAGCCCAGCCCATTATTTTTGCAAATACTAGTTTATTTTTTTGTTCACTGCCTCAGGGAGGGAGCCTTACCTTTGAAATTGCTCAAGCTGCCCATTTCCATCTTTACATGGTTTCTAGCTGCACCTTCTGTGAGACTCTACACTCGATGTGTGAACTGCGATACTTGTTTTTAAGGGGGTGCAGGAGAGATAAAGAGGGAACTAACTCAGACCCCATATAATCCATGTTTACACGTGAATGTTTGGCAGAAAAAAGGTGGTGAGGCCTAGGAAAGTCATAAGGAAGGCCACAGGAATTATGCGATTATGCGGCCATAGCTTTATTTGAATAATTGTAGATTTGCCAAATAATACATTGTTTCCTGCATAATCTGTAAATTTTAGTAAAGTTGTTTCTATGTCAACCAGATCAAAAGCTACTCATGTTCCTGCACACTGAAGAATCCTTCGCAGAAGTTGACTGGTTACCTTTCAGTTGCTTACTGCCATCTTTGGGTCTTAATTTGGTGCTAATATGATGACATTTTCCCAGACATTGTTATCATGCATAAAAAAGATAAATGAATGAAGTAATACTATGACAGATTATGATGCACTCCGCAGCACGATTTGCCTTGATTGTCGCATAATTTAGTCAACCCTTCTGCATATGTTGGTCCCCTTCTGCCACATAATTCCAGTGACCCAGCTCATGGGTCAAATTTTTAAGAAGTTTGTCCACATATTCTACATTTCGTCTCCGGCGCAATAGAAGATGCTTCGGAACTCGATAAAAAAAATAAGATATTGGGGACCGGAGTTTTCCTTTACTATGTATTTGAAAGCAGTCCATTCATGAAATGGTATTTTCTCATATGTTTCTGCCTCTGTAGATTAAAAATGAATGTAATTCATTTTCAGTTTGCAGTACCCCACCAGTCAACATGAAGGTGCAGCTCATGAACAGGACAGCATTGCTTGTCACCTGGAACCAGCCAGAAGTGATCTACCATCCGCCCATCATGAATTACATGATTTCCTACAGCTGGACAAAAAATGACGAAGAGAAGGAGAGGACGTTTGTCAAGGACAGTGACAAGGAACTGGTAAACGCCCACCTCAAAAAATAAAGGAGCTTGTTATTTTTGTGATGTATAATGGTGTACTTACAAAGAGTAGCTGAGTGGAGGCTCAGATTCTAATAGAGGGCAGAGTCATGTGTTGGCTGTAGGTAAAAAGGCACTTTGTCACATCGACTGGAAATTCCTCTGACCCCATTGACTCAAGTGAAAAAGAAAGAACGGCGTATACCAGGGCAGATCTCTTTTTTTTTTTTTTTTTAAATACCTAACCTGCAGCCTTTTATTGTCGGGATCAGGCCCGTTTGACATTATTTGCTAAACGAAAGCAAGTGCTGTATTAGCCATTAACATTCCATGAATATGAAAATCAAAGTGGCATATTCAGGTTTTGAAAGCCCTTCATTTACTGTTAATTAAAACAGACCTTCAGAATAATGAAATCAGTAATTGTATATGCATATGAAATATGCAATGGCACTGCATAAAATACCTAATGACTCTAACCCCTTTTTTCACAGACATACTCTCCTTTGGGCCTTTTCAATCAGTTACAGAACCAGACCTCTCCTTTTTTCCTCCAGCTGGAAATTATTTTCAAGCACTTCCATTTATATTTTCAATTTCACCACCAGACATTGTTATCTGGGCCACATTAGGGAGCGGCATGCTCCATGAAATCTAAGTGGAGTCGCTGAATGGTTCCCAAGGTTATGATGTAATATATAACACTTTCTCTGGTGGAAATTGCCTATTGCTCCCTGATGTTTTAAATGTGTAGCTTTGAAGGGGACATGTGTAATTGTAAACTCTGGCCGTTATGGGAGTGTTGTCTGACGCAGCTTATTGAGTATGGTTTCTAAAGGTATATAGAACCATAGGTTCATCGTCAAAAGTACCTGCTAGCCTATATACAGTCGACGTGTTGCTGGATGGTGTTACAGTAATAGCTAAAGATGTTCATATGATCTTTTGGCTGCAAAAGCCACCCTGGAAGGAGAAGGCTGACAACGTGTGAAAGTGCTGGTGTTTTTCTAGCTTTCCTTGCAGATGTGAACCCGATGTGCAGCATCTAGTGATTTCAAACACCCCCCACGCCCCTTCCCACCCAATGATTTTGCTTTCAGGTGCCAATTTTTGAACAGTAAAGTGAAAGTTTAGAAGAGTATGTATTTGCCAAATGTCCCCGACCTTTTTAGCCAGGCAAAACTTGGCACGCAGGGAGTTATATACTTATATTTACAGGGAGAAAACAGAGTACAAGACCCAGACTGCCAAGTGTAGGCTATAATGTAAGCACTGACTGATGGTGCTGCACACGACATGGGTCACTTGCCAGCTAATAGAGTACTCTAAGCCATAACTTTGGTTTCTTTATCACTTATAAGGTTTTCCATATCTGACCGTGAGAAATGGATTTCACCTCATTTAGTCTCTTGATGGTTTGCTTTTTTTTTTTAGACTACTTGACTTATTGACTTCTGTGAGTCTCACCACATGAGTCTCACTTACTGTCAGCTCCATTATAGTGGCTTGGGGGGTGGGCAAACCACCAGTGTCTGGCTTGTAAGATAAGGTCCGCTGCTAAACAGCAAGGGTCAGGCTGGTTGCAAGTGAAAACATACATGCACACATGTGCACAGGTAGTGGGCTGAGTGCAAGACAACCTTCTAACCCAGCCCACTATCTGCGCACAGGTATTTTGTCACAGAAGGAACCTTTCAGGGGCTGTTGCTGACCTAGCATAGGTCTTATAATATGAGTGGACATTAATTGAGTAAGTAAGTAAATCTACAATGCTTCATTAAAGTAGCTCTTTACTGTGTTATTCTCTACGGGCAAACACTTCAACAAAGTTTAGTTTTGCCATAGTTAAGCCTAGAGACTAGTATAGTGCCCCAGTTCTATTGTAATTCACAATACCAGATCTCACAATTTCCACATATCTCCACTTCTTGTGGGTCATTCATCAACTTTCTGTGACTCTTCTCTTGATTAGTATTCTAGCTTTTGAATCACTCTGCTGGGCCACAGTAATTACTCTGCTGGACAGCAGAACGATCCACTGCCTCTCCTCAGAGTAGGTTTCATTTGCCAGTGATTAGGCCTGCTCCTGGGAGAGAATAGAATGGGAGCGGAGTGTGCATATGCTAATTACTTTTCAGATTGTACCCAAGGAGGCTAAACTCTGTAGAAAGAAAGGATAGTAATCAGAATCCTGGTGCTAGTCACAGGAGGGGTTGCCCTTTTGGAAAGGGCCAGGCAGCTGTGGCAATTAAGGGGGCGGTATAGGGCATAAGAATGTCATTCAAGAGACCATGGAATGGCAGTCTTGGAAATTAATAAAATACTGTGCGGGAGGATATGGTGGGACAGAGTGATATAATCCTGGGATTGGGCAGAGGTGCCTAACTTCTGGAAGATTCTACCTTCACTTGCAAACACCTTCACAAGAAAGAAACTTTTTCAAGTGGTCTGGACCTCGGGTAAGCAACATCAAAGGAATACCAAGCTGGAAGAGAGGAGACTGCAGAACTTTGGAACTTCAACTTTATCTGCTCTCCTCCCCATCCCCACCCCCCAAAATACTCTGTAGGGGGCAGTAGAGGGATGGTCCTACTTGAAGGTGGGAACTGTGGAGGGCTTCCATAGAACATCTGCATTGCAGGAGGGTGGCATCCAGATTGAGGGAGGGCGGACTTCTGCTGCTTCAAGTAATCTACATGTGGCCAACAAGGAGGCCTTGGGACATTAAGGATGCAGGAAGGGAAGGCTCTTTCCTCTGCGATACTGGAGTGCAGCAGAGGAACACCTCAGGAGCCAGGAGAAGTTCCAGAAGCCAGTTAGGGTCTACTCTTGTGCCGTAAGTACAGCTGTAGAGATTCAGCTCTCTAAATAGTGGGAAAATTCTGTAGGCTAGAAGACTTGAAATTATGTGCTCCCAGTGGCTGGGGCTAGCCACCAGGAGCAAAAATGACCCAACAGGACCCCAGAAAATAGGAGAAATGCACCCCCATTCTCAACCCCCCAGCGAATGGGTTAGACTAGGACCAGATCAGCACCTTGCCCCATCTCCCGTGATTGCCACAAAAGCTCCTGGAGAGATCCAAGGGCCCCAGGGTGTGTGCAGGTGAGTGTGTAAAATTGGGTCCATCTCTGGAGCCCACTTTCTAGTTGCTTTTGTACCTGTGGCCCCGAGTTCACCAAGACTGATGCAAAAGACCGCCGGGATAGCCACTGTGCTCCCACTTTCCAGGATCCCAGTGAGGGCCGGGGGCATTATCATTCGGGCACGGGGAGCACCAGGGCTCAAGAGGAGCAGACAGTGAGGCGGGGGCTCTCCCAAGCCAGCGCTTCTCACTGGTGCTCTCCCGCAGTTGTGGAAGAACAGAAGCAGCAGTGTCCTACGCATGCAGGAAGGAATTGGCTTGTAAACTCCTGCAACTGCATGCAAACTGTTTCAACCTTGCAAAGAGTCTGCTTGTGGCACTCAGGAATGGGCTCCTGCATGACCCTGTAACAGACTAGTGCTCGGGTGCACCATAAGAGGACCATCTAGACCTCAAAAAGATAAAGAAAGGCATTTAGTTTGCAGTACTGTTCTGCAGGTCATGAAAAAAAAAACAAATGAAATAAACCTGGGGTGCAGTTGCACCTTATATTGTCTAACAGCACTTATTTGCATATTTGGTGCATTGTGGCCTGAGGGCAGTGGCACTACTTGGAAAGTGTTGTGGGCCCACTTGTTCTCAGGAGTTTCACCTAGGCTTTCTGAAGTTACCACTTTAAGCTTCACAGATGCACAGAATAATGAACTGGAGAGACTTTCTCCCACTTTTTAAACATAGTTGAGGCTTTTGCCTAAAAGCTCTGGACTGGTGGCTTCTAAATCTGCATGGCATGTACAGAAGTGCAAGAAAGACTCATGCAAAAAATTCTTAAAAATTGGTACAATTTATTGACAGTGGTAAAATGAAGCAGGGAATCATTGCATGTCTTATGAGAGCTCATGAACATGTGTTATTGACCATGCAAAGGTGCCCGTGAACCATGACATATATGGTTTTTGATAAACAACTTTGAGACCACCCCTTTCGGAAAAAAGCATAAGACAAATGTACACTGCACCACAAGGCCAATGTCCAATAAAAAGGACCGAAGCAATCATAAATCTTAGAAGTAGAGCTGAATCATGACATATTATTAATAAGGTAATTACAATGTTTCATTGATAATCACAAAGTTAACAGCAAGGCATTACAAGCTGTAACAGGTGTAATTGATTAATGGTGCCATCGAGGTAGATGTTTAGCATTGTTGAATTCGTTTGTTATTGCTTATTTCTACTTCTATTAATATGGTGACACCCTAACAAAATCGGTAGGTATGTCTTTTGACAACTACGTCGCTTTGCATTGGGTCCAGTGTTTATAGGGTGTATTGTACTTATAGGATTCAGGGCTCTGTTAGGCTGTAAATTGATAGGAGTGTGCACAATGTAGATAGATGTAAATTAATGCATAGAATTGAGTAGTTTGAATAATGAAGTACTTTTCCTCTCAGAAGTGAAAGCATTGACCAGACAACGATTTATTGGTTGTTCGTTGCGTGCCTGTGGACAGGGGTATTAACCAACACCAGCTACTATTTGTATTCTTTTCGAATCCATTTGCTTATTTTACAGAAAATTCCACAAAACTGGTCCTAAATACCGTCAGGGCAATTGTCCCCATCACTTGTCTGTTTGGAACCTTCAGTCTTCTTATTTCAGACTTTTCAGAATTCCTACAACGAAGCTAAGATGAGGCCGCTGCTCTTTGTCTTATGTATCTGCAAAGTGCCGGAATACTTTTCCTCTTTCTAAGATCCTTGGGAAATCACCGGTATTTTAGGAAAGTACTTGAAACACACCTTTGATCCCTCTACTATTAAAGTAAATGTGCCTTCTTTGCCTGGAACGCCACTCAATCCGCATTCAGGACAAGATACCCTGTTGGGTGATAGTTGCACTTAATAATGCTATATAAGGTAATAATATAATCGCCCCTGATTAGGCCTTGACAGATGGCTGCATACTTATTATTTCTGAAGGGCCTGCATCATTCCTAACTAATAAGCCACGTTCTTACATGATAGCTTTCAAACCTCTCCCAACATTTCCCATACCATTTGCACTCTAAAAAGCACCCAAGAACCAGATACAAATCGGGGTGCTTAACGACCTTGCTAGGGTTGAGAAGCGTAATACATATAATACAGTCAGACCATCCAGAAATAGCCCCTCGAGGGCTATGGAAGGAGCTATATAAGTGCCAGTGTCATACAACAGAATAGAATTCCGGGCACTCCCCCTCCAGTGTGGTGTCTTACGAAACATATACATAAGGTGACCAAGCTCCCGTTGTTAAAATGTTACAAAAAATTATCACTTAGCGTGTTGGAAAACGTTTTATCCTACTATGTACTTCTTGGAATTAAATGCAGATTAATTCGTCTGGGTTAATTTAATTATATTCAGCATTAAAAACCATAATGTATGTATTAATCGGTGTAATAAAAAAAACAAAACAAAAAAGTTATACCGTGTTGAATGTAAAAACTAAACGAGGATAATGACAGGTTTCGATATTAACTTAGTTGCAGACCACCATGTAAATTATTGACTGATTAGACCAAACCACAGCAATAAAACAGTTGTTGTTCAGTCACGGGCACTTCTGGTCAATTTTGAAATACAGGTAGGACTGAGTCTGGAGTCCCAGTAGTATGTGTTGTTTGGAAGAGTCTCAGGGCTTTTAATTTGAGTTATAACGTTTTCTGAAATGCTAGAACACACAGGCATGCTCACAAGAACCTGCGTCTCACCGTCTTGAACCATTGGCTCCTAGCAGGAGTATTTGGGTTCAACAGCCCTGTACAAGTTAAGCCTTTGATACGTGTGGCACTGCCCTTACTTCACGTGGACCAGGAAAGCAGCAATTGAATAATATTTGCCGACAAAGGGTAAGACATTGGGTTCAAAACTGTAATGTCAGTACATCGTCGGAGTGTTTTTGTTGCTTCCACTGTTAGTTTTGGTGATCGATGTTGGCGTTCAACTAAATTGATTTCTAAGATTTTAGAGGATTGAATTCATGTATGTTTTGCACAAGAGGATGTAAAATATCTAAACATAAACAGCCTTTGCCCAGACAGCACAGTCCAGCAGAAGTGCAAGTGCAAGTGCTTTGTGTGTTTCAATCCTTAGGAGGTCCCTTTCTTCAGCTGCAGAACAGTTACCCCGAAAGTGTGGGGTTGGTGTGGCCCTGCTGAGATCAAACGGGCTTCCTTGTCACAAGTCAAATTGGAAAATGTCCAGGACTTTAAGCCTTTTAGGTTTTCATATTCCTTAAAATCATGGTCATTTGTTTGTAACTGTTAGCTCTCACAGATCCGCACATGTTGCTTGGATGTTTTCCTTTAGGTTGAAGACACACAACGGACTACTTATCGCTTTAAAGCAACGTACTGCTTCTACTATGATCAATTTTTGGTAATGAAAATAGCTTGTTTTTTTTCTTTTCTCTATGCAGAAAGCGGTCATTAACCATGTTTCACCTGCCATCCTGTATCTGTTTCGAGTTCAAGCAGTGTGTAGGAATGACATGCGCAGTGATTTCAGTCAAACAATGCTGTTTCAAGGTAAGAGTTCGAATTCGAGCTTGATGTTTCGTCAGAGAATTAATTTTAAACATTTGTTCCCTTGAGGGTGTGGCTTAGAGCTGAGGTAATTGACCTCCCTACATTCTATCTCCCCTGCTTGATTTGTGCAAGTGTTTTTTCCATGGGGCCCTGTACCTTGTGAATTTAAGATGTTTTAGATGAGTCACACTGCTTCTATTAGGATGACAGATAGTGTTTAACTGAGGGATTGGTGCTCATGACCCAAAGAGCTGAATACCTGAAGGAGCCCAGTAATTTCCACATTGCAGAACTAGCACTTTTGCAAGGCTAGCTATTGACAAGGAAATGCCAGTTGCTTTAGCTTTTAGTGCACAAGCCTAGGCCTTCCTGGTCATCCAGTCGACCTCCACTCACATTAGTCTGTGAGCAGGAGACAGAAGTGGCACAATACTGGTTGGTATTGCAAGAGAGGGACAATGGCTCTAGATCTAGAAATCTATGCTCACAAATCCTCTATGTTGTTAAACATTCCACATGAGGCAGGTATTTATATTTCGATTGTAGTTACATTGAAATTGACGGTGTGCTAGTGGAACGAGGAAGACAGACAGTGCACACCTGACATCGGTTAACTTTGTTAGGAAACGTGGTAATCTTAATCTCAAAGTGCTATTGGGGAAGGGAGGTAGTGGCTTTTGTCAGTTCAGACAAATTAAAAGTTGCAAAATATAAAACCTCCTCGATTAAATGTACCTCCTTTGTAGGTTGTTTTATTTTAGTGACATTTTCATTATAGTTGTTCAGTCACAAATAAAGCCTTCTATACTGTTTTTTCGTCCTCTACTCAGTGAGTCATAGCTGATCAAGACATCTTTCTCTGCATTCACTTGATTGACCTTCTCTATGCGTTTACCTTTTTATACTAATGTCTGTTATTTAGCTCATCCGGCGTTCCTGAACTATCGATGTGAAGTTATGACTTGCTATTGGGACTTGTATGTTCGCTTTATAAATTAACACCCATGTGTTCTCAAACCACTGAGATACTGTTTGCAGATAAGCCAGGGTGTAATGTTTTGCTTTGGTATAAAATAAATATATATATATATATATATATATATACACACACACACATACACAGTTCAACACACGTAGAAATGAAATTTGAGAGGTGAAGAAACCGTGAAACTACACCACCCTTGTTTGCAACAAATGAACAAATGGGGAAGTTTATTGTTACTACATGTATTTTAGAGATTTTTCAATTGTCTGTACAGTGGTATTCCAAAAACGTTTTATCGGGCTAAGTAGAATCACTGTAGTTTTTTTGTTTAAATAAATAATCACACACTGGTTTGGTTTCTTTTCTGGTTTTCCTCTCCTTTGGTTTAATAAACCTGCATTAGTAACCCTATTTTGTACCCCAAGAAGTTCCCTAACTATGTATGTTGTTTCATTGTTCTTCTCATTTCAAAATTACGATTTTATTATCAGTGGTGTAAATGTTGCTGACTTCCTCTTTATCTGATTGACTTTAAATTCATAGGATCGTAGGCTGATAAATATTGGGCTAAAATAAAAAAAAAAGTTAAACCTCAAAGTCAAACGACGTTTAACAGTTTATTTTCCTTACACTGTATTGCGTGGCTGCATCATTAAATGTTTCTCTGTTTTTTAGCTAACACGACTCGAATATTTGAGGGCACAAGAATTGTGAAAACAGGAGTGGTAAGTTAAGAATATATATATATATTTTTAACGTTCAAAAATGCATCTAAGGAATATTTTAATGGCCATTAGGTGGCAGTACGGTATTGTACAATCCACAGCAACCTGCCTTTGTGTAAAGCTCTTGAAGCGGTTGTTCATATACATTAATGGCTATTACATTCCAAAAGATAACATTCCTAGACATTTTATAACAAGCTAAGTGTTTAAAGAAAAACCTCCGTTTTCATTTCCTTGTGTAGGTTCCCGCACATATTTCATAAAGTACAGTGGTTTAAAAGGGACATGTGAAACGAATTGTTCGTTTGCTCTGAACTTGATGGTACGATAAGCATGTACTTGGAACGTGTTATTTCGAAGTGCGCTTGCCCTTCGCTGGCAGTGCAGGGTTATATCCAATTAAAATGTGCGTGCCGTATACAAATCAACCAGTACCAAAATGTGTTGAAATGAGGCTCCATCAGTCCACGTAAAAAAAAATGCTTGAACATAGTCATTCATTCATTGTTCTTGTTCGTGCCCCATGAATGTTTACTGTTGTGATAAAAAAACTAAAAAAAAAACTTTATGCTTGAGATATTGCAGATGTGTCCCAGTCGTGGCTCACGGGGATTCCTGGGGGCGGGTCACCACGCGTAGGGAGGGAGGGAGGTACAGGGTGGTGGGAGGGAGGGGGTATTGGCAGTGGCACGGAGGAATTAACAATACAATTGAATACAAAAAAAAAAACGTACTCTGCTGCTGCATCAAGCCGCTCCTCTCTTCACCTTCCTCCATATGCTGCAGGCACAGGCTCCGAGCCTGCACTGTGGCCAATCCTGACATGTGCGCAGGTGTGGGTAAGGGGTGAGGGGGTATTGTCAGGGGCATGGGAGGAACTAACAATAAAATTAAATGTAAAAAAAACTTACCTCTGCTCCCACGGCGAGCCGCTCCTCACCTCACCTTCCTCCGATGCTGCAGGCACAGGCTCCGAGCTGGCTCAGCGGCCAGTTCTGACGCTGCTCAAAGCAGCATTGGGATGGGCTGGGAGCGCCCAGCCAGGGTGCTCCCTGGCAGACTGGGTGCCTCTGCAGGCTCTCTCAAAAGAGAGCCTACTGCGCATGTATGTATGTATGTTTGGCTGGCCCGAGGCGGCTGGCCAAACATACATGGGCAGTGAGCGTCACCCCCGTGGCCCTGCCGCTTTCAAACAAAAGGATAATAAACATAGTTTATTATCCTTTTCTTTGAAAGTTTTTGCAGCTGCTGCTGGCGGGGGCGATGCTCCTCCGCCCTTATGAAGGAGCCGCTTCTGATGTGCCCTACAGTGGTAGTTCCTTTAAGTTCTTAGCAGTTTTTCACTTCCACGTATGGCTGTTTTATGTCTGTAATTCTCCGCAAATGCCCATCCCATGCCATAGCTTTTTCCCGTGGCTGTAAACCATTGACACACTAAGTAAAACACGATAGGAGGAGATGTGGCCTAATGGCCCGAGCTGTCGACTTTCGAACAGTCTGTAGTACTTTATTTGTTTCAAAAAGTAACATTGTTAAAAAATATCCTGTCACTTAAAATACAAATAAAACCACATACAGCGCATTTTGAAATAATTAGGCCATAAAAAACGTGTAGTTCCGCTCTCTTGGCACATGGCCAATATAATGCCCTTCAAATATTCAGTTTAACTTGTCAGTCAAACTGGTGAGACCCAATGGCACCTGGGGGAACAGAGGAACTGGGTTTAACCTGTAATTCTGGGCAAATCACTTAATCTACAGCAGGGTACAAGCCGAGGGTACACGTTGGTGAACAGCGTTCACCCTGCAAAGAAGTTGGGACCCACTTTATAGTATGCCGACGTCAGCTCAGTGTAACTTTCAAACACTAGGATGCATTTAGCAATGCCAGCACCTTGTCTGCTATCGATCAGATCTGAGAAACAATGTACAGGCCAGGAGGGGCCCTTCTTGTATGAAACTCCAGCAGGGCCCACCACAAAGACTGAATTTTAGAGGCTATTAGGTCTCCTTTTGTTTGAGTATCCTGCCCCTGCGCCTAAACCTAGATATAAATACAGTAGACGGGAAACAGCACTTCACACTTGAGAGGCATGATTTTGACCTTGTTCATTCCCTGTATGTGCATGCAATGTAAGAAAATCAGATATGTTGTTCTGTCCCAGTGTGTACACAAAATAATTTAAATAGGACTATTTTTTCTTTCTTTTATAGTGCTATTTATCCCACTGCAGGGTGTCAGAGCACTTACGTACATATTACTTTGACAAATCATACAAGTTTGAAAATCAATGTACAGGATCTTACATAAGGCAGTGAAGGTTACAAGGTGTAAGAGTCACATACTTATTCATAGCTCACTGTGCTATACTAGAAGGATTACAATGCAACTGCAAGTAACACAATGATCTCTGTATTAAAAGCAGTAACCCACTTACCTATGTACATAAAATAAAAATCCGTCATCTCCATTTTACGTGATGTGCTTTGCAGGAGGTGCATTAACTCTCTATGCTACTTAAAGTCAAACTGGGACTAGACCAAAGACAGGTCTTTCCCGCAAATGCATGAACTACTAGAGTTAACTTACCATTATTATCGTACCCACAGATTTACTGGGAACACTAAGATCTCTGCAGCAGGTGCCTTAAACCGATAAAATATTTTGCAATTTAGAGGTTGCAACCAACTAAGCAGACAATATTTACTGTCACGTTTCTCCTTGCCTATTTTTTTATCTGTGGCAGAGATTTAAAAAATAAATGTCTAAGTTGAGGCCCAGATTTTGTTTCTGGGTTGTGTTACTTTTCTGGTACAACTCTGACGCAAAATCGATTTTGGGATTTACAGTACCACACACAAATCCTGTTTGCTTGGCTTTGTAACGAAAAGTAAACTAACACCGGCAGCTCATTGCCCTGCCATTCATTACCTTGCGTCATGTAGGTATTACATGAGTGGTGCCTAAGTGTAAGCATATGTCTGCACCAAACTGGAAAGTCTGCTTGAGCTTGAAAAAATGAAAAGAAATATCTTTATTTCTTTTAGTTTTTTCCTTTTTGCATGTATGCTGCATTCAACAGGACACATACAAAGAGGAAATAGCCTCCTAAGATAGTTTTGTGTGGCTTTGTTAAAAAACCTAAGGCATGACAGCACATAGCTCTGCCTTACCTTAATGAGCATCAGGGAGGCATTACATAGGTGGTTCATGGGCTTTCCCATCCATCCATGTATTTAGTGTATAGATAATATGCACAAGCTTCCTAAAGCAGGCACGCTAGCTTTCCCTGGGTTAGCTCTTCATTCCCAGTTTCCTGTCAGAGGATTATGGTTATTCTCTGTTTGTGAGGGGACATTCCAGGTAAGTACTGCTAGTGAGTTCAAGTCTTAGAAGTCCCTTGATTGTTTTGGGAAAGTCAAAGTGCCAAGTCAATCAGAGCAAGTTGCCCGAGGCCTGGCAGCCCAGTATTCAGTCTTACTCGCTCTCACTGGAG
Source organism: Pleurodeles waltl (assembly GCF_031143425.1). Lineage (NCBI taxonomy): Eukaryota > Metazoa > Chordata > Amphibia > Caudata > Salamandridae > Pleurodeles > Pleurodeles waltl. Next base: position 181,055,150 of record NC_090448.1, on the reverse strand, counting down.
GGGAGGTTCTGAGTGCCCTGTCCTTGGATTCTACAGTAGAGACACTGTAATCCTCCCTGAATTTGGTGTCCGGTCTTGGAGCCTCCTGAATTGTTGGGTAGTTGAATCGTTGCTGTTCTTTGGGTAGTGGCTTGCTTCTCCTTCACAGCTGCACTCTGCTCCAGGATGACAGCCCTTTGACTTCATTACTGTCCCCATCCCCCAGCATATGGGGTTCGTAACCGTGCACACAGGCATACAGCCCCCTTGTGGTCACAGCATTGCACAGGGCAACAGCCCTCTTCTCGTTAGAGCAATGCATCAGAACAGCAGCTGCCAATTATCGCGGACCCCTACCTGGCATGTAGAGGTCATGAGCAGAACACAGGGTTTTTGCATTCACTTTGTGCAATTCAGCCACTAAATGGACATCCTTTTATTTATCCTCATTCACATCGAAGGTTAATGATTTGTCTTTAATTCTTTAATTCTTGGTGCATGGGGATAAAGTGAGGCTGGCAGGCAGAAGCCACATGAACGTTAAGTGTCAAGTGCATCCTAGATTCTTGTTATACATGGTGCAACATTACAGCCTATTAAAACAAACACTTGAGAGAGATTTCCCTAGAATCCTACCATTTGGTCAAGCCGAGAAACCAGGATTGATCCTTGGTTTTCTGCTTTCACATTGTTGTTTTATTTATTACAGCTGTACTTATGGCACATGTCTTACTTTTGATTTGGGCCAAACCATCTGTGGTTGGTGATATGCCCTTAGATAACTTGATTTGTGAATTGGTATACTGTATAGGTGCCAAGTATTTAGTAATGCATATATTTTTTTTTTTTAAAGTGTCTGTTGTGTGTTTTCTATATGATTCCAGTGAATGGGATTTACATTTTTGTTAATTGTGTCGTGTATGTTTTTCATCAGCCCTGAAGAAGCCCCCTTGCCTTTGGTTCCAAACGCGTTGGCTGTGTTTATCACTCACGTTGTGGCCATGATTGCCCTCTATATTACAAGAAAGAAATTAAGAATATCACTTTGACTATGAATGAGTACCTGTCTATTGGAAGTATTGATTAATTGGCTTGGACATTATATATGGAACATTTAGCTTCTTCTTGGTCAATTTAAAAGTTGTGCTATCATTTAAGCAGTGCCTCTCCCTTATTTGGGTTTTTCTGACCGTTAACCCAGGTAGTGGAGCACCTGTGTTGTGGAACTTGTTGGAGTGCGGGTACATATTCCAAATCCCTCATCAGCTTTTGAGATATTCATTTAATTTTGCAAAGTTGTTGCCCTGCTGGGGTCTGGGTGGTCTTGATTTTTGCCTTTCTCACACCTGCCTTCTACAGTGATGCTACAAAATTTGCAGTGCACTCTAACATAGCACAATAACAGATGGTGGCTTTGTTGTTATGACGATATTAGGTCTGAGAGAACCATGTAATTCAGAGATATGCTATGTATAAAATGATAGATCATGTGTGCTTACGTAGGGCTGACTTCTTCTGTTAAAGTGAATAGCCAAGCCCACAGGCCAGTGTTACTATAAACAAGAAGGTCAAGTAGACTGTCTCTGTTACACGATTTTGGCAGCTTAACATGTCCAGGATATGCACATTTCTTTTTAGTGAGCGTAATCTAGTGTAGATTCTGATTACTGGCCATAGCTTGTGGTGTCTCTCTCTGTTCCTATGTCTCCCCAGTTGGGTAGTTTTTCTATGCAAACTAGCAATATTTTTCTGAAGGCCAGTACCTTCTTGAACGTGCTAGCTGGGACTGAAATTGTGTGTGCCTTTTTCTTGTGAATATCTTTGTCACCATTTCCTACATATTTTTGGAAACTAGGTGGCTTACACTTATTTCAGTGTGGAGCTGATACATCTTACTTTGAAATTTATGGTCCATTCTTCATATGGGTGTTCTGGTTGTCCTGATTTCAGGGTGAGCTGTCAGGATGCTCTGGTGAATGTGGGGCTGGCTAGACTTATCATGAAGAGCCTTTATTATGTTAGTCAGGAGTTAATCCCTGACCCCAACATATGTCTCCTGACGGGACATTGTCCACTCCAGCCTCAATGGTCGTGTCGTCCATCTTGCCCATGAAGGAAACCAAGGCATGATCAAGATGAAAAGCCGGCTACAGACTAAAGTGTGGTTCCCCTTAATGGACGAGCAGGTTGAGGCATTGTTAAGGTCATGCACTTGGTGTCAAGCTGTGGCTGAATCCAACTTGCTGGCTCCGGTGGAGACGGAGAGAGGGACATGACAGCCGTAGGTGTGCACCAGTCATGACTTCAGGAGCCTCCTTGATGGAAGAGACACCATGATCCTTATAAATGATTATTCTAAGTACCTGGATGTGGAGATTCTATCTTCATTAAACGCTAGAGAGGTAATCCCCAAAATTGAGAAAATCATGGCAACCCATGGATTTATCAAAGAGTTATGGACAGACAACCAACCCCATTTTCAAGGCCAAGATGTGGCTTTGTATCTGAAATCGCTTGGCATCTCTCACAAAATGATCACTCCCCACTTGCTCCAAGCTAATAGGGAAGTAGAAAAATGTATAAGGACTCTGAACAAAGTCATCTATGATCGCCCCAGTGTGCCTGCAATCTCCTGAGTTGCCCATTTATTCCTTGTTAAGTGACTACTGCCAAACTATGTGTAATGTTTAGTTTTGTCTAATAAAATTGGTTTATTGAAATTGCTTTTTGGTAAAATTATGAGATAATTTGCGAGGGGGGGGTCCAGAAATTTCAACTGTGTAGGGGCCTCCAAAGGGTTTAATCCGGCACTGAGTTTTGTTCTTAATCAGTAGCAAGTTTTTCACCAAGCCACTGCAAGTATGCCACTTGATTGGCAAGTTAGCAGGGTACCTTCAATGTATATTGCATGCACACATCCGACAGCTCTGACTTCTCATCGCAGAAGTGTCTGTGGATATCCACTTCATGATAGACAGCAGGCCTTCTAGGGAGAGCTACAGCATGCATTCCGATGTGCTCCTACCTCTGGCTGGCTTCCATTTAGCACTAAACATGGAGTAGTTATCTTGCTTTCCGTCTGCCCCAGTCTATGTATAGTCCTTAGGGTCATATTTTAACAAATTGAGCACCAAATTACATTACACTCTTTTGGATTCATTTTTCAATGCACTGTATATCAGGGCACAAGTCCTAAAAAAAAAAAAAAAAAGAAGTGGGGAGACTAACCAAGTTAGGCAGGATGCAAGTGACATCACGACATGTGATATTACACATGGCACCACAATCAAGGACTTTACAGAAAGTGACATCACGAAAAAGGGACATCAGATCTTAAGACTTCACACGTATGTTTAGCAGGTTGATCATGAGTACATTTGAGCTCATTACAAGTACACATGCAAACACTTCTGATTTAGGTGGAACAGTCATGCTTTTGTAAGCTACACACTAACTCCGCCGCCAGCTTACTCCACCAGACATTCTATTCCATATGCAGCATATTTCCATGTAGATGTGATTGCTTTGACTGCCTGTGCTTTCCAGAGCTGAGACCAGTCTCCTATGCACAGTATGCTTACTCAGTCTTACCCACCATTTAATGTGTCTGTGGTGGGCACCTGCACTCATTTTAGGAGACTGACACTAATTTTTCACCAACAGACCATGACCCAAAGAAAAACAGAAAGGGAAGAAAGCGAGATAGGAAAACAATGATAGAGGCAGAAAAGAGGGTGAAAAAAGAATCTACAATATTAAGCACTTGCAGAGTACTGAAAGAAAAATGTTATGGCAACCTTACCATTCAGCAATGCAACCCTAAGAATAAGTTTGGGGCTCTGCATTTGTTTTTACAAAATTACAAACTGCCACCCAAAAGGTATCTTCTACATTTAGCAGCAGACATCTCATGTTCTTATAGATTGCATTCCTATAACCTGCATCTACTGCAATGGTGCTTATAACTGGGGATCGAAATAAACTAGAGTCATGTCTTCTGACAGTGTCTTTAGTAGCCTGAAAAGCTTCTTCTTGCTTAGTGACCCAGGACCAGGGCGCTGCAGACTTCGGAGTAGTAGACTCAAAATCGTGAGGTCTTTCATGTAGTAGTTGATCTTCCCTAAAAAAAACTGTGCTTCCATCACAGTTGTAGGGCGAGGCACCTCTTTGATGTCCCAAACCTGGTCAGGAGTTACTCCTTCTGATGAGAATACATATCCAAAGAAGTGGAGCTTCTGCTTCCGAAATTCACATTTGCTGCGATAAAGAGTGAAGCCAGAGTCCTGGAATATTTGACGCGCCATCATCAGCCTTAGGTTGTGTTTGGGTATGGTCTTGACATGTATCAGAATGTTGTCACTAACACTGACCACTCCGGGAAGGTCAGCCAGGAGCCTATGTATTACAAAGTGGAACATTTCTGTGGTACTTGAAATGTCAAAGTTCAGTCTCTTGTAGCTCTGTAGGCCCACAAGTGTCAATGTTGTGATGGAGCTGGACTCCTCTGCAAAGACAAGCAGTTGATTGCAAGTCTAGCTTAGAGAACCAGCTGGCCCTGCTTAGCTCACCAATCAAATCATCTGTTGTTGGAGTTAAGTGCTGCACCCTCTTGATAGCGACATCCGGTAAACACATGTCGACACATACTTGCATTCCACCAGGCTGTTTGGGCTTTCTGGCCACAAAAATTAGAGACACCCAAGGGGTGGGCCCTGTCACCTTCTCAGATGTGCTGGCAGGCTCAAGCTTGTTGAGTTCCTTTTCTACTTGAGGCCTCAGATGAAAGGCAATGCCTCTGTGCCGGAGGGCCACAGGTTGTACAGACTGGTCGATGTGCAGCTTTACCTCTTTTCCTCTTAGTCAGCTGATGGCCTCAAACACCGTTGGGAATTTCTTGAGAATATTGGTTATGGCTTCTTGAAACACCCCAAAAGCAAAAGTCACAGTGCATGGGGCTTCTGTGACCCTTCACCCTAGTAGAATGCCATGGCCATCTTTTGTGACAAAGTTGCGCATCCACTAACTGAGACCCATACGTTATGGTTGTTTTGAACTTCCCTCACATGATGAGTGGTCTGTCTTGTCCATATGCAAACACCTTGGCCGGGATCAGACTTGGGGGGTGGGGGGGGGCTGGTGTTGATGATAGGGTATGGTGAGTCTTGGAGGAATCAGACTGGGGGGGCTGGTGTTGATGATAGGGTATGGTGAGTCTTGGAAGACATTATGTTGCGAGTATTGAGCACTGAGGCAGACAAAGTGGTGTTGATGAAAGGGTATGGTGAGTCTTGGAGGAATCAGACTGGGGGGGCTGGTGTTGATGATAGGGTATGGTGAGTCTTGGAGGAATCAGACTTGGGGGGGGCTGGTGTTGATGATAGGGTATGGTGAGTCTTGGAGGACATTATGTTGCGAGTATTGAGCACTGAGGCAGACAAAGTGGTGCTGTACCAATGGTGAAGATGAAGCAAACTGTGGGCTCCTTGCTGTCATTATCCATGTCGATGCTTCTTTCTTGTACTTTCGGGACTGCATTTACCGCAGTGTGCAGAAGGTGCTCTTTGCTTGATCGGCAAACCTTCAGGAAGTGGTTGAGCTTTCAACACCCAGCGCACCTTTTTCCCATCGCCGGACATTCCTCCAGCTGATAGGTTGACCCTCTGCAATAGAAGCATGTTCTGTGAGTTGTGCCAATCTTTCAAGTCTTACTCCTGCTGGGCACTAGTTCCGCCTCTTTGACTTGTTCCTCTTTTATCGGTTTGTGTAGGGCAGCTTCTATATGGAACACTCAAGATTTGACAGTTCTTTTGTTCGCCCCATCATTAGGATGTCAGCCAGGGACCTTCCGGATTCTTCCAGAATGTGTTCATGTAGTTTAGTGGATGCACATCCTTGAATTATCTGCCCACTTATCTCCTAATTTTCATCGGAAAAAACATGTGCTTGCTAGTTTTATAAGTGCATGTAGAACTTGTCAATTAACTTGTCTGCTTGCTGTCTAGCTTGGCGTAATAGAAAACTTTCAAAGTCCTTGCTCGCCATCGGCTCGAAATGGGGGCTAAGAGCTATGATGGAGGGTGAGGTGTGTTTTGGGAGTGGCCTCTGATTGTTTTGGAAATCCTTTCAATGTCTTTGCCTCCTAGATGTAGGATCATTGCTCTTTTCTGGGCGTTTTCTACTTTGGTGGCCTAGAAGAACACCAACACTCTTAACAGTCTTTCCAACTGGATGCCTGTGCTGACAGGGCGTCTTCAATTATGAAAGGTTCTGTTGATGGTATGGTGGGCATGATAGTGACTGAAAATGCATCAGGCCTGACGACTTCTTATTGTGTGCAGTACGTCTGCTCTTGTGTGGTAGTCTATGCAAGTTGCCCTAGTTATGGTGTTTGAGGACACTTGGTCGGGATATTACATTTTTGCAGCACCAGTGTCATTAAACATCTGTATCTACGGGTCTCTTCCTCCCCTGGCTCAGTACAAAATTATATGCTGGCAGTTATGGTACTGTCTCAATTCTTGTTTCTATCTCATGATCCAGGCTATACCAGTTTACCAAATCTGAGTGCCCTGTTTGAAAGCCACACCTGAACATGCAGCTCATGTGCGAACTCAATCACAAAGAGGCAGCATGGGGTGCTTTCACCTCCTTTAATGTGCGCACGTAACTGAGCATTGATGGCAGTTCCTCGGTACAGCTGCAGTTGCTGGGTTGATGACTCAGCCTGCCTACAGGGCGCCACGGCAGGTCTCAGATCCTACACACCTCCCTGCTCGCTCAGACGGGTGAGATCTGGTTCTCGCCAGGGTATACTACGTGGTGCGCAAACACGCTCTGATCACCCATGGCACAAGCACTGCATGCTTGCAGGAATATACACAGGCGTCACCACACCTTGACCAGGTGATTCACCGTAGTCGCCAAAATGTTGTCAGGGCCCAAGGGTGGTGTAGGAGCTCCGATATACTCAGGGTAGAAGGTGCAGGCATGTTTCAGTGTCCACAACAGCACGCTGCCCAGCAATAAATAACACTGACAACAATCTGCTTTGCATCTGGCGGTGTGCGCAGGTGGCATCTCTGTAGGTGTCTACTCCGCCTGGCAGCCTCCAGTATTGATTAATGTGACCCATGTGGTTATGGAGTCAAACCATTTCAGGACAATCCTAAAGAGGGGCAGCATAAATCCCCTGTTCTGGGAAAACTCATTGTTTAAACTGGTGTTCCAGTTGCATCACTAGACTGACACTACAGATATCAACTTGCATTAGTAACCACTTGTGTGATCTTTATTGCATCATACCAGACAAGAAGGTTTAGATAACTTACCCATGCCGCAGTCCATTTGGAGACTCGCTGAAATAAAACTTGTTGTCGAGAACGATATTTGTTAGCACCATCATTAATGTCAAAGTTGACCTAGGTTGCACACCTGGCCGTAGGAACCCACTGTCAGCAACAGGATTTTTGTTGCTGTTTTGCAAGAATTGGTTTGAGTCAAATGTTTGTGGGATACAGAAGGCATCATAAGGGAAAAAACATGCCTATATGTAAACCAGCATGCCCACAGTGAAAAGCCTTGACAAATAAAATTTTCACATCATAACACATTCTCCATAATTATTTTTGTGTTTAATAACACTCAGTGAAAATGTACAATCAATGCATTTTCAAAAATTCAAATCTTGATTGCAGACCTGCCCGTTCACCCAGTATCATAGTTTGTCACGTGATTTCAGCTCCCTTCACATGTTCACCCATTGAGGTGACAATGTCACATGGTGGCAATGACAACAAGCTGGAAAACCCTGCACGGTCTGGGCTTCTAGCTTGTCTTTAGGTACTTGAACAGCCAATCGTCCAACATGGGTTTTAGATACACTCCAAGATGTCAGCGGTTGCCTCAACACATTTTTGTTTGTATTGGGATGGGGATACGTTGTTGGGGGGGGAGGAAAGTGGGGGAGAGAAGAAACAACTGCCTCTTGGGAAGTTCTCTGGATGAAGTCACACCCCGTCCGAGAGCCTACCTCCTCATACAGTGATTTTGTTTTTAAGGTGGCATGAATGCATGTGGGTCTCTAGGGTACAAGGGCTAGGTGAAGGCAATCTGTTTTTGAAGGGTATGGTCAGTGTGGCTGATTGGCAAATTGAAGCATGTAACATTTAAGGGACTTCTGTAGCAAAGCATAGAGCCCTTTTACTATGGTAAAAGAATCAAATTAAGTGTGGCTTCAGTACAAGTGAATTAATAATCAACTATTTGCTAAATATAGAATTTTGGGGGTCTTTCATTCCAGTGTTTTTTTGTGCTGATTACAAAAATCATCCATCCTTCAGTGGTATTGACATAAGATTATAAATGATCAGCATTTTCTACCCTTGATGGTGTAAATGGTGATGTGGAGGTACTATAAGTGATCCACCGAAGAGATCTGTAAAATACAATTTTTGTGTTATGGCTAAAATGTAAAACACAACTTTTCTAGTAGGATAGTTTTATAGTGTTTATAAAATACATTTTATTCTTTAAGGTTTCTAAACATTTAAATTAATTCCATGTTTTGTACGTAATGTGTATTGTGTTTTCAATCTCTAAATAATGTTTTTTCCTTTATTTAGTACTGGAATAATACCTGTTCAGATTTTTAATATTGTTGATCATTGCTTATGTACTTGTGAGAGTCATGAAATCAAAAAATACATTCAGAATAGGTTTTCAGTGCTACATTTACAAGGGTACATAGCATGGTCTGGTGAATTAATATTTCGAGTTTGAATAATAAATCATTTCAGGGCCATTTTCTTTTTTAAAGCACTATAGAATCTCTATCAACATCATTTATCTCTTGAAATTATTTATCCAAAACTGTGTCCATACATGTGGTTATTTTTGTGCAATATAGAATAATATGACAAGGAATCCAGAATGAAACGTGGCATTGATTTTAAATTGCTTACAATTTGACGTTTGTACATGGCATGAAACAATAAACATTTTCTTACATTGGAATCACATCCTGAAATTGATTGGAAGATATATGTTGGAATTGAGCAAGTCTAGTCACAGTATAAACTCCCACCACTTTACTTCATTTTTCTTCTTGTTGAAATTAATTTTCTGATGCTCTTCCCTCATTCATCCAAATGATTTCAACACCTTTGGTGAAGCCTTGACTATTTGCTTTTAAAGGTGTCGCATGCTGCTTCTATAAAAGCCGCCTTTAACTGTGGTGTAAATAATGTGTTGCAGATTTATATATGTGCATAATTGAGGTTTATTTTCAAACAGAATAAGACCAAAAATGAATTGGCTGTAAGAGGAAAAAGAATCAATAACCAAGGTAGAATTTCAAATACTTCATTGACTCATCTGTTTTCTTTTTTTCTTCCTTTTGGTGATTTCTTCAAGCCTACTGCCTCTCCTGCTTCTTCAGCTGACATGGCTCCAATTAGCTCTGGATCTTCTACATGGACCTCTTCTGGCCTTCCCTTTTCCTTTGTTTCCATGGCAACAGGCATGGGGCCATCCTCCAGTGGAAGTCAAGCAACTGTTGCTTCTGTAGTTACCAGTACTTTGCTTGCTGGCCTTGGCTTTAGTGGTGGTGGTATCCCTTCCTTTCCTAGTACTGTGTGGCCCACTCGCCTTCCAAATTCTTCTCCAAGCAGTAAACAAACTGTTAAGCCTGTGCTTGCTGCTACTGAACCTTTATCATCCCCAGGTTCAGATGGTGATAATACTCCAACCAAGGACAGTGAAGGAACAGAAGAGGGTGAAAAAGATGACAAAAATGAAGGTGAGGATGGTGAAAGAGAACAGGATGAGGAGGGTGAAAAGGATTCAGAGAAAAGGGAGAAAAATGCTGTAACCAATTCAAATGAGGTGCAAAATCAAACTGAACCCACAACAACCACATTCTCTCCTACTAGAACTATAGAGGGAGGAGGAAATGGAACTGACACTAATGATGCGCTAAATCAAACCATTTCTTCAGCAGATAATGCCAGTGATTATAACTGGAACACTGAATTAGAAGTAGATACTCTCACCCAAGTGCCACCCTCGGCCACAGAGGAGGACTATGACGCTGAGCAGTCACCAAAAACAGATGCAACTTCAAGAAGGTTTTCAGAAGATGACAGAATCATGAACAGAAGCTCATCAGACAACAGATTCATCACAATTAACCCAGGTAAGTGTTTTGATCATTGCAATATTTTGCATGTAATGGTATGAATTTTCTTACAATTGAAGTTTATCTGGCATGTGATGCTTTTTTTGTTTGGAAAAAAATGATATCTGATGTCTGCTGTGGTTAAAAGGAGTTAAGAAACAAAGTGCAGCAAAACAAAGTGACAAAATCTCACATGAAAGGATGGTGTCTGGGCATATGTAGTACTTAATTTTGGACAGAAATTATTGAAAGTTAATTGCCCATTCTAGAGTAGGTGATAAAGCTTGACTAGATGGTCTAAGCTTAAAGTTGTTCATCACCAGATGGAACTTGGACAGAATTGTATAGATTTTTTAAATATGTCACAAGATACATTTTTGGGTTGAAAGGAACATTAACTGTGTCATGCATCTTTAGTCAGACACTCGAACCTCCCTGCCAACATGCTTTGGTCTTTTTAAAAAACAAAAACCTATGCATAATCATTTAAGTTCTTAGATCATTTGCTGTGGGAAACTGTTGTCAACCATGGGTGTTTACCAACAGTCCTCAAAACCTGTGTTTAAGTTGAGCCACTGGTTTTCGGTGCTCAGCACTGGCACTTAATTGGCAACTCTGGCACTTATTACAGTCTGCCACATGGCAGCACTGTTTGTCTAATTTAGAGATGAGCATAACAACTGTTATTTATTAATTCAATGTACATAAAAAAATTACGAATACCTGTTATCCCAGCCCTTCTTGTAGCTTTAGAGACCCAGGATAGTCTGAATTCTCACATTATAGGAGTGTAATGCTTAATAGATCTAAATGAGATGGCTGTTGCATATACAGTAAATGTACCTGAACCACCCTGGTAGTAGACTGTGAGCAAATGTGCATATCCTTGCAATCACCCAATCGTTGATGGGAGGCTGTACATTGGATTGACCTAAAATGACATATGATTTCACAGATCCAAAAAATTTAGAGAATTCTGCTGCTAACTAAAAATGTGTAGATTTTGTCATCTTTCTCCTTGTCCTACTGAAGGAGTAGGTCCCAGCAACTGATGCTGCGATCAGAACTCAACTACCAATCTCATTGGTTTGATTTCCTAGCGAAGCATCTTGGAACATGCTTTACTCTCCACATGTTGTTCTGAGTTCTCAATTGTGTTTGTAAACTAGGAGACCTAGAGTTAAATACGTAAATGTGCATAAGTCTCAAAAACCTTCTCACCCACCTACAGCACTATTTCAGAGCACCAACAAGCAGGTCAAAATCAGATCGTCTCTTTGCATAATGAAGTGGCCACATTTTCTCAATATTTGAGCAGTGTGTAGTCAGGCTAGTGTTGCAAAGACTTTAGATTGATTTTTATATGTTGACCTATAACATTGATGGACATTATGGGCAAGATTACGGCCTTGGCGGATGAGATACTCGTATTAGAAGTTCGATTATATCCTATGGAACTTGTAAAATGGCTAGCGGGATATCTGTCACTTTTGTATTGGAGTATCCCATCTGCCAAGGTCGTAATCAGGCCCTATGTGCCTAATAAATGATCAAAATGCAACCTCGCCTTTCTATTGCTTATGTCCTTAACCATCGGAAACCGCAGTGTGTTTAAGCAGCTTAATTGTTTTTAGTCTCGCATTTTGCTCAGGAATTTGTCTTCACTCATAAAGTTTCTCAGTAATAGGGAACACATGGCTGCAAAGGAAACCATTATTCTTTAAATAATTTGCATTTTAAGTTATGCAAGGAGAGCAGATGTAAAACTATATTTTTACAACCAAGCTTGAAATGGAAAGTATGTTTAAAACTGGCTGGCAGACCACTTTTCCAGTTAGCAAGAAAGTAGATCCAAAAAAACTATATTTATCATCATTACCCATAACCCACATCCCATTCGATGCCTTACGCTGTAAAAGTTCAACATTGTTATTTAGAACATTTACTAGAGCTGAGCGAGTTGCAGTAAATGCAGGTAGGAGTCCACCTGAATGTTCGGACTGGTAGCAAAATCTGTGAAATTGGCCATATCACTTTTTGTGCATCGTACAAAATCGTGCAGTATCAATGGTGTGGGTCTCAAGCCCCTCCCCAGTCCTATGATGAAAGTTTTGGTTCACATTTGAGTTGGAAAAAAAACGACCGCTTTATCAAACTCGAACCTTGCGCTGGTATTTTAAACTGTTTTTTCATTCTATATCCAGTAGTCAGTACCACCTCCTGGGCCCAAGTCATTTGCAGTTTGAGACCAAAGCGTTCTATGAAGCAGGATGCTTCTAGCAGGAACTCTTTACAGGACTGCTGTTCTCAGAATCACTGGGGACTGGGTCAACAAACTTTCTCTTATTGTGGAATAATATCCCAGGTACAAACCCTTCTAATGCAGAAAGCCTGTTTTCAGAAAGAAGGCTACATCATTAGTGTTCAATGCTGGTGCTGTAGGCAAGGGTGTTTAAAGAGGGACTAGCATGCTGTTGGTCGGTGGCACTAATAAATCCTCTGAAATGTTCCTGTGCATCTCACACCATCTTGTACTTCAATGCGATCTAGGCCGCGTGTACCCCAATGTCTCTCAAAACCCTTTGTGAGTTAAAATCCATGTTTGCAGGGGACACCTTTGGCACTAAGGACATACCATTTAACTCTCAGCTCTAATCACCACCAAACCGTTAAGCCTATTCCACATCAGTGACATTCTAGCACCTTCTGATGACACGATCTAAGACAGTGGAATTAGTCCATTTCCACATAAGTTTCAGCCCCACTGTACAGAGAAAAGGCCCCGGTTCTAGTTTAGGAATCGTTGTATCAATCTGTGTTTACTGAATGGACAAATGAGACTCTTTTCATGCTTAAAATTAGCAGAAACAGTAGGCACTTTTAGTCATCTTTGCACTCATTCATTTGTTCATTCAACCATCCACTCGTTTTTGCATTTACTGTACCACACACAGTTACATTCCAGTGAAGTGGTACTTTTCTGCCAGTTTTGGTTGAACTGTTCAATTACTCTGTCACAACAAAGCAATAATTCCACTTGTTTTGGCTGTTTAAGGCTAAGTGACACAATACGTTTATGGCAACTTTTCTCTTGACATTCCGCTGGCAATTAAAGAGTATACCTAAGGCTCCATTCAGGTTTTGACCTGGATGAAAGGATTCCATTTAAAATCTCTCTCTCTCTCTCGCTCTCGCTCTCTCTCCTCTCTCTCTCCACCCCATCTGTTGGCTGCCTTTACTGTGAGTGATAATCTGCTCTTCCACAAGGAATGTATCTGCATACAAAGTAGCCAGGAACTTTACCAATGTTTATTCTAATGGTGAAGGCCCGGCAGAGCCCACAACAATAAAGTGCTACAAAAGCCAAGCCAAATCAAGACGCACATTAACAAAACCAAAAGGCTGACCTCTACTGTCAGACCTAGGGGCTTTGCCAATTCGTGTTTATTTTCATATTTACTATAATCTTGTTGAAACTGGTTACTCTGTTTTACCATTATGAATATTTTTGGGAAATACTGGCATGTATTAACACATTTTTTAAATGGTACTTCAAAGAAATGGTACCTAAAAATCTTTCAGTAATCTAGCTAATCATTTTATCCCTAGTTGCATTTTTTCTGAACATTTTATTTATTCTGAAAGCAAAGGATCATCAGTCTTGCTTTCAAGCTTCTGCAAATATTTGCATATAATCAGAGAGCATTCTGGTAGCCTTATACGTTGCTTTATATTGTTAAACTTTACAAAGGTGTGCACATTTTTTTTTTTTTACTGGAATCACTGTCAGTAGTGCAGTCTGAGCTTACAACACTTATTTAGAGAGGTCACCCTAATAATAAAGGCTTTGCATTAATGAACCATAAATACAAGTTTGAACAGCATTGACAAACGGGCAGAAATGTTATATCAACTGCAGGCGATTGCCTTCCATGCTCTTTAAGTTTGGTACTGATCCTGCGCGCTGTCCCTCGTGGCCCACAAAAGTGATTTCTGCCTGGGCAGCAGACTTGCTTTTAGACCGCCCTCCAAGCTGAGGGCGGGGTCCTCCCATTGGAGGATTTGTGGGTTTTTCTTGGCCTTGTCGCGCCCCCATTGGCCTGATGACCTTGGGGGCTCTTCCCTCTTCCTTGAGGGGGATGCCGGATGCTGTCCTTTGCTAGTTTGCCGCTGAGGCGGCTTTGAATCATAATTTCCGGGTCCCCGGCGGCGGTTAACACGCTGGCCCCTAATGCCCCCTGCGGGGGCGGACCTTTGCCAAATCTGGCAGCCAAATGGTTTGTGCTGCATGGGGCTTGTGCCTACTTGTCCCAAAGACAAATTTGAAAAAGTGTTGTGGTTGACCCTGAACAACGTGTCCTGGATGTCAGCCTACAGGAGTTCCACACCCCTGCCAGGGTTCTAGCCCAAGGCCCCTTGGATCTCAGCTCAGGTTATCTGCTCTGTGCTTCTGGGCCCTGGCTAACCACCAACCCCAAGTCATTTCTGTGCACAATGTCGTAAACATTGAACATTGTACATGTATGAATAATGCATGGGGAAATACTTGTATGTTAAAACATAATCCTCAATGTTACTTGCTAACAGTCCACTCAATCTATCTTGTTTCAGTACAACTTGACAGACTTGTCGGGAAAGTCAGTTCAATTAAATATTGATATTGTGTTGCAGGTCTATGATTTTCTTTAGTTATATGCTTCAGTTGATTTCTTTGTAGTTCAGTTATATATGTGTGCTTTTAGTTTATTTTTGGTGTACAATTGTCGGACAAAACCTCGCTGTTCTGTGAACTTTAATGTTACCAACCTGGGGTAGGTTGGTGTTTGTGTCAGTTGAGGTGGAGTAGAGCAAATACCTGTTCCGGGGCTGCTCCCACTGTGGAAGTTCCAGCTATCTTATGTGGAATGTTTATGCATAGGTTTCGCAGCCCTGCTGCTGTCTCCAGCAAGAATATTTCCCACTGGACCCATAGATATTTAATGAGTGTTGCAGTCCTTGCTACAGGATTCCTCACAGCCAAAAAGTGTTTGCACTGATGGGAGGCATTTCAAAGGACATTAGCCCACTACATTGAATGGCAACTAAGAGAGACTGACCACCCCATGCGCAGTGAGAGAGAATGAGGTGATCACCATGGAATAAGGTGCGCATCCTTTTCTCTAACAACTTTCAATATTTTAGTCTACAGAGAAGGCAGAATTTCTTGTTATTCCTGATTTTGCTGCCTTTCAGGTATCTTAAATGCTCCCTTGAGACTAGAAATTGGTATTTGTGAATTAAAACAAAAATACAAATATATTGAGAAGTCGGATAAGATATGCACTTCTCATACTCCTACTAACCATCAGCATTTCAACTGTTGAAGTGAATCTCTGCACTGCAGGGTCGCTGAAACTCACTATCATCATAGGAATTGTTTTTTTTACCTTCTAGCAAGATGCACTAGCTGTCTTCCGCTGCCTGTTCTTTGCCTCCTTTGTGTTCTCTGCACAGCTAACCTATCTTTCAATCTGTCAAATAAGCAGCACTTAGGTTGGGGTGCATATCACAATGTAGAGGGACAGACCAACATTGCATCCATATGTAAAGCCTAATGGATGCATGGCTGGTCATTCATTAAGATTTAAAAAGTGTCATGTCTGAAGAATTTGGCCTTGGGTTGACAGGTGCCGTGGAAATACTACCAACCTAACACATTTATGAAAACTATTGACCCGTCAATTGCTTGCACCTTGTAAGCTCATGTTAGTCAAAAGGCCATGCAACCATCAGAGTATGGGGAAAATAACATTTTAGATAGAGGTAAACTCCAGAATGCACTGCCAGTGGCAAATGTTCTACCATTCTCACGCTCCCCTTCATAGAAGGAACTCCCACATACCTGGATGGGCATAACACCTGATAGAGGAATACGCAGATAACCTCCGTATGCTGGCTGCAATACTGAAATTTTGGAAAGTTGGGGATGTCTGATTTTTTTTTTTTCCCCCTCTGGGTATACTCTGGTCCTTCATAAGGCAACCGTCCCAACACACATTTTGATAACACTACATGAATGTTTCTAGAGAGTCCACTTGTAGGGATTACCTCTGTTCTCCCCCATAATTCTTTGCAAATGTCACATGATGAGGAAAGCAGCTCTATTTCCTCATGTAAATGTAGTGAAAACCACCTGAATTCACTGGTAGTTGCGCCCTCAACCTACATTTCCCCCAGTAGAAGCTACCTCATGTGTGGCTGAGCATACTGTATCTACGAGGATAAGACCCACACCACAACCAAGCCGTGTCTGTTTTTGCCTAGGAGGTTTTTTAACACTGAGTGGAGTGGATGGTGGCAGTTTTTGTCCTTCAGCTTACCCACCACCCTTGCAGCCCTACAAAACCCAAATTATTTCAAGTAATAGAGACTTAAGGCAATCCAAGAAGACCTCACTTAGCTGCTTCTCACCTTTATTTGTTCATTAGATTCTTCCTTTTCTCTTTTTGTGGTGATGCCTAAAATTCCTTGCAGTGATAAACATATTAAATTCTGCGTTCTCACCGTTCTCAAAAACATTTCCACTTATGTAGAAGAGTGTTGTATAATGTGCAGGACATGAAGGGGTCGGAATAGCAACCATATAAAGCTTACAATGACTTGTTCATAATTTTAGTTTGTTCCTATTTTGTGTGGTAGGCCCACCCATGTAACATAAAAAGAATGGACATTTTGCCTGGATATGATCTGGAAAACAAAATGATGAGCATTTAAATGTCACCTGACCTGCGATGGCGTAACTATTACCACTCACACGTCTAAATGTTTATTTTGCCAGTGTAATAGCCATACAGTTGATGAAGGATGTTACGATTAGCTTGTTTGTTTTATATCAATTATCTCGCTTCATGAAACACCCTAAAAAAAATCGCAGAAATGCTATAGCTGCTATAACATGATATTCCCAAAAAACATTGCAAAAAATTGGTCTGCCTTAAATCACTGTTGTTTATGGTGAATGTAGGAAGATGGTATTGACTTGTTGACATAGACTCAGAAGGGTAAGTCAAGTGAAAATTGTTTTTGAAAAAAAAAAAAG
This sequence comes from Pleurodeles waltl, assembly GCF_031143425.1. Taxonomy (NCBI): domain Eukaryota; kingdom Metazoa; phylum Chordata; class Amphibia; order Caudata; family Salamandridae; genus Pleurodeles; species Pleurodeles waltl. The sequence goes on along the minus strand of NC_090448.1, from coordinate 181,037,919 downwards.
TTTGGAACAAGTCATATTTTCAGAAGTCCTTGTTCAAGGCTGATTTGCTGCTACATCACGAAGCAAATAAATAAAAATAGCCCAAAATAAACTACTGATACTATTGCTGAATGTGGATCAGACTGACAACAAAACGGAAACATAGAGCCTCCTAAGTAAGTCCGGTACAGCTGAAGATAAAATTTGGATAGCTTAAAGTGATTTTTATTTTTATAGAGAAGATAGGCAAGGCTAGGATACGTTTTTGGTTAAACAAGGCGGAAAGCTCATGTAAGGAGCTCTTGAAATAGTGACTTTTGATTTTAGAGTGGTTATGCTCTAATTCAGCCACACCAGCCTCAAGACGTTTGGGTGAAAGACGTCGGTTGATCATCTTCTTAACTGGGATATGTATCCTCTTTAAAGACATGCCACTTGCAGTAACTAAGAGGACACACCAGAATGATGAAGAGACGAAAGGGAAACAAGGCTTCACATTTTGGTATTTCTGTGTTGCCTACAACGTATGTAGTAAAAAGTGGAACCAGGACACAAAATCGTCAAATATTAATTTTACACAAACAGAGCACGATATCATGAAAGTGTACAGTAAAAGCCTATACAGAGCTAAAACAATGCACAATGCTGGTACCAGCGCTTGCTAGCCACGGTTGGTTTGTTAAACCTGAGACATACTATAGTTCCAAATTGTTATTGAACCAACACAGCAATCTAAATGAACTTGCAAGAAAGATAACCTTGAGGAAAGGGAAAACGTGTGCAGGCATACAGTGTCCACCGCTGGCATGTTTTACATGTTTTAAATAAGTAGACATAATTGCACACTACTGTGACTCTCTGGGCGGGGGAGAGGCGGGAGAAAAAAATGCAAAGGTGGTAGTTAGGTCAGTGTCACTGTATTGCCGGTTGGCAAGGCTTTGTGTGATTGTGGTTTAGGGCTGAAGGATTTTGAATGACATTTTCTCTTTTGATAATGAAAGAAACCAGATAATTAAAAAAGATGGAGCTCAGCGAAGAGGCAGGTAGGTGGACTACAGCACAGTCCTTCTTTAACTGAATAAATACCTTCTAATAGACATACTTGGAATGACACATTATGCTTTCTCAATGATTCCACTCAGGTGGCGAGCAGGGGCGGCTCCTCCGCAATAGCGGAGCGTCACCTCACTGGCTAAGAGCCAGCAGCTGAAAAATAAAACAAAATTTCATTGTAGTTTTATTTTTCAACTTTGGCTCTGCCAGTTTGTGCAGAACCGGGCCGTCGGAGGGGAGTGCACCTAAGTGCACAAGTTAGTTTGGCCGGCCGGCTTAGGCTGACAAAACTAACAATCACACTTAGGTTTCTCCAACCCACTGTGTTGCACAGCTGGGTTGGAGAAACTGCACAGACTCCCATGCAGTGTCTGAGGGGCACACCACAACGCTCAGACCAATCAGCAAACCTTGCTTTTATGCTAGGTATAGTATGAGAGCAGCACCAGGATTGCGTGGGGAGCCTGTGCTGGTGTCGCAGGGATTGCTGGGCCACCATCAGGAGAGCAGAGGAGCAAGACGGCAGCAGGAACATTACATTTTTTCTTTCTTTCTATTATTGAAGTATTTTATCCATTGTCGTTCCCCAGTCCCTTCCCCGAATGTCCCTCCCCTTTTGAGGTTTGCAGCAGCCGCCGCTGCTGTTTGTGAGTAACAGAATGGGGTTTATGGAAACCGCTTTCACAATGTGGCACATTATATAGCATGGCAAGCCTGTTAGCATTATCAGCATATTGTTCCAATTGAACAAATCTAAAAAGGCAGATCACCAGCTCCAATAATCCTACATTTAATGTCTAAAATGTTCATGTTTATTAAGCAGTTTCCATGGCCTCCTCAACATCAAAGCCAGTCAGAATCCCTAATCTAAAGACCTTGGATTTGCTTCTTTTCTTAAAAATCAGTCATTGATGTAACTAGTGCCTCTCTCTGTGTATGAAGCCATATGCAGCCAGTCTCTCCACTGTTGATCCCTTTTGCCACTGATTGTTTTATAGACAGAACTTTCTGGAAATCTTCAGATGTCATCCACAGGAGCACCTTTGTTTGTATAAGGATGGATCTTCATCAGGAAAATAAGTGTCACCATTTCAGGAGCAGCCATGTCTGTTATGTCTGAGCCACTGACCTTTAGTAAACATTCGCTCATTTGTCCTGTCCGAACACTGGTTCAAGGGAGTAGATTTTCTCATTCTTTTCACTGTAGAAATCTGAAAAGATTTCTGGACTCAGACCTACCAGATAATGTTTCTCTAATAGGCAGATTAGATGGTAGTGCCATGCACATATGCATGCAGTCTCTATGTTTAAAATATATGAATGATAAATTAATCATTAGTTTACCTACATGTACTTAAACTACAAAGTTATTTTGTTCAATTATGGTGGCGGACAGTAATTTTAGCAGGAAAGGGGGGCAGACGGGACAACACATGAACACATATACACACACCCATGCAGTCATACACACACACATTTACACCCCTTATTCACAAATGCATCCATTTATACATACATACATGCATGCATCAAACATACAACAACATAAAAATACCTGCGCTGCAGCACAGGAGGGAAACCTAGGAAGTCCCAGGAAGGTTGGGGCTGCTGACGCCTTCCCAAATTGGGTTGAGAAGGCTTGTCACTGCGCGATGAGTCAGTAAGACTCCTGACCCACACCCCATTCTCTGACAAGGTGTCACTGATTGACATTCAGTCAAGGGCCTTTGAGGGCTTACAACTGAGGTGTCCAGGTCCGAAGCAATAGGTGACACTTCCCTCATCTTGAAGGGGAGGGCATCAAGGCACTTTTGCAAGGCTGAAGAGGTCACACCCACAGGGCTGTGAAATCCTCAGCCTGATAAAATTTAACTTGGGCAGCCAGGCTCCTGCTCATTTAGCACATGTAGAGCTCCTGGCTGCCTGACCTGAATAAGAAGCATGTCTGTCAGGCTAACCTTCTTTTTAGCCTTAGCAACACTGTACTTGTTCAGGGATGGGGGGTAAGGTGGGGGGAGCATAACAGTAGGCCACAGCTGTTCAAGTATAACTTTGTAGATTTCAGGATAGAAGTTCTTCCTTTGTACTCACTTTAAAGTGAAACCTTTATAGAGCTGGTGCAAAAGGGTCCTCCATGTAGGGTATAGAACCAGGCATATCGTATTGGCCCGGCCAATACAAAGAATTTAGCTCCTTGGTGATCACCCTGGGTACGATTTCCAAATGATGTACATTAACATAGCACTGAATTGCCAAAGAACGGGTCACCAGGTATAAAGAATCCCTCCCCACCCTGAAAATGACCTAATTGGGCATAGACAGTTTACTTCCCCGGATATTTGTACTCTCCCTAGCTGAGTAGATGAAGAGGGGAGGTGGGGGTATGGAGCCTGGCAGGGAAATGCAGTACTAAACTGTTGCCCACCAAGTTGTCACACTCCATTTGGCATGGGCAGCCACTTATCATAGGTTATGATAGCACTCATTCAAAGCAGCACCACACTTTTTAAATGAAGGATGATTACTTAATTGAAAATGTATCTGTGTTTTAGTGCTAACTGAATAAGGAAAAGCACAAGGAATATGTTTGGCCACAATGCTTTGAGGCCTAAAGGCAAAAACTTATGAATCTTCTGTGCTAATCTTTCTGAGTCCTACCACAATCTGATTGTCATTAAAGCTTGTAGCTTCCACTGCACTGGTCTACACAAAAGGGGTTTTGTCAGGTACTTGGGTATTTTACCATTTAAGTTTTCTTCATCATTTATTCCAAGCCATCAGCACCAAGCAAAGTTTAGTTTCTCTGAAGGTATAACGAAAGCAAACATTATGACATTAGGAGATTACCACAGAATTTCTCTAGTAAATGAAGGTCAGTAATGGAAATGAAAGATGTGAGAACACATCTTCTTACAAGTGATGTCCCACTGAAAGCTCACACCTGTGAAAGTTTTGTGCTACTTTGAGAGCTACCACACTTTGTTTGTGGTTGCCTTTTTCTGCTCCAACTTAATGTAGCAATGCATTTTCAAGTTGACTGAATTAGTTTTGTAGTTCAAAAGTAGCATTCAGATACATTTCTCTAAAATATTTAACCATTTGTTAGTTGCATCAATTTTCTAACAGTTGAGACTAACAAATATTTATATTTCAACATTCAGAATTTTGGGCTGGTCTCCCTCAATATTAAAACTTGTTGAGAAGGTATAGCCCTCAGACAGGTTTGAGTGCAGATTGGAACATTAGCATTTTGTCAGACTATAAATCTCCATGCTAATGACGTAATAGCAATGCACTATTAAGTGAAACGCGCATACAGAGTACATTTAGTCCAAGTTGTATTTCTTCAAAAATCATTTTATCATTATACTTGTGTAGTGCACTGCCCACTCGTAAAAGCACATGAGAGTTGAGGCAGGTGTGCATTATGCAGTCCTTGGGAGGAATTGGAAGGTTCTGTGCAGAAAATACCACCAGTTTGGAGATTCACATAAGGACAGATGCCACATCAACAAATCTACTTTAATTGTCTCTGTAGGCCATTGAACATTTGTGGTTGTTTCACAAAGTAGGACAACTACAGAGCTGTGATGGCCATAGAATTTCATTTGTGTACTTTGCTCTTATGAATCTTTTGCCTCCAGTAGAGGATATAAGGTTGTTGGAAAACCAGACAGCCAAGGGATAGGGTGGACATAGAACCAGAATTTTGTCTAGACACAATTGCACTCCTTGTTCACACTTTGCTGTGATCGTTTATCAGTAGTAGAAGCTAATCTGTTGAATTAGATCAGTTGATTAGCAGTATGGTATTCCCAGGCATTAGTCATGCTGCCATGCTCGAAGACATGGACATGGGCAAGGGCTTTCTGGCAGGCTGGTTCGTGTTTCCAAATGCGTTTGGAAATGTTTACATTCAAGGTGGAAAGTGTTCTTGTAAGTATATTGGATGGAACCATTTCATGGAAAGAAAATAATTTAAGCATGCTGTTAATTTTGAAGGTATTGATTCTGCCTCAAAGGTATAATAGCACACTGTTTACCATCGTAGGTAGTCTCTAATCTGGAAAAAAGGTTGCCAAGGTGAGTTTGTAGACTTACGATAGAGCTGAGGAAGGAAATTCCTAAGTGTGTTCTCTTATGAGATTGCTGAAGAGTATGTTGCCTCTCAGGAGATGGCATAATGTCTGATTTGCTGAGAATATATATATTGAAACTGGACACAAACCTCAGCAGTGTAATAATACATGAATTAGCATTTAATTTAGTAAAACTGTGTAGTGATAATTTGTCCAGCAGATTAATAACAGCATTTAATACTGATAATGCCACATCTCAAACTGCAAAGTCATATCGCCAGTAACTTAGTAATGTGCAATATAATAAATATTTAAATTTAAGATGATTTGAGAGACTTATGCACTTGACTTTGCGTTACATTAGTGCATGTATCATAAAACATGTTTTAGTGTATTTACGAGCCAGACTACCTCAAATATTAATGGTTCTAGAAGATGACAAATGTCAAATTACTCCAAAACCCAGTTGACTTTACTTAGGCTTGATTTGCCCAGGGCTGTTTCCGCATGGTGTCATTATCTGATCTTGCAGGCAAGTGGTTAAAAAACCTAAGTGTGCAAGAGAGGCGATATGGAGAAGCTGCCTTGTTCCTAGATGTGTGATAATCTACACCTAGGTGTATATTTATTGGGGTTTATAGGGATGAAACATAATGCAAGATCGTATCTCTTTTTATAACTTGACAGTTGAATCTAAAGTGGCAAATAATTTGTCCCACTTTACATGGTGATTGCATTTCTGCATCTAGAGGTATTGCACCATCCAGAGATGTAATCATGTTGAGTAATTGCATTTTATCACATAACCATAGGTTATATATGAACCAAAGTAGTTTGTGAATTGGTATTGAGGCCTTATCTAGATATAGTGCCAAAATGTTGGCATAATCATTTGTAAGTTGGATCAGCGCGTACATTCTGCATTAGGTTTTATTTGATGAGTATTGGGCCAGGAACGTCCACTTCCAGGTAAACAGGCTTTCTGACCTGAGTGCCCGACTGTGGATTTATCTGGAATCCAGAATTCTTTTTTTGGACCTGGTGTCATATTAATCTAGTGGGTGTGTAGACGTCTGCAACTGTCCCTGACAATGTGAGGTTCAGAGCCTATCATTTGACCCAGAGGGGCACAACGAGTATACCCTTGTAGTGGACAGAGGTTTACAGTGCCCGTTCTGGGTTTAGCATGTAAAGCGCTAGAGGAAGCATACTTTGCTTTGTGGTTAATAGTGTTAACACATTTTTATTGGTGTTGGTGAGTGTGGCCTGCTGAGCTTCTCGTACAATATTCTGCTGTTATGTCAATGCACAGAACCTTGCACTAACATTCTGTGTATGTAGAGTGCACCTGTGCATGTGTAGGATGCATGCAGCCCATGTAGTAATTAGACTTCGGGTGCATGCATAATTCAGAGTACTGAAGCCAATAGGCTCGGCACAAGAGAGTACCGCTTCCCTAGAAAGTGGAATTGTTTTGACTGCATTCCTGTGACTTGAAAATGAGATCCAGACTCTGAAGTGAGAAGGATGTGGGCAGGGCCATATTTAGAGTCTATGAAGACCTTGTTAGCAGGGGGCTGCTGATTACTTTTTCCAGAGCACTGTCTTATGGTTGATGGTAATGTTGAGAGGTGTGACTGCTGCTTCTATTGTGCAAGGTGAGGAAGCTTTTAAGTCAGGCCTTTTTTCTGTCGGACTACTGCAGGGATACCTACTCTGGGAAACATGAGTTTATACAAAGGGGAGGAGCCTCAGAGTCTGAAAAGCAGTCTGAGGAAAACTCTGAGAACCATGCCAAACTGGTTCGGAAGTTTGATAGTGTATCTACCTCCTCTGTTTGAAAATGTGTGTACAGTTAGGACCCAAGCCACATCACTTTGTTCCATTTTTAAAATTTTCCGGGTAAAGTAAGGAAGTGCTCTGCATAGTACTCATAAGAATGCTGTGTGACCAGGGATGGTATCTGTTTGATTGTCAGCCTCCAAAAGGTGAGGAGACATCACCTGAAGTCTACACTTTTGGGTGGAAAAGATCAGGTTTTCCCTAGAAGCCTGAATGGTCCTGTAGTAGTGGAGACTGTCTAACATGTTTCTGGCCAAGGAACATCCAGAGAAACCGGAGTCCCTGAGAGAGCAAAGGCAGGAGTGACACATGTTTTAGATCGCCTAGTCACTCTTTGAAGTTCCTGTCAAGAACTACACAGGCCCTTTATCAGAGTGCAGCTACCATGCTGCTTGATTCTGCAGCAGAGCATGTTGGACTGCACTGGCTCAGGTTTGTATGCAACTGCCACACTACACGAATCCTGCACCAGCTATTTTCATCTGCCTACTGCTTGGAACATACACCAGCCTTATTCGGCAGCAGCTGCTAAGCTCTGTGAAGGCTGCATCACCCATTGTCAAGCTATAACTGCTGTGCTACATGCCTTTGCCAGGGCTGTTGAGCTGCACCTGCTCTACTGTGGTATTCCTGCACCAGCCCTTGGTGTGGTGCACCCTCCCCTCTAGTTCATGAGCCTAGAATTGAGTTGCAACATCTGAGGACCCTAAAGGCACTGAGTAGTACATCTGCTTCTCCATAAGGCAGTCCATGCTAAAGACATTTCCCCCATCCAGCCGCCCCTATAATTGGCACCAGAACAACATGTGAAACTGCAGCACTTGGACTGTGATCAGGAGTCAGGCAGTGCAACACAGAGGTGAGTGTGAGGATTTGAAATTGTTTTAATTCCCACTACAGTTCAGGGAGAGGTGGAGGGTGTAAAAGACTGAACTGGGTGCATATTTGAGCCTGTTATGAACAATTTCTTCACTATGGCATATGCTCCTGCCACAGTATACTTGGATTTATGAAAGAGTATCTCCCGGTGGGGCAGGGTGTAGTGCCCCAGGGGGAATCTTGACCATGGGATTTTGTATGCTTCAAATTGTGTAGCATGTATTGCAGTGCTTAATTTATGTTTAAAAAAAAAAAGAGAACCAGGCCCTCCTTAGGAGGTCACCGCAGCTTGCACCACCCATTGTCTCTGCCAGCATTGCCAATCACAACCCTGCATAACTACTAACCATCACACAACTGCACATCTGACAATTCATACTGTTTGAGGCCTTCAAAGCTATAAGAATTGCTTGTGGGCAGGTATGAGTTGTTTTTAGTGTACAATTAATTAATAAACAAGTGCTGTTCTTCTCATCCTTAAGTTACACAAACAGTGCACCATGTGGCAGCTGTCATAACTGTTGACAAGTAAGTGACTGTGCTGCGCACCAGAACCCACCAGCTCAAATTAAGCATCGATTTAGTGTTGGTGAACCCTGTGACTGCTCACTTTCACTGGGTAGCCCCTGTCTGCCTTGTATTTCCCCCCCCCCACCTCCCAAACATGTTTTGCCAAGCAATATTTAAACAGCAAACTAATTCTGGGAAGTGTATTAGTGTCCACAGTTATTTGTTGGACCACTTGCAATTTGAGGGACGTGGCTTATATTATTAAATGAAATTGATTGGCACTGATATTTTAGCCCTAATAATGTACTTTGATTAACACTTCATCTTCGTTTGTGATATGGGAAGATTGCATACTATTTTTGAAGTCCTTCTAGTCATCATCATGAAAATTGCTTTATTCGGCTGTTTTTGATTCATAAAAGTCACACAAGATATAAGAAAATATTAAATACACTAAAATACAATAAGAAACAATAAAATAAACATATCCCAAACTTTAAAATAGAGCACCATGACCCAAGAGAAACTTCATAACACTTATTACATAGATAAAAACAGCATAATTATCCGCTAAGTTACCCAACTAATGCAAGATAAAAAGAAAGGCACAACATACAAAGTGCAAGGTGCAAAAAAGCCCTAAGGTTAAAGGGAAGCCTCAGTATCTATGAGGCACCTTCAGTGCACTTATTACAAATTTTAGGACAGCATAGATGACGCTTTAATTACACAGCTGGAACAAAAAAGCGGAAGCATGGGTCTTAGGGCCAGATGTACGAGGTACTTTCCACGTCACAAACGGCGAATCGGGCCTTTTGCGACGTGGAAAATGCTATTTGGGATGTACAGACCCATTTTTGAATGGCAGAGAAAATATTTTTCCCAGGTTAGAAAGCCCAACCCCTTCATGACAAAAAGCAGCAGAAGTAGACTGTGAGACTGCCATCAAATTCTTAAAAGCATATTTTCAAGTATTTGAAGAGTATTTCTATTCTCGTGGCTCCATACTCCTGCCCCAGAAGTGGCCACGGGACACATTTACTTTTAAAAAATGCTGACGATTTCTCTCATTGGTTTATAGCCCAGTCACTTAGAAAATCTAGAAAGAGCATCTATAGTTCATTGGAATTGTATTGCTCTCACATTGAGTAAAATTTTCCAGTTGAGGTCTATGTCAAACGGGATCCCCAAGTAAGTAAAATGAGGGTTTTTCAAGATTTCCTCGCCGTTGAGTAAAAACATTTTGGTCTTGGCAAGCTTAGGGCTGCATTTCATCACAGAGGATTTAGAACGATTTACCCTAAGGGCCATGCTATCCATGATGTTTTTAAACACATCTAAAAGAAGCTGGAGGGTGTTGGCTTTTCGAGCAACTAGAACAGCATTTTCTGCATAAAGTAAAATGGGAATTTCTCCTGTGCCAACTTTAGGAATATCTTTTACCTCCCTAGACAGGTGGTCCCCCAGTGCGTTGATGTAAATTAAAAAAGGGTCCAGAAGGCATCTATGCCTAACGTCATTATCAACTGAACCTCCTCTGTAAGGTCCCCTGCCTTACTATAATGGACTCTCACTATTGTCTGACCGTGAAGTCTGCTAAGGAGGGAGCAAGGGCACTGGCAATGCCCAGATTCAACATAGGAGTCCATAGCTTGGCATGATCAACCGTATCAAAAGCATGCGTAAGGTCCATAAATGCAAGATGGACCTTTCTTGGCCCTATTGTACTTTTGGAGAATCAGGGAGAGATTTAACGACTGTTCCACAGTCCCCAGACTGAAATGAAACTTAAGTCGGAGAGCCCCTGCGTCTCTATAGCCCAAGTTTCCAGTTTACACAGTGTAACTCTGCCCAGTATCTTTACTGACTGTCCAAAAGAGAAATAGGATGATAACAGGGAGAGCTCGAATCTTCTTTTTTAAATATGGGAACAATGGCCTCCTGCTAGGATTTAACCAGAGGTCCTGATATTGTGCTTCTGAATACGTTGGTTAATAAAGGAGCCCAGATCTCTTGGAATGATTTAAAAACACCCCTAGAGACTCTATCTGGTCTAGGGGCCTTGCCCAAATGGCTGTCCTCGATTGTTAAGGCACACAGATAAGTCCCTTGCAAAAGGTACCCGCGATACCAAGGGCCCTCAGGATGCCATGCACACAAAATACTGCCTGTGGCATAGGTAAGTCCCCCCTCTAGCAGGCCTTAAAGCCCTAAGGCAGGGTGCACTACACCACAGGTGAGGGAATAGCTGCATGAGCAATATTACAGTGTTTAAGTCCATTCTTAGACATTGTAAGTACAGTGTGGCCATATTAAGTATATGGTCTGGGAGAACTCCACAGCTCCATAATGGCTACACTGAATACTGGGAAGTTTGGTGTAATAATAAACCCACACTGATGCCAGTGCTGGATTTATTACAATAGGCACACAGAGGGCATCTTAAAGAATGCCCCCTGCATTTTACCCAATCCTTTGGTGCAGGACTGACTGGTCTGTGCCAGCTTGCCACTGAGGGATGAATTTCTGACCTCCTGGGGTGAGAGCCTTTGTGGTCTCTGAGGCCAGAAACAAAGCCTGCACTGGGTGGAGGTGCTTCACACCTCCCCCCTGCAGGAACTGTAACACCTAGCAGTGAGCCTCAAAGGCTCAGGCTTCGTGTTACAATGCCTCAGTGCACTCCTGCTAGTGGAGATGCCTGCCCGCTGACACAGCCCTCACTTTTAATGGCAAGTCCGAGGAGATAATGAGAAAAACCAGGATGATTCACCCCATCAGCCAGGTCCACCCTTAAAGTGACCATAGCTGAAGTGACCCCCTCTTTGGAAAATCCTCTATCTTGTTTTGGAGGATTTACCCAATAAGAATAGGGATGTGCCTCCCTTCCCAAAGGGAGGAGGCACAAGGAGAGTGTAGCCACCCTCAAGGACAGTAGCCATTGGCTACTGCCCTCCAGCCCTAACACACCTCTAAATTGAGTATTTAGGGGCGACCCTGAACCTAGGAAATCATATTTTCTGATGACCTAAAGAAGGACTGCTGACCTTAAAGCCCTGCAGAGACGACGGAGACAACAACTGACTTGGCCCAAGCCCTACCGGCCTGTCTCCAGACTCAAAGAATCTGCAACAGCGACGCATCCAGCAGGACCAGCGACCTCTGCCGACTCAGAGGACTGCCCTGCAACCCAAAGGACCAAGAACCTGTTGTAGACAGCAGCTCTGTCTAAACAACAAAGAAACCAACTTTAAAGGGACTCCATCCTCACTCCAGACGCGCGAGTCCCCAACACTCTGCACCCGACGCCTCCGGCTCGTGTCAAGAGAAACGAACTCTGCAGCGAGGACCCCCAGGTGACTCCCACGACGTGGACACCCTGAGATGACCTCCCTGCACCCACAAGGCGACGTCTGCAGAGAGAATCCAGAGGCTCCCCCTGACCGTGCCTGCCCGGTAACAAAGAACCCGATGCCTGGAAGAAGCACTGCACCCACAGCCCACAGCCCCCAGGCCCGAGAGGAGCTAACTACCAGTGTAGGAGTGATCAGGAGGTGGCCCTCATCATTGCCCAGTCAGAGGCTGGCCCGAGAAGTCCCCCTGTGCCCGGCCTGCATCGCGAGAGTGACCCCCGGATCCCTCCATTGATTTCTATTCAAAATACAACACCTACTTTGCACACTGCACCTGGCCGCCCCTGTGCCGCTGAGGGTGTATTTTGTGTGCCTGTTTGTGACCCCCAAATGTGCTCTACAAAACCCCCCTGGTCTGCTCCCCGAGGACGCAGATACTTACCTGCTGACAGACTGGAACCGGAGCACCCATAGTATCCATAGGCACCTATGTTATTTGGGCCCTACTTTGACCTCAGCACCTGACCGGGCCTCTGTTGCTGGTGCTGGGTGTTTGGGGTTGTCTTCAACCTCCAACGATGGGCTGCCTATGCCCCGGAAACTGAACTTGTAAGTGCTTTACTTACCTGCTAAACTAACTTGTACCTCCCCCAGGAACTGTTGATTTTTGCACTGTGCCCACTTTTAAAATAGCTTATTGCCATTTTTGCCAAAACTGTGCACCTTACTGTTTTCATTCAAAGTTCTATTCTTACCTATACCAAGTACCTTACAATTTATGTACTTACTTGAATTCTGAATCTTGTGGTTCTAAAATAAATTAAGAAAATCTTATTTTTCTATATAAAAGGCTATTGGCCTGGAGTTAAGTCCTTGAGTGTGTGTTCCCATTTATTGCCTGTGTGTGTACAACAAATGCTTAACACTACCCTCTGATAAGCCTACTGCTCGACCACACAACCACAAAATAGAGCATTAGTATTATCTAATTTTGCCACTATCAACCTCTAAGGGGAACCCTTGGACTCTGTGCACACTATCTCTCACTTTCAAATAGTATATACAGAACCATCTTCCTACAACAGGGGATCACCTTATCAAAACCCTGGGTGGAAGACTGCTCTTTAGAGCCAAATTCATTAGAAAAGTGGACCACCTAGTCTTTACTACTAATAACTATTCTAGTCCCACCATAGTAACGTAATTTGTTTACTGGCTGCGACCCCTTTTTTTGGGAGGGTTTGATAGATTGGGTTAATTTTGTAAAATAGGTTGTGTTATAGAAATACTTTTCTGCTTGCTACCTGCAAACTACATTAGTTAAGTCACTAATTTCAGAGAGTTATGTTAAGGTTTGGAGTTACCCTTCCTGTTATGCTGGTCTTCCAGTTAACCATTTCTCACTTCCGTTTTTCTTTTTCACAAAAGCTTTTAAGATTGTTAATTAAAATCAGACACCCACTACAAAGGAAACATTCATAGACATTTTGAGGAGAATGTTTATTTTTCAGAATTCCTTAATGGTTTTAGTTTGTACTTCTAATGGTCTGGGTGTTTTCAAATGACCAAGCAATGTCTTGGCATGGGATTTGCACATGGGGGAATATTATCTGGAGGCTATGGCCTCATGACAAACCAATAGGTGAACTAGACTATTTGTGGAGTGTGATATAAACAAGACATATGAAGATAGATATGTTTTGTGGTAAAAGAAGGTTGTCATCTGAATTGGGGAAGGGCTTCCTTCACAGTGCAGCATAGAGAAGACTTTACACATTATATGAATAACACAAGTGTGCAGGATACCCAAATATATAGATTTGTCGTTTAAAAGTTTTCTTTTAATTGGTTCATTAACAAGTTTACAAAACACAGTAGAACTTAACACGTAATAATTAGAATCGGCAAATGTACTTGATCATTATTTTTGCAGTATTTTTGGTTGACAGTTTTCATCTCTTTATTTCCAGTAAGTTAATACATTCTGGAAAGTGCGTTAGCCTTTAAAGAAGGCTTTCTTGATCAGCCTCATCCTAGGAGAGGGGTTTTGCTCAGCCAACATCAGTATTGTCTTTTGATAGCTAGTTAGCTTCATGCTAAGGTTCTTAAACTATAAACTAATAGAAAATGTAGTAAATTCAATAACTGATATGAGAAAATTCAGAATACTTTAACTTGGGAGGTCACACTCAGGAGACACTCCAAGGATCCCTAGACTCTGGGTTCCTAATTATACTCTGTGCACAAACTTGCATATTTTCTGAGACTGCACAGCTGATAGCTGTAGATCATGTGTTATAAAATTATGCTTGTCTTTTTTAGGATTCATACTTAGGTTACAGTCACTGCTAACAAAGGTTATTTTCATAATGTAGCATGTAAATTTATCATAGACCTCTACATAGGATTGGGTATATTCCCACCCCTCTGCATATGTTCAGAATTGTGACTAATTTCCTTATAGTAGGACATAGCATTCCTCCTACACCTGCAGGGAGTACCTGTCTTAAGTGGTAAATGCATCTCAGTATTAACATACCTTGCTTTAGATTTGTGTATGGTAGATTTGAGATCGGGTTGATCCGTTTTCCTTTTGATTTATACAACTGCCCCTCATTCAGATAGGTTTCATTCATTTATGAAATATACACCCATTTTGATATTCATTGATAGATTACTAGACATTGTATCATAATCCAGACTTACTATGCACGCTTCATTAAAGGTACATTTATAGCTTACTTTTAAGTTACCAGTGTGTGGTTTATTTCACAGAGAACATATATCTTTTCAGTAAAACTGCAAGTTGTATGTGATATATTTGACAGTATCTTTTTAAAGTGTTAATGCTATTCTGGTTTTAATGTCCACGTGTTTATCACGCTTCGAAGTCTATGTAAGAGATGAGTAAGAATTTAAGCAAGTTGCAAACTGTCCATCCACAGACCATAGTTTAATTATTTTATGATTGGGCTAAAAAGTAAATAGTCCAGTGGACCAAGTATTGATTTATTTCACCTGTTGGCATATTCTAAGATCAAGAGCTGCTGGGTTCATCATTACAACTTCAGTGCTAAAGGTGTGCAGCCCAAAGGAGACTCCAATGTGTCTCTGCAGATCTTCCATTTGATCAGTGGAGTAATTCCATTTTAATTGGTCCTATACGGTAATATATTGTCTTGTTTTTCCATAATTTGCACCATTAGTATGGATATTATGGTTCTGTGGAGATTGTGGTAGTCTGGTGCTAGTTTTCCACATTTCTGGTGCCCCACTGGCATTGTTCCCTCTCCATTCTTTTTTAAAGTGTTTTGCTCCTTGTACATGAAATGTTACTTTTGTTTGGTAGCAATTGCTTGATGTGATTCAAGCTTTTAAATCCTTAGTAGGAGGAATGCATAGCCTCAGGTTTGTAAGGCGATGTTATCCTGTGCTGCGGTAGGTGCACCTTGACCTTTAGTGGTCTTGCATAACCTGAGTAAGCATTATTTTATGTTGAATGAGAAAGGTAGCTGTGTGTGTAGGGTAGTAACTCAACTTGTAGCCTCATAGAAGGTCTTACAAATGGTACTATTCATTGTGCTACTAATAAACTCAGAGTAGTGATTGAACAGAATAATCATGCACAGTTTCTTTCCAAAGTCATCTGTTACCTTGCAGGCCTTTGGTATCATTTCCTTGTCTTTTACATACATGGTTCAGGCCATTACGATGCTCTGTATTTCACCTTTGTTACATACTGGAAACATATAAGATAAACTAGATCCATCATTATGACTATGTTGGCAACGCCTGTGATAATGTTGTATAACAAATGACTTACTTGATCTTTAACCGTGATTCGCGGTTCCTGGAGTTAACAGATGACTGAATCACATTCATTATGGCAGTGGCGTAGATGTGTTTAGTATTGCTTAACTATTATGATCTTGAATCCTATCATGTTGACATGAACATTTTATATTTATCAATCAGGACCTAATTTCTGTTAGTCCTTTAAGAACCAATTCCTTCAAAGATGTTTTTTGTAGTTGACTGATTTGTGATTGTCATTATCCTGACACTTTTCTCTTGCTTATGAAGGAGGTGAAGAGTTTGGATGCAACATCTATTTTGAATTTAAATCAACTGTAACATTCTGAAATTGTAATTTTAATGATGTAACCATGGTGGCAGTACCCTTTGTCCTGGTGCCGACAATATGACCAAAGGAATGCTGCAATTTATATCCGCTATTGGCTATCGCTCAGGCATATTTTTTGTTGTTAATCTACATGCCTCTGTTAATGGAGACCAGCCATATGCAAAGCAGTCATGGCCCTGCTGCAATAAGAACAGCCCAGCCTAACTACAAGACCTTGGTCCCCCTCCAGAAAGGAAACACAAGCAACTTTTCTGTCAATGTGGGCAAAAAAATAATCAACTTGGATATGGTAGTGAGTAATTACCTATAGCAGGGACTAATTTAAACATTACACCCATTACTGTTTTGTTTGTTTCTCTGCCATAGACTGTTGGCATACTGAGGCATGATCCTGTGCTCACTGTGCTAGGAATCAAGCTGTCCATATTGGAGCAACACAAGCCTAATTTGCATATGGGTGATCTCTACCTAGTGTGCCATAGTGGGCAACAAATGATGTTCTGGGACGTGGCTTAACGAATTAGCATTGTTTGAGTTTAAGTCAAGCACTCCATCCATTACTCTTTTATTTTCCCCTCTTCCACCCGTGGTCGCTTTGAGCTTTGAAAACAAATGCCATTATGAACACGGTTATGACTGAAAATATATTATTATGATTGGGGGTGTAGAACTGACTGCTGTTGGACACAAGTTCTATAAGCCCCTGGTAGTAGACCGATGAGTCTGGCCTTCAGAAATGAAGGACGATCAAGTCCTCCTATGCACCTAAGTGGAGTACACCGATTTTAGCAGATTGTCAGTGATAACAGTATCTCGCTTCGTGAGGTTTCCCAGACTTCATGTATTGTGAAAATGCTCTGAATATTCTTACCAAATACCAGTCATGAATAATACTGCCTGTTGGGGAACCACGTGTTACTTGTACTTACTAATAGGTCAGAACAAGATAGCTGGTGGTAAATGGTTCCAATTCAGTCTTTGACACTAAAATGATCAATCTGGATTCAGACCTGTGGTAATTTAATTTTTGGGACCTCTATGGCTTTGGTCTGTTCTCCTCAAGAAGGGGATGTTCTCTTTCCTAGATAAATGTAATACTCACTGCATCTGTGTACAGGGTGCTTAGGGTTCGGTCTTAGGTTTTGTTTAGCATTCACATTTCCCCTTCCTTGTGGCCAGTCGCATATGATCCTGAAGTTCACACCTTGTGAGACTGATTACACCACATGAAAAATAACACGTCGACGTAGGCTGTGATATAGGCAAAACTACAAGGAATCTCAACCATAGGATCAAAAGAGAAATATAAAACCATGACCACGTTTTTCATTAAAAAAGAAATGTTAAACCAAGAAAATGTTTTGTATTTCTTTGACTACTTCAAGACTTAAAATAGTGTTCTAAAATTGATCTAAGAATATACAGTAGACTTGCCTGGTGCCTCCATTATGATACAAAAAAAACTTGCCATTCTAAAAAATAAAAAAGATTCCACGCTTTGTGACTAGCCTCTACACATTATAACCACTGCTTGATATTTATTTTAAAAATATAAACTATTCCAGGATGAGGCAACAAACCATTGGCATTAAACTATTTCTGAACTCGACTCTAAGATGATATAAAAGAGTATATAAAATGGTTGCTGACTCCTTATTCGTCTGTAAATGTATTTGGTGCAATAGAGCAGGTGCTGTATTCACTTAAGGTTTCATCTAGAGTTGCACAATTACACGAAGATACCTTGCTCCTGCTTTAAAAAAAAAAAAAAAAAAGTATTTCTTAGGTGTGTTCCTTTTTTACTCTTCTACTGTAGCTATTATTTCATCAAACTACATATTTTCACTTTTCTGATCTCTCCTTTTTGTCACCTGAAAATACATTTGCTTTGACAAGTCTTTTTTTGTCAAAAATATATTTTCTATATTGTTCCAGTTTTGAAAATGCTTTAATGTGGATATTAATATTGTCAAAATAGAAAATAAAACACAAAAGTAAAAGTAGTCACGTGATATGTTTCTTAAGTATGTTATTTTCAAAGCTGTTTATAAATTTGATTACAGGCAGTGCGATTTTTAGAATACTTAACCCTCAAACCTTTTAGAAATGGCATTTTCTTTTTGAAAGGGATGTTGTTGACTGATATTTATGATACAGGTTTCTTCATGTATGTATCCTGTGAATCTATAGGCAGGAACACCGGTTTCCTAGCTATACAGGCTCTTGTCAATAGCCATATTCTGCTGGAAAGTAGTCAATTTGCATTCTCTTTGGTTATAATCATCATGTTAAATATTCCTGTGACCGGCCAAAAATTCTGCTGTGAGGTAGTTCTAGGTCTTCAAAAATGGATATGTCTAACTTAGTTGAGACTGTTGCTCCCTAGAGCATTACCATTCCCACCAACACCCCAGATGCAGTACTGGCACTTGCTTATATACTTGCTGTAACACATTTAGAACCGTGGCATTAGCTGAAATGTTTCAGCTTTCTTTGCATATAAGTGTGTTTAATACAAATATTCGTACACTGCCTATCAAAATTATAATGAACACTGTGGAAAAAAATAGGTTATTAGCTGGGAAAATGGGAGTCCTTCCCAAGTAATAAGTCCAAAATCTCGTCAGGCCCAACACACAAGAACAGTAAATAAGCTGAACGGAACTCCAGTAACTATGACATAGAGAAGCCACTTAAATTACAAAAAGTGTTTGATGCATTTAGCCCTACCAAAACAATTAAAAAGTCAAAGTATAACACAATAAAACATATTCAACTTCCAAAAATCAAGAAATTTGTTTAGAAGAAAAATGACACAAAAGTGGTTAAAATTCAGTTGTGGAAACTGGAGATATGCGTTTTTAACATTTTATGGCACAACTAAGCAAAAGTACATTGTCTATCAGAAGCCACTCTTCCCAGTTGATCAGGTGCTAAGTGTAATTTCAGTCAAACGTAGTTTTTACCTTCTGACCAGATCTTTTATTTATGGAAGTCAATCCTCCAGCATGGCAAGTTTGCAGGCTGTATCCAAGGAAGCCCACTCAAAGTCTGATACCCTTTGGCTGACGTTCTACTGAAGCTAAATGTTTTGGTCAGAAAAGCTGTGAGTTGGAAAATTCAAATTTCCCGCATGGTATAGTCCACTAGTTCACATCGGGCAGAAATGTTTCATGCAAAAACTTGGTCATGATTGTTAAGAGACTTCATATTTATTTTTTTGGGGGGGGGGGGTGGTTCGAACATTTCCACTGGGACAAGCCTAGAAGCACTAGTTAGGTAGGTCACACTGAAACTGTACACCGTAGAAGCGAGGGCCCAATTAAATTTTCTTTGTAGCTGCAAAACGCTCATAGTAAGACCAACCTGATATTCCTGTGCACCAGTGTCTCACCTTGTGTGATTTGTACCTATCTTCTAGAGAAAGCACATTTTCTAAGTCCCAACATTTACAATATTTTGGAGTAACTCCTCCTGGTCACCTCTAAGGCTCCTAGCCTCAGAGGAAACCACCTGGAGTCCAGGAACCTCTCCAGCATATGCCACCAGCACAGAACATGCCAAGTTGACTTACCACTGACCAGTTGGTCACTCTAGGAAACGTCTTCTTTCAGCATTTGATGTAACCACAGAGGAAGCCAGCCAACTGACCCCTGGAGTATACTTCTTAGTCGTGAATATAAGTGAGAGCATGCCCAGCGGTTTCGATTACTGAGAGCAGACATCTTCCTCTTTTAATGTTCCACAGGTCCAGATCTATTATGAGCTCGGGATGAGTGGTTGCTTTTGTAGAAATAATTATCTATTGAGTAGGACTGATCCCTGGACACTCCATAACCACTGACCACAAAGTTCCCAATAGCAACCCTTCCCCTTTTGCAGCACATCTTGTTTGCCTTACGGAAAAATATCCCAGGTGTGCACCATTTTCTGGGCGAGTCAAGACAGAATCATGGCTATTCACGGAATCCGCTTTCCTGCTAATTATTTTTTTTTTCATGTGATGTTTGATAAAATGTCACTTTGTGTAAATATACATACCTTGTCTTTATATATTCATATATATGTAAAATATTTCATCCAGAGAAAACTACAGATAGATCTTATTTGGGCTAACTGAATCATTTTTAGGGTCAAGCGCAAAGTGCTCTCTCCCTGCTGCATTCGCTCTATGGACTTGTAACCACGCCCACTGCATGCCCATGAGTTTAGTTGGTTTGTGGGCTTGCCTTTTAAAATTCACTTGCTTTCATTAGTGGAAGGCATGCATACTTCATGCCTTTTCCAGTGTTTAGACCTCCTCTTGCGCACTAGCAAACTCTACTGAAAACATACGAGACTCTGGGTTTTCCGTATGGTTTCTGGACTACGTTTTTCTATTTATTTCCTATGCAGCGCGAACTTGCAGTAGTCGAGCGCGTTGCATCACATCAACCCTGTTACATGGATAATGGCATTTTTGCTGATAATACGTTTGACTGAAATCAAACTTCTGTTTTACTTTTTATTTTCAATTTATGTGGCAAGAAATGTGCAGTTCGGAATTTACAATGCAAATAGCTCTTACTCGAGGAAACACGAGACCCATTGCATTGCAAATACTTATTTACAAGCTGTTGGTAAGACTGCCAAATAAGTCAGACAGGCTTCAAAGGTGAAACTTTTCTAAGCTCTCAGCAAAACCTAACAGGTAGATCCTATTATCTGCATATTCTGTATGCCTTATTTTTTAAGCATATTATTCCTTTATTCCTGTGAGATGTGGATCGTTTTGTATTAATTACTACTCCTAAACACAGATAAAAAGCAATATATAGGCCATTCATTTTTAGTTGTGTGATCAAATGCCTTTATTGTATCTCCCCATTTGATTTACCTGCACAATTTAGATGTTAGAATGTATGACTCAGTATTCATACAAAACCCAGATGTTAGAATGTATTTTGTCAGATTTCTTCTGATCCCTGTGCACAGTCCACAATGCCCTTTGTGACTACTTATACCTTCCAGTGGATCACACTTCAAAGTATGCACTTTATTAGAAGGTGGAAAGGTAAAATAAAGAAAGATAAACACTGCATCCTGTTTCCCTCCTTTAAAGAAGGCTTGTTAGGCTGGGGTGAAATCAGTCATGCCAGAGCTATGCCTCTGTAAGGACAGTCTGTCTGGACCAGTGTCTCTTACATTCTAGGCTCACATTTCAGTTCCAGAACATCTGTGAATGGCATGCAGACAAAGTCCCCTGAAATAATAGTAGCTCAGTAGGCATTCACATGCTGAGTAGTTTCTTGAAAAGATTCTTGCCTTAGGTAGAATCATTCTGCCATGATGATGCTACATTGTTAAATCAGTGCTCAGAGCCAGATTGATTATAAGTCAGTGGCATCTGTAAAACAAAAGGACTTTGGTATACTTTTGCAAAGCAAGGTATAGTCATATACCTTGCGTTCTCTCTCCTTTGAAATTACGTTTGAGTACTGCAACCTTAATATGATGTGGTTGGATCCCGAAAATGGCTCACCCACAGTGTTGTCCTTATCTGCTTAGGCTTTGCTGCTAGGGGATTCATATACATATGTAACACCTGGTTGCTTTCTCCAGAATAACTGAAGTATACAAAAAAGTGATGGATGGATGAAATGTTTGAATTAATCTAAGTCATTGATATTAACTCAGGGCTGCATCCAGTCTATCATTATTTTGCACGCTATGCTACTTAAGTTTGAAGTCCGCTACATGCAAATCGGTCTTGACCATTCTCCAATCGGAAAATTCCAGACTGAAGTGCCAAGCCAGGGACTCCATGAATAGGAACGCAAGCAACTTACAACGTGTTTTGCCATAGTTATGGGCTTATCAGCTGGGTACAGCTTGTTTCCATTGACAGTGTGTGCATGGGACCCATGTCTGGGCTTAATTGTCCCACCTAGGGCACCAAACTGAAGTATAAAAAGAAAAGTGATGGATGTAATGCTTGAATTAATTTCAAGACTGGGATGTGGCCCCAAGCAGTTACCAGTGGCTGAGATTAATTCAAGCACTTCATCACTTTTTGTATATTTTATTTTCTCCAAAATGTCAACATCTCACAAGCATTAAAGCTCTTAAGTAAGAAAAACCATAGTGTTAGAGGTACAAGTGAATTACCCATTCTTTTTATTGTCTCACCCTGTTAGTGATATCTTGATTGTAACAGAACTGTGAATGTGTTAGCAGGTTAGACACCTTTTGATCTTCAAATGTCATTTAATCCTGCATTATATTGCCTTGTAATTTTCTTGCCACCATAATAGTTTCAAGATTTGATGATTGGCAGAATGCAAGGAAAGGCAATTTCGGGAAAACCTCTCACATTTATATATTTTGATCAGAATGTGGTGTAATTCCTTGGCAATCTTGCATATCGATTTTTCCTGAGTTGGTTTGACCCTAATTTGAGAATCTTTTGATTTCTATTCTAAGACGTTGCTCAGAGTAATCATGATTCCACAGGATATTGATTATCTATTTTCTGTGGTTGTACCCATGGTTTATAAAGACAAATATCAGTCTTTGTTTTCACCCCACTGTGCTGTCTGAACATGTCCAGTTGTATGGTATAGCTTGATAGAATATCATGGCATGCTTTGTATCTCCATGTAAATGATGTAGCTCTTCAAATAGCTGATCAGATCAGGTGTGAGATTATTCACTTGGAAGGGATCTATCGCCACCAAATAAATAAGCCGCTCTGCTCTGGTTAGGTGGAAAAGGAGTTCTTAGAAAATGTCAGCTCATCACATGGTAGCTATGGCACTACCAGTAGGTATTCCCAGACAAGCGTGTGTTAGATTCAATTAGTATCAGATTTTAAACTCAAGAAACCAACGCAATAAAATTGACAGACACATAAAAATAAATAGATAATTAAATGAGCAAATGACACCTAACTATAACGTAATTTCACATGTCCATAGTGATATTATATGTGAGGTGATAAGGAGTGATAAGGAGTGCATGGTGGTGAGCAAATTATAGATTGCTCAGTAAATTATAACTGGTAAATTTCACGTTTGTGTTTTTTTTTTTTTACTGTTATTTTTTGTATTATTTGAACACCCAACTATAAAGTCAGTTTAAGCTTTGTTGTTTGTTCTTGAAATTCTGTTTCTTTAACTTAAGAGAAGATCTTATTTCCATATCTAGCTAATATCACAATTGTTTTTTTCAGTGAGTTTTTTTTTTTTAATCCTATTTAGTCAACTTCCCTGCAGAGCACTCCTTTCATCTGTGTACAGAAGTAGAGACTGGCTTTTGGCCATTCCATGTGCCCAACCCCGCCATGGGCAGTCAAACCCCACTCTGCACGACCTTTGGCCCAACATTCCATAGTCACCCTCACCATGCAGACTGTTTTCATCACTAATGTAATTTCACATTTTCAATGTGTATTTTTTATTTTTTTGCAAAGTCCATGTACTTGCTTTTATTGGTACAATATCCCTGGATAGGGGATGGTGTGCCCCCAGTGGAGAGCCTCCCGTCACACAATCCTCCCAATATTTGCCTCTTTCTGACCAGCTCAGGTTGAGCGCACGGCAAATGCTGATGGTGTTTAATAGTTTACTCTGCCTGTTGAGACAACAATGCATTTCACCTTGCACCTTTGACAAGTTCCACCCAGTGGTACACAGCACCATGTTTTTAAAGTGCTCTTGTCTGCACAAAAAAATTAAACAGTGGACATTTGATCCATCTCCAAATGGGTCCGTCATCTTTAGAATGGCAAGTTTCAGTTGCTTAGGAAATACCATAGCCAGTTTTGCCTAAAGGTTACTTTACAAATATGTACAGTTCTATGGTGATATATCATCATGAATTCAGTTCACTAATATGATTTAACATACTCTTAAATATTCTTATAAACAAAGGTGCTAGCAATGTCAGAATATGAGGGTAACTTGTAATAATCATAAATATCACTACCCTATTGTAATTTCCAAGTGGACTTCCTGCTAACTGTTGTGGTTTCTTGTACTGCAAAATAAAACGTTTCAATATAGTGGCCCGAAAATAACCCCCATGTGGACAGTATTAATACTAAATGTTCTCACCAAATATTTAGGCCACCTCCATGTTGGTAGACAATAAGTCACAAACAAATCAACTTAATCTTGTCCATAATAATTAGTATAGTCATTGTCCTGTGATGATTAAAACACTAATTAAAAAACATGTGCATATCATGGCCGGTCAACTGTGAAAATTCCCAAAAGCAAAATGGAAATATTGGCAGAAAGGGGTGCTCCAAAGCCCTACTGTTCATTACAAATGGACTTTCATTTCTCCCTCTGAATTTGGACCCACAAGATGTTTTGTTTCCAATTCTAGAATGCATCTTTGTTCTAGTCACACGTTAACTCCCCTAGGATTTCTAGGTACTCTGCCCCAAAGTATGTAATTTGTTCAGAGAGGTCTGTATGTTGTTCATGATAGTGGCTTACTGCCAGGGGACTATTTCTTTGTTTTTTTACTGTTCTCATATTTTCATCAATGTGCTTCTTTATCAGATGTATTTTCCTGCCAACGTACTGCATCCTTCAAGGGTACATCAGCATGTAGACATGTTATTTAAGGGTGAATTGTCCACATCTCCCAACATGCTGTGTAATAGTTTGTCTTCAACTGATTCATTTCTGAATTTAATATCGGGGTGTGTGAACTCTGTTTTGTTTTCCAATTACAATATCAGTACGGACACAATTCCAATTCCTATGTTTGGTCATTAATTTTACGATCGTCTTGTCACTCCTACTATATGTAGTGACAAAACAAAATGTGGCAGCTTCTGTACGTTCTACTGCTTTATTCATAGTCATGCTTTTTTGAAGATACTCTCTCTTGAAGCTCTTCAGCATTGGTGTTTCTCTAGTTTGTTTGCTTCTGTTACTGCAGTTATGTCTGGCTCTAAGCTCACCAAATGGTATCCTTCATTTTAAGCCCTTAGTGTGATTGCTGGTGGCGTAGAGGGCATTGTTTTCCTCTAGTGTTGTATGTAAGGATGTGTCCATAACTGAAATTTTGACATCCTGAAAATCTGTCTCCTTTTGTTAGTAAATGTCAAGCTGATTTCATTGTTATTCTGTGTGTCAATAAATTCAGTAACTAGCCTCTCACTACCATTCCTAACGTAGATAACATCATCTGTGAATCTGTACCATACATTTATATGGTTATTGTACTTCATCATACTTTTTATAAGGGACACTCTCCTAAATTCACTTAGCTGGGGGACGAAGTAGGTGCCCATAGCAGTGCTTTGGATCTGCTTGTACAAATTCCCATTGAAATAAAAAATAGGTATCTCCATTCAGTAAGATATTGTTCTTGTTGGCATTTTTGGATGGAGCAACAGGGATATAAGTCTTGCTCTCAAGACGTGACTGCCTGCTCTGATGCCATTCATATGTATCATTCTGATATTCAGTGATGTAACATGTAAAGTCATAAGGAGAAGTTCCTTTCCCCATTCCAGTTTCTGTAGCTTAGTAAGGTAACCCATACTATCTTTTATATGGGTTTAGGTAAAAATCATTGTACTTTGATGCAATTTCTTATAGGTTATTTATAGATACTAGTACTTGCGTCGCCTGTAGTTTTATTTTTTTTTATCTTGGGTATTTCTGAAATATGGTAGCAACATGACACATCCAGGAAATTTGTTCTTGAGAAATCCATATTGTTCCATTTCTAGAAGTCCTCTTTCTCCAGTTTTCTCAAACTCTGTCTATAGTGGCAATATCAGATTACTTTCAATTTTCTCATAGCACATTAAATCATTTAGCTTTCCTTCCATCTCTGCAGCATACTTTGCCTTAGACATGAGGACGAAGTTGTAGCCTTTGTCAGATGGCTTGATTACCAAGTATTTTTTTTTTTCCATTGGACCTTTCAGAGCCTTCAGTTGTTTCTCTGTTTTCAGTTTCTTTCAGTCTTATTATTGCTTCATGGTATGAATCAACCGAATCATATTCTAAATCCCTGATGAGCCCGGCACTGGGGCCGAAATGTTTCAAAAAGGGGCCATGTGACTCCTCTCCCTGACCCTTGAAAGGCCATGAAGAGCACACACTTGGGGCAAAAATGATGTAAAATGGGGAGACGGCAGCACATTCCACCCTTCCTAATCCCCCCACCCCCCCCCCCGCCGCGAGCCGTTAATAACCTTGGGGACCCCGTTACTGGGGGACGGCTCACATGCTATTTCCCAAGGAGCCCAGGACATAGCGGTTTCCCAGCCCACACAGGCACTGGCATGGAAACCTGTATTAGCCCCCATCTATCAGGAGGATTTTTGAATCTCCCACCATGTGGAAGCAAACACCAAGTCCACTCCTAGTGGGCAGGAGCATTAAAAATGCTCTAACTGTCTGGGAGCAGACTTTTGATCTGTTCCCTACCTGCTCTGATGCGGCCATGGAAACAGATCAAAATGTTGCTCACACCCAGAGGGAGCAGCATAAGTAGCTGCTCCCTTTGGGCAGGAGGAATGCGAGCTCCTGCTGCATGTAGGGAGCCGGCAAGGCCATGGGTGTCACGGTCCCCCCACCAGGATCTCCTAGGATGACGTTGTAGTGCACTCGGTGGGGATTAGGCACCTACCTTTCAGTGATGAGGGGCCCAGGGGCTAGGTCTCCTGTGCCAATAACTGCTCAGGGAGTGGGGGCGCGTGGCTCCCCTTTATTTATATGGTTCTGGGGTTGGGAACCCCAGGGCCTAACAAGGCTTGGCGAGGGGGGCCGCATGGCCCCCTCCCTTTAATTAAAATAAACAGCCCAATGGGGTGGGAACAGGGCCTAACAAGCCACACTTCTCCTTTAATTTGGAAAAAAAAGGGCCCTGTGGGATGATGTCACCAGGGCCTAACAAGTCATTACTTTAACCTTTGCTTTTCTTCAGTGAAAATATATATAGTAGGGTCCCAAAACATTTCCATAGGGAAAATTAGATGATAAAGCAGATTAGATGAAAAAGCAGCTATGCAGACTTACGGAATTAAACCAAATAACAAAAAGCTCACTTTCTAAGTAAAGATCTATCTTTCTGCCAAATTTGGTCAACGCTGTTTAGTATTGTTTGAAAAATGAAGGTTCAGAATTCATAGATATATTAACAGTTGGTTCCATGGAACAACAATCTTTGTTGGTTTTTATTTTATTTATTTATTTTTTAAAGAGAGCATTTTAACTAGTTGTGAGTATTTTGTTTCCCACTCCTGCAGGAGTGAAATGTGCTGTGATTGACTGGCCACAACCTGAATAAAAATGTTACACCTGCCATTACAAGACACGGGACGCTGTCCCAGTCTCCTGAGAATTAAAAAAAAAAAAGTACAATGGGACAGTTTGAGTGTAATCTGACCCCTGGACCTTTTGGGAGAGACCCTGAGTCCAATTTTTTTTTTTTTTTGCCACATTGCCATTCTGTGGGTGCCAGTGCGGCCCGTATATGCTCCCCCGGGTTGCCCACAGAGCCAGCCCTGCCTCCTTCACTCCTGTGGAACCAGAAAAGCAATTTAGAAAAAGATAAGATGACGGCTTGGAGTTCCTGGGTAGTTGATGCTAATGGATGATTGACCGCCTGCAGGAGAAATGGGTGCAAGGCCTGGCGACTGTTTGCAGCAAGGATGGGCAAACCTGCAGGGGGTTTGAGTTAAGCACAAGGCCTTTGCTCATGCACTGCAAGGAGTTGTATGTGTGTGACGACTTGTTGGCTGCCCCTGGGGCTTTGGGCAAAGGCCTGGCTGCAGGACAAGCCCTGTGGCCAACCCTCTGATGCACAGTCACAAATGTATTGTTATAAGATATTACTTTGCATTTAAAAAGAAAAAACTGAAATTCACAAAAAAAAAAAAGAAAGGTTAAAGTGGAGTTATACTTGAGGAAGGTAGTACAATATAACTCAGGTTAAAAAACGTACAAATTCACTGAAAAAACGTGTGTGTGTGTGTACATATATATATATATATGTATGTGTGTGTATATATATATATATATATGTTCGCTGGCATGTGTAGCTGCAGATACACATGCTGTGCATTATCCTGCCATCTAGTGTTGGGCTCGGAGTGTTACAAGTTGTTTTTCTTCAAAGAAGTCTTTTTGAGTCACGAGACCGAGGGACTCCTCCCTTTCGGCTCCATTGCGCATGGGCATCGACTCCATCTTAGATTGTTTTCTTTCCGCCATCTGGTTCGGACGTGTTTCTTTTCACTCCGGTTGTTCGAGTCAGAAAAGTATTACAAACTCTCTAAATTCTTCAGAATTGTTTTCGATCGAGTACCATCTATCATAGACACCTCGGTACCGGCGGACACAGATCTCTACTTGCCCTTCAGGGCACCCGCGCGTAAACTTGGGCCTGGTCAGCCCGACCAAAAGTCTAGTTGAAGCCTCATGGACTGGACCCCGTTTAGATTCTGCCCTCGGTGCCAGCCAAGTATCCTTACACGGACCAACATCTAGTCTGTAACCTGTGTCTATCTCCAGACCACAGAGAGGATACTTGCAAGGCCTGGAGATCCTTCCGCTCGAAAAAGACTCTGAGAGACCGAAGAGCGTGAAGGTTAGAGATGGTGTCCATAAGCACCGAACGCCTCGACACAGAAGAAGAGGAGATGATCCACACCGCAGTCTCTGTTCGGGTGTCCCACTCCGAGCAAGAGTCTGACAACAACCAACCGATAACAGTGAGTCAGCACGTGAGTACGCTTGCCCCAACCCAATCCAAATTCATAAAGACACTGGCAAAATCCTCACTGCACCTCCTCTAAAAACAAAGAGGAAACTGGCCTTTCATGGACATTTGGACACTTAACAGCCACCGGCTAAAGTGCCAAAACCGAGACAAAAATCTCTGCCTCCTCAGTTTTCACCTCACCAGTGTCCTCCTCATTCTCTTCACATAACTGTCTCCCCGCCTGCTACCCCCACTGCACAGTCTCCAGCACACTCTGTACAGTCACACCAGGATAACACTGACCCATGGGACCTTTATGATGATCCCATTTCAGACAATAGTCCAGAGTGCTATCCATCAAAGCCATCACCTCCAGAGGATAACACCTCATATACACAGGTTCTTGCTAGGGCAGCGGTATTTCATAACGTAGCCATGCACACAGAACCTCTTGAGGATGATTTTTTATTTAACACGTTGTCCTCAACTCACGCCACCTACCAGAGTCTACCCATGCTTCCTGGCATGTTAAAACATGCACCTCAAATCTTCCAGGAACCAGTTAAAGCAAGAGCAATTACTCCAAGGGTAGAAAAGAAATATAAGCTGCCACCTTCAGACCCAGCTTTTATTACCCAACAGCTACCCCCAGATTCCGTAGTGGTCAGCGCAGAAAGGAAGAGGGCTAACTCCCAGTCCTCTGGGGACGCACACCTTCCAGATAAGAAAAGCAAAACATTCGATGCTGCAGGTAAAAGGGTTGCATCAGAGGCAGCTAATCAATGGCGTATAGCCAATTCCCAAGCGCTAAGGGCCAGATACGACAGGGCCCACTGGGATGAGATGAAAGATGTTATCCAGCATCTACCCGAGGACCAGCAGAAAAGAGCCCAGCAGGTAGTAGAGGAGGGACAGGCAATTACCAACAATCAGATCAGGTCAGCGTTAGACTCCGCAGACACAGCTGCAAGAAAATACGGCTGTCACCATTAGGCGACACGCATGGCTTAGATCATCAGACTTTCAACCTGAAATTCAGCAGGCTGTTCTGAACATGCCTTTTAACGAACACCAGCTATTTGGCACAAAGGTTGATACAGCCATTGACAAAATGAAAAAAGACGCCAACACTGCCAAAGCTATGGGGGCACTTTACTCCACTCCATACAGAGGCTCATTTCGAAAGCCTCAATATAGGGGAGGCTTTAGACCCCAACCATCTGAGCCATCTACCTCCCAATCCAAACCCTCTTACCAGACACAATACCAGAGAGGGGGGTTTCGGGAACCTACAGAGGACAATTTCCCAGATCTAGAGGAAAATAGCCCTCAAAGCAACCCACGCGTACCAAACAGTGACTTCATCCACATCTTCCCTCACCACATTTCCCCTGTGGGAGGAAGACTACAAAAGTTCCACACCCACTGATTACCCATCACAACAGACAATTGGGTCTTATCCATCATCCAACATAGTTACTGCATAGAGTTCACACAAATCCTCCAGATAAACCCCCAAAACCATGCAAACTCTCATCTCAACACATTTCAATGTTGCAAACAGAGGTACAGGCACTATTACCCAAACAAGCCATAGAGCTCGTGCCACATCATCAAAAAGGAACAGGGGTTTACTCCCTGTATTTCGTCATTCCCAAAAAAGACAAAACATTGAGACCAATACTAGATCTTAGAACTCTCAATCTTTACATCCTATCAGAACACTTTGACATGGTAACACTACAGGATTTAGTCCCACTGTTACAACAACAAGATTTTATGGCAACACTGGATCTAAAAGATGCGTATTTTCACATACCCATCCATCCAGCGCACTTAAAATATCTCAGATTTGTAATACAAGGAAAATATTTCCAGTCCAAAGTGTTACCTTTCGGGATAACAACAGCTCCCAGAGTATTTACAAAATGCCTTGCCGTAGTCGCAGCATACATAAGAAGACAACATATCCATGTCTTTCCATATCTCGACGACTGGCTAATAAAAGCCAACAGTCAAACACAGTGCCAATATCATACACTTTATGTAATAAACGCCCTACACACACTAGGGTTCTCAAAAAACTACCAAAAATCGCACCCACAACCAGCACAAATTCAACAGTATTTAGGAGCCACATTAAACACCCAAAGAGCACTTCCAACCCAAGTCCACGAAGGGTACAATCATTCCACAACATATTGCCAAAAATCCAGCCAAACCAACAGTGCACAGTCAAATTTGTCATGAAACTGTTGGGCATGATGGCATCATGCATCACCATTGTCCCAAACGCAAGATTAAACATGCGGCCCTTACAACTGTACCTTGCAAAACAATGGTCACAGGCACATGGTCAACTTCAAGATCGAGTGTTGATAGACCGCCAAACACACATCTTGCTTCAGTGGTGGAATTCCATAAATTTAAACAAAGGGCGGCCATTGCAAGACCCTGTGCCTCACGCCATTCTTACAACAGATGCATCAATGATTGGATGGGGAGCACATCTCAACAATCACAACATTCAGGGACAATTGGATACCAAACAAAAACAACTTCATATAAATCACTAGCAGTATTCCTAGCACTAAAAGCTTTTCAACATCTTTTTGTTCACAAACACATTCTCATCAAAACAGACAATATGACGACAATGTTGTACTTGAACAAACAAGGAGGAACCCACTCATCACAACTTTGCCTTCTAGCACAAAAAAATTGGCATTGGCCAATTCACAACAACATTCACCCTGTAGCTCAGTATATTCCACGGATTCACAATCAATTAGCAGACGGCCTCAGCCGGGATCATCAGCAAATACACGAGTGGGAAATTCACCCCCAAGTGCTTCACAAATACTTTCGCCAGTGGGGAACACCAGACATAGATCTGTTCGCCACCAACCAAAACGCAAAATGCCAAAACTTTGCGTACAGGTACCAACACCCTCGATCCAAGGGCAATGCTCTGTGGATCAACAGGTCAGGGATATTTGCTTACTCCAGTATTGGAACTTTCATAGATTCATATGCTTGAATCATTCCCCGTCGTCGAGATGGGAGTCCCGGTACAATTTTCACAAGTAATGTTAAAACATATTGAAGAGAAAAAGGCCCTAGGCCTCTTCAATTTTTTAGTCTATCAGTCATTTTGTGAAAAGGACCAAACCTGATCCTCCACCAATCAGGCGACAGCACCCTTCAGAACCTCCTGAGAGAAGCTCTAGCACCTCAGATTTTCTACCGCACGTTGTGCTAGGGAGTCTCCTCAGAGCTCTGCTCTGTCTTCACACCTCTATTCAGCTATTTTTCTCTCAGAGAAACTCATTTATTTAGATTTGTCAGCTATTTTTCAACTATGTCTGACAAGGAAAAGAAGAGTCTCTTCAGAGACTGCAAGACTTGTGGGAAGAAAAGACTTCATTCTGAAGACCCTCATCAAGACTGCATTTACTGCCTGTACCCAGATCATTCAGCCAAAGACTGTAAGATTTGCCGTACTTTTTCTTCTAAGACCTTAAAAGATAGAGAAGGCAGATTATTAATATGGCTGCAGAAACAAACATAGGAAGGATCCAGTTTCTGGTTCTGAGAGTGAGGAGTCCTCAACATCCAAGAGATCAGCTAAAAGGGCAAGATCACGCTCTAGATCTCCCTCACAAATCTCAAGGAAAGCCCTAAAAAAGACTGCTTCAGGGTCTTATAAGGGTCGCAGCCCATCTTCTTCCCCAACTAAACTCTCAAGTAAAGAGGGGAAAAGACATTCTTCCAGTTCTGAGAGGCACAGGAAATCTTCTTCTGTTCCACCATCTGTGTCTTTCAAAAAGCCATCCTCTGTGACTGGAAAAAAGGCCTCGTCGACGGATTCCTCATCGACGGTACCGTCGGTGAGTGCATTGCCGACGACAACAGCTACTTCGGGATTTCCATCGTCGCCGGCTCTGCCGGCAACATCGTCGACGAGAACAAGTACACCACCGTCGACGAGAGCTGCAACGACAACATCAGCGTCGACGACCGTATACACCACGTCATCGTCGACGGCACTGATGTCAATGTCAGCCCTACCGTCGTCGACGACTTCGTCAACGGTAGACTTGTCGGCGAAGCTTTCTGCTATTAAAATAACTGTGCGTCCAGCGTTGACGGCACCGTCCATGACAAAGTCGATTTACACGTCATCGTCGACGAGGGAAAAACATAAAAAAAAGAGGAGAAAAGTTAACTCCAACCCACACATCACCTAGTAAGGTATCCTCCCTGGTGCCAGTACATCTTTTGGAGGGAGATGAAGATTCAGATGAAGACGGGCCTTTTGGAACAGCCCACAGTCCTTCTGAATTGAATGTAAAATACCAGGAAGAGGAGGAATATGAGGAAGCTGATGATCCCCAGGCTTACTCGTAGCTTCACCAATATCAACAGGGAGCGTATATCCCTTCCGACCTGCTTACTGGCCTTAGAGCGATGTTAGTGGATTACAACAGAAGGTTTCCTCCTCAAGGAGAACAGCCTCCTCCATCGCCTATTTCTGGTGTTTCTACTCCACATCAAAGACCAACGTCTTTGCATCTCACAGATGTGGCCACTCCGGACATGACAATTCCCCAAGACACCGACATCTCAGAAGGGGATCAGGAAGAAGGAGAGCTCATAGACACTCACTCAGAGTGAGATGAGTACATTATCCCTGCTCCATCTTCTCCTTCTCATTCGAAGGTGGAATCCCCACCTGAAGACATTGGAGGTTTTCACAATCTCCTAGAGAGGGCAGCCAAGCGTTTTGCTTTACCGCTACCTACGAAGCAAACAGACTGTTTCATATATGATTTTAAAGAGCCCTTTCAAAAGTCTGTGCATTCTATCCCGATGGTGAACTACCTGTGGGAAGAAGAGGGCCTTAAAGTTATGAATAATCCGGCAACAGTCACAGCAGTTTTGCCACGTCTGGACAAAAAATACAAAGCTCCTGATGATGCACCAACATGCTTAACAGGACATCCTCCTCCAGATTCAGTAGTAGCTCAGGCAGCTCAGAGAAGATCAAAAAATCCTTCTGCCCCGATTTCCGCACCCCCAGACAAGGAGGGTAGGTGGCTAGACAACATAGGGAAAAGATTTTCGTCTATGGCCAGCCTAGTGCTTAGAGCTGCCAACTCCTTGGCTATTTTGTCTCGATACGACAGACAGCTTTGGGCGGATATTGCACCTTTTATTAACCAACTGCCAGAAGACGCAAGATCGGATGCAAATAAAACTGTACAAGAAGGTCAACGCACGTCTGCAGAGCTTAGACTGCGCAATGGATATAGCGACCACTGCTTTTAGACAGCTTGCAGGTGCAGCCGTATTAAGAAGACAGGGCTGGCTTAAAGCCACCTAATTTCGGCCAGAAGTCCAGAACAAAATCCTAGACTTAACCTTTGATGGCCAAGCGCTATTTGGGAAACATGTGGATGAAGCCCTACAGTCAATCAAGACGGACACGGACACGGCAAGGTCATTAGGGACCCTGCAATATCGAAGATCGTCCTTTCGTCCTAGGGGCGTGGCCAACCCTCTTACAGAGGGGGATATCAACAACAAAGATATTCTTCCTATCCATCATCCTCACAACAGTATCGTCCATACTACGCCCAAAGGCAACTGACTCAACCAGCCTATAGTAGACCGGCAGGCTGTGGACGTTCAACCCGCCCGGCCAAAGATTCAGCTCGTAGAACCTGATGTTTTCGAGGCGCCGGCTACGCTCAGTCCCCCTCCTGCAACCCTGGGCGGGAGAATTTCCTTATTCCTCAGGCAATGGCAAACCATTACGTCAGACAAGTGGGTCCTACAATTAGTGGAACGGGGCCATACTTTAGAATTTATCCAGATACCTCCCTCCAACCCTCCGGCAGGACTCCTTCAAGATATCCTCAGCAACTCAAAGAAGAGGTCAACAAACTGCTTCTCAAGGGAGCTATAGAGAAGGTTCCTCTGCCTCAACGAGGAACAGGATTTTATTCCAGGTTCTTCATCATTCGAAAAAAGTGGAAGGATTGGAGGCCGATCCTCGGTTTAAGGGAACTAAATGTATACCTAAAAAAGCAATCGTTTCGAATGATCAGCCTGCGAGACGTCCTTCTGCGTCTCAATCAAAGAGATTTTATGTCATCACTAGACCTCAAAGACGCATACTTCCACATACCCATCCACCCTGCCCACAGAAAGTATTTGAGATTCACCGTAGCCGGGAGCCATTATCCATATCGCGTCCTTCCCTTCGGACTCAAATCAGCCCCAAGAATATTTACCAAATGCCTAGCACCAGTCGCAGCCTTTCTCAGGAGAAGAAAGCACCAGGTTTTTCCATACTTAGACGACTGGTTAATAAAGGCAAAGACGTACACAGGAGCACACAAGTCAACAAGAAAGTGCGTTTCCTTACTGACCAATCTCGGATTCACAATCAACTGGGAGAAGTCCAACCCTCTACCAGTACGCAATATTACTTTTCTGGGAGCAAAACTGAACACAGAATCCGGCATGGCATGTCCCACGTTAGAGAGACAACAAAGATTACTGACCCTAGTGAGTTCCATACAGAGAAAACGAAAGGTTACTGTCCGTCTCTTCAAATCACTGTTG
This sequence comes from Pleurodeles waltl, assembly GCF_031143425.1. Classification (NCBI taxonomy): domain Eukaryota; kingdom Metazoa; phylum Chordata; class Amphibia; order Caudata; family Salamandridae; genus Pleurodeles; species Pleurodeles waltl. Next base: position 181,002,733 of record NC_090448.1, on the reverse strand, counting down.
GGCATGATGTCTTCATGCATTCCTCTTATCCCTCTGTGTCAGCTAAAGATGTGCCCCTTGCAGGAGCAGCTAAATCGTCAATGGTTCCAAGTATCAGGCACTTTTGAAGACCAGGTACAAATAACTCCGATAATGGTCAAAACTCTCAAATGGTGGTCTCAAAAGCATCATCTGTCAATCGGCCTCTCGTTTCTTCAACAACCAGCCCCGTGGACTATAACAATGGATGCCTCACTGGAAGGCTGGGGCGCAGTGTTACAGGACCTGACAATAAGTGGCAAATGGCCAATCAATCTGTCATCAATGCATATCAATTGGCTAGAACTCAGGGCAGTGCACCTGGCCTTACAAGCGTTTCTTCCAAGCATCTCAGGAGAGGTGATAAGAACGGACAACACCACTACGATGCACTATCTCAATAAACAAGGAGGTACAAGATCTCTCACCCTCTCCAGGGAAGCCCAAGCGATCTGGAACTGGGCCTCGCAGCGAGGCATCACACTATCAGCGGTACACTTGCCGGGAATAAACAACAAGACAGCAGATGCACTCAGAAGGCAGAAGTCGGACTGCCACGAGTGGGAGCTAGATCAGACAGTACTGAACCAGATTTTTTCCCTGTGGGGAACACCAACAGTGGATCTGTTTGCGAAGAAGGACAATGCCAAATGCCGGTTCTTCGCAAGTTGGCATCACCAAAGGGGATCTTGGGGGAATGCGTTTTCGATAGTCTGGTCAGACATCTTTGCTTACGCCTTTCCTCCCATTCCGTTGATCCCAAGGGTCCTCACGAAGATGAAAACAGAACCGTGCACTCTAATACTGATAGCCCCGTACTGGCCGCGCCAACATTGGTTCACGGAGCTCCTCATTCTGTCAGTCAAACCTCATATTCCACTGAAGCCGTCACCTCATTTACTAACAATGAACAACGGCCAGGTTCGGCACCCCGATCCGCAGTCAATGCGGTTATCAGCATGGCTCTTCACCACAGAGAGTTTGCGCATTTGAACATCCCTCAGGACTGCAGGGATATTTTGTCAAAGGCCAGAGCGGATAGCACTAACAAGACGTATCAGTGTAAATGGAAAAGATTCTGATCCTGGTGTCATCAACGACAGATCGACCCTCTACTCTCACCACCAGAAGAAATGTTGCCGTATCTCTTACAGTTAGCTCAATCTGGCCTAGCACACTCGTCCATTAAAGTTCATGTAGCAGCTATAGCTGCATACAGACGTTCAGATGACACACCCTCGCTCTTCTCTTATCGGCTGATTAAGAGATTTCTAAAGGGGCTTTTCAGGGTTTACCCTCCTTTCAGACCACCACCTCCTTCGTGGAATCTAAATATTGTTTTGGCACAACTGATGAAGCATCCATTTGAACCGATCCACCGTGCTTCCCTCAAACACTTGTCGTGGAAGGTTGCCTTATTGATAGCCCTTACATCAGCTAGGCGGGTCAGTGAGGTGCAAGCGCTGTCCATCCAAGAGCCATTCCTGCAGCTTAAACACAATAGACTATTAATACGCACTAACCCGCATTTTATTCCAAAGGTTCCGTCAGACTTTCACATGAACGAACCTTTAGTCTTGAAGTCTTTTTTCCCTCATCCATCTTCTCCGGCGGAGAGGGCGTTACACTCTTTAGACGTTAAAAGATGCGTCCAATTTTATCTGGACAGGACTAAATCTTTTCGGCGCTCTAATCAATTATTTGTGGCGTACAGTGCCCCTAGGAAGGGGTTCCCACTATCCAAGCAGAGTATTTCTAGATGGATCGCCTCTGCCATTCGATTTTGCCATCAGGCAGCGGGCAAACCTTTGCAGTCATCTGTCCATGCTCACTCGACGAGAAAAGTATCATCGTCAGCGGCACTGTTTGCCGGAGTGCCACTACAAGACATATGTAGTGCAGCAACATGGAAGAGCTGTCATACCTTCACTAAGCACTACTGCTTGGAGTCCCTCTCTCATGGAGAGGTAGCAGTGGGCCAGGCGGTTCTCAGGAATCTCTTCAGGTGAAGGTGAGCCATTTCTCCTACATCCCTCCATCCTAGAACAGGTATGCACATTGTTTACTTTAAAAAAAAAAAAAAAAAAAGAGAAAACAGAAATGTAGATAAGGATAAGAGAACGCTATCATAATCACATAAGTAATCGGGTTTACAGACATTGATCATGTTAAAGTAGATGGATATCTTTATAGGTATATATATATATATATATATATATGTGTATAGATTTAGACATATGTCGGTATACTTATGTACTTCATCATTTTAGGCATGATGATGATAAGGTTTTGTGGCTAAAGATATTGTGTTTATTAAAAGTGTTGTAATTTTATAATGTGCATAGTTACTGCTTTCTACTCTGATTCAAGCATGTGAATCTATGAAAGTTCCAATACTGGAGTAAGAAAATAAGTTACTTACCTGTAACTGTAGTTCTCCAGTATTGGAATCTTTCATAGATTCACATGCGACCCACCCGCCTCCCCGGAGAAGCTCACTTCACCTCTTTCTTTCTATTTATATATATATAGATATAGTCAACATAATATACGCACTTGTGCTTGGAAAATCTGAGGTGCTAGAGCTTCTCTCAGGAGGTTCTGAAGGGTGCTGTCGCCTGGTTGGTGGAGGATCAGGTTTGGTCCTTTTCACAAAATGACTCTGATAGACTAAAAAATTTAAGAGGCCTAGGGCCTTTTTCTCTTCAATATGTTTTAACATTACTTGTGAAAATTGTACCGGGACTCCCATCTCGACGACGGGGAATGATTCAAGCATGTGAATCTATAAAAGATTCCAATACTGGAGAACTACAGTTACAGGTAAGTAACCTATTTTCTTACGCTTTTCCCCCTTTCCCGCTCATTCCATTTCTGGTCAACAAACTGCATCAAATCAAACTCAAACTCATACTTATAGCACCAACGTGGGCACGTCAACCATGGTACACAACATTGTTAGACCTGTCACTAGTACCACATATCAAACTACCAAACAGGCCGGATCTGTTGACACAAAACAAACAACTGATCAGGCACCCCAATCCAGCAATACTCAATCTAGCAATCTGGCTCCTGAAATCTTAGAGTTTGGATATCTTCCACTAGAATGTATGGAAGTAATCAAACAAGCAAGAAAACCCACTACCAGGCAGTGTTATGCAAACAAATGGAAAAGGTTTGTCTTATACTGCCAATCCAAACACATATCACCGCTTGCTGCATCCATACAGGACATTGTGAGTAATTTACTTTATCTACAAAAAGCTAAATTAGCTTTTTCATCCATTAAAATACATCTTAAAGCTATTTCAGCTTATTTACAAAATATACACAACAAGTCTCTATTTAGAGTGCCTGTCAACAAAGCCTTCATGGAAGGTCTAAAATGTGTCATACCTCCAAGAACACCACCAGTACCTTCATGGAATCTCAATATTGTACTCACACGACTCATGGGTCCACCGTTTGAACCCATGCATTCGTGTCAAATTCAATTTTTAACATGGAAGGTAGCATTCCTCATTGCAATCACTTCAGTACAAAGAATTAGTGAAATACAAGCATTCCCTATTGAACAACCCTTTATACAAGTACACAAACATAAGGTTGTACGTCGCACAAACCCAAAATTCCTACCTAAAGTCATCTCACCATTTCATTTAAATCTAACAGTGGAACTTCCAGTCTTCTTCCCACAGCCAGACTCAGTAGCAGAAAGAGCGCTCCATAAATTAGATATTAAAATAGCTTTAATGTATTACATTGACAGAACAAAATCATTCAGAAAGACTAAACAGCTGTTTGTCGCATTCCAAAAACCCCATACTGGTAATCCTATCTCCAAACAAGGCATAGCCAGATGGATAGTAAAGTGCATCCAAACCTGTTACCTAAAGGCTAAAAGACAGCTATTAGTAACACCAAAAGCACATTCCACCAGGAAGAAAGGAGCAACAATGGCATTTCTAGGAAATATACCAATGACAGAAATTTGTAAAGCAGCAACTTGGTCAACACCCCATACATTTACCAAGCATTACTGTGTAGATGTGTTAGCAACACAACAAGCCACAGTAGGACAGGCTGTACTAAGAACACTATTTCAAACAACGTCAACTGCTACAGGCTAACCACCTCTTATGGGAGGAAAACTGCTTTGTAGTCTATGCATAGCATGTCTCTCTCCAGCTACACATTCCATCGAACGGAAAATGTCACTTACCCAGTGTGCATCTGTTCGTGGCATGTTCCGCTGCAGATTCACATGCGCCCTCCCTCCTCCCCTGGAGCCTGGAGCCGTTTAAGTTACATTTAAATGTGTACCTATGTATATATATATATATCTATTCCATTGCATGGACATCTCTTTCTTTACACTCTATCACTCCTACCTTACCCCCTGCGGGAAAACAATCTAAGATGGAGTTGATGCCCATGCTCAATGGAGCCGAAAAGGAGGAGTCACTCAGTCCCGTGACTCGAAAAGACTTCTTCGAAGAAAAACAACTTGTAACAAACCGAGCTGAACACTAGATGGCAGGACCTGTGCATAGCATGTGAATCTGCAGCGGAACATGCCATGAACAGATGTACACTGGGTAGGTGACATTTTCCATATATATACATACACATACAAAAAAGAAGAAAGAACTCTGGGTAGATCCCACATTTAGGTGGAGAGCAGCTCCAATAAGGAGCACCCTGCAACACCAGTTACACTCTCTAGATTTGCTCACCTCAAATGGCTGTTTATCTAGCAAAGGTTTTGTGCTGTCCACGCCGAGCCAGATAGGGACAAAGTCTTTTGCATTTATACAGCAAAATCTTTAAGCATAGAATTGACACAATGCCATCCCTGCCGAGCTGTAAAACAACAGAAGCCAGTCACCACTCCAGGCGCAGTATTACAGCCTTGGACTGATAGAATACCATCCAAGCCAACCTTGAGTCCCTCCACACTAAGGGAGCTGGGGTGTGACATTTGCATCCTGATGGCCCATCACCAGGCTGATGAGCCTTCCTGAGATAGATTGGGAGGGAGAAGCTGAAACTTGCGCCTGAATAGGGTTGTGCCCATCCCCTCACAAAGAGATGCATATGCCCCCCTGTAGTGAATCTGGTGACAGGGCAGGAAAGGCAGGGATCTTGTGACCTTCAAAGGCCTCTTTGATGTCCCCCCCACTTCAAAGGCACATTCTGGAATGAGTACGTGAATCCTGACACCCAAAGATCAGTTCACTTTTGGGCCCTGAGGAGACTGCCAAGAAGAGGAGCTATGCTGCCTGGAGAGACTGCCACTTTGCAGCTTGCTCTGATGTGCTGGCCCGCTGCCTCTTGCAATGAGAAGGCAGAAACCTACTCTCCAAAACCTCTAAAAATCCATACCTCCAAGCTGGCTTGCCCCCTGTGCATGAAGTCTAAGGGCCATCAAAGACTTCACCTGTTTACCACTGTAGTGGGACTCTTGCACGTGTGAGTCTGGCAGCTGTACCTTTGACAAAGATCAGCGCATGCCCAATCAGCAGCTTCTGCCAAGGACACCGCAGCACAGAGGGAAGCCTGTTCTGCATGGCACCATCTGACTGCCTGGACAAAGATCAAGTGCTTTACTCTGTGAAAGACACAGCGCCCTGCTTCTGCACAACGTGTAGTACCCCTCAACATCACTGCCTCCCAAGGAAAGGTAATGTGTGTGAGTGCTTGTAGCCAACCTCTGCTCCCTCAAAGGCAGCTTTTAATTCCAAAGTGGCATTGGGCTGAGTGACCCCATACCCCTTGTTTCTCGCTTGTGCATCTTGAGCCCTGTCCCCCACGTAGGAGCTCTGCAGGAACTGATCTGTCGTTCCACTGCTTGGATCTGTGACATTTTACCTGTACCAGACAATTGCTTTAAGCACTGTTAGCCATTGGAAAACGACCATAGCTTGAAAAGTGTTAATTGGATTTTTGGTTGTTTTGGTCTTGTTTTGCATAGTAAGGAGTACTGTTTTTCTAACTCGTGTGGGGTATTTTGTGGTGTTTTCACTGGGTTACTGTGAGTTAGGTGTGCACAGATCCTTTATACATTGCCCATTAAGTTAAGCCTGACTGCTCTATGCCATGCTCTCAGAGGGTGAGCAGGTTAATTGAGGTTGTATATCTGACCTACCCTGACTAGGTTTGTGATCCCTACTTGGACATGGTGCTCACCTCTGCCAACTAGAGACCCAATTTCTATCGACTCAGCTTTCACTTAATGTGTTTAATGGTGAACATGACTATTGGGAAATGGCAGTTTGAGCAATTGCTTTTACAGGATGTGCGTACAAGAGTAAGCGATTTTAAAGTCAAGCTTGTATAAATGTATTTGTAAATCATTAAAATATTAGTCTTGATATATAGTCTGCTGTTCTGTTAGACCATTTTTCTCTTATCCTAGAGTTAGTATTTTTTAAGCAGAGGGAGGTATACTAAGATAATACCATCCTTGGAAAGTGAATGAAGCACCCAGCTTCTCTGAAAAAGAACATAAAAACAAATACAGCAAGTGTATAGTTGATTTTAAAGCAGTGAAAATCTACAAGGTGTTTAGGATGGTTTGAAAGTAAAGTTTAAATTAAATGTTTAAAGTAAATGTTAAGGTCCTTGGCTTTCCTTAAGTTGTAAGAAAGACATATGTATATAAAGATGTTTGAATAGACACCTTATAGAGGCATGAGTCAGGTTTAGAGCCAAAACAAAGTAAAGAGATTTGAACACTGTAGCAATGGAAATATTTTCTTTTGAATTATTTTTAAATATCAAAACAATTTATAAGAAATCCAATAGAGGGCAATAAGATTGTGAATGCATTGGTTTGACAAATAAGAGAACAAAATTAGCAAAATTCTGATGATACAAACTAAGACCCTTTCACAGTGAGGTGTCTTTAGAGATTACAGATAATTTTAGAAAATTAACCACTATAAATAAAATGTTGGTAATAAACATAATGTTGCATGTGCCTAAATATATGCTTATGCATTTTTACAAACATGTTTATCTTTTACAATCAAACCTGCCTAAGTAGCAGATTTTAATAGGGAAAATGAAATTGGTTATAAAGGATACATTGCAAAAATGCAAGTGTAAAGTAATAAAGCATGACTGTGAAATAAAACAATTTTTTTGCTATTTTGTTTACAAATTTTCAATGAAAATCCTGATCATTTTCTAAAGGGTGCAGCAGACCAGCAGTGGATGTTTTTCTGTAATGTGTGCTTTGCTCTTGTTTTGAATCTACTGAATCTTTCTAGCTGACTATGTAACACGAGGCTCCTCAGAACATTGTCAATCTGTCAAAGATAGTTTGTCAGTTCTGTGCTAATAAACACATATTGGAACTCATTCTTGATATCTGCTTTACATGTCAGGTAATCAGTTAGAATTTACTGCCCTACAAATATTGAAATAAATGGGTGCATAGGCATAACAAAGCTTTGCCAAATAATGCAACACTAGAAATATTGTTAATAGCATGGCATTTATACTTTGGAATTAAGGGCCTGATTTAGATATTGGTGGAGGGGTTACTCCGTCACAATGGTGATGTCTGCCCAGATCTAAATCCCATTATTTACTAAAGGGTTTTGATTTCGGCGGACAGGGTATCTGTCACTGTTGTGATGGAGTAAACTGTCTGCTAAAATCTAAATAAAGCCCTAAATCTTGATAAATGTGTACCTGCATATTAGTTAATTGACCAGCAACCAACAATCTAGGCAATTTGTCAATAATTTCAACTTCTAATTCAAAAAGACTTCACTTGTATTTATTTTTCATAACAGTAGTATTTACAGTGTTTAAAATGCTATGTAAACGTAGCTTCATAATAAATGTAACATGGGGCTAAGAGTATATGATGATTTGAGATAGTTTGGCATTCTTAAATATACTTTTTCCTCTACAACCTACTGCAACCTGTGATGCTATAATTTCTACACATGAAGTTGAGGAATAAGTACATTATAACTGAGCATCTGTCATGAGTATCCATACAGACCAATATGCCATGAACAGGATATAAAAGAAATAACTTAACCTAAGTGTCTTAATGTTGTTAGGGTATCATAATTTATCTTTTATTGCTGTGGAATGAAATCTAAGGCAGTAAATTACTAACAACATTAATTAATTTGACTTGCTGCAGAAAACTGTTTGCATTTCTTAGCAGATTTCAGTTTTTTAATCATGAATTTAAAAACTGCAAGTTGAATGGAGTGCAGTCTGCATTCACAAGTACACATTGAATGATTTCCTAGCACGCATCTGAATTGTTAAATAGAAGTTATATGCTGCAGAGTTCAAAGGATGAAGCACAACATACTTTTCTCTTTCAATTTATATTTTCCCTAATGTTTCTTCAGATTCCTCAGCATGCTGCTTTCCATATGCTTCTTGGCCCTGGTACCTGGAAGGACACCTGCTGCTATCCCAGATGTACCACATAAGGCTCCTGCAAATAGCAGCAATTATTCAGCAACTTTTTACTGACACTATCTTCCTACCTCTCTATATGTTTGAGGCACACAAAGACTTTCCTTTACTCATCCTGCTGAGACCTACAAACTAAAGACTTTTTACTACAGTATACTCTATCCAGTCTCTTTCCTTGAGATGCTTTCAATTCTACCTTTGGAAATCATAAACTCTCCATATCGGCCACAAACCTACACACTAACTACCTTGAATTCTTTATATGAATGCTAGAAAATGGTTGACTTCGGAGATACAAAAGCTACTTTTTAGAACTGGGACTTTTATGAACTGGTTACGGTTACTTCCCTAGAGTGGTCAGCTTCTGCTGGAAAATACTTTGATCAACATGCGTTTCGGGTGCACTCTCCCTAGCGTAAGTAGTGTCTGTGTCTGTAGCAAGAACAGTGTAAGTAATGGTATGTTTTCAGGAGAAAAGATAGTTGAATGTGTAAGTACAACTTTAAATATTGAGTCTTCATATGCATTACAATTTTAACATTGGAGTGAATGAAAGTAATATGTAAGATGTATTCTGGGGGTTTCGGGCACATTTTTGTAAAAATGTGTCTTTACCCTGCCCTGCCATTTTGTTTACTCTAATATGATATCTGAATCGCCTTTCACATGAGGGTTATTGCCACTGGTAATTAATTTTGTTGTGGCATTTTAAAAATTGAAATTGTGACTATGCTGTGTCACCAAATTTATGAAAAACAATGTTCTGCTCATTAAATATTTCTTTTGATTAAATCCACATGTTTAGAAATCCTAAGTGTATGTGTGGAGATTTAATAGTGAGTCCACAAATGATCGAGTCACCTAAATATGTTAGCCAATGCTTCCTCTTTTTCTGTTAAATATAGTGAACTAGTCTCAACTTGTATTTTTCCAAGAAGTAAGATGTGTATCATATAAGCCCCCCTCTTTGGTTTGTAATGAAGATACAGCTTTTGTGTTTGTTTTGATCTCAATTTTTATTTGTATCTACTTTAAACCAATGTACAGAAAAATATTTTTTCTTGTAAAAGTATTTAAAAAGTAGAGATTCTGCCCACTGATTGGAGAGAGATGTGAAACCTTATTACAACAAATCAACAAAGTGTTCTCATGTTCTACTGATGACATTACAATATGCCTCAATATGTTTTTAAATCAAAGATTATATTCATTGCCTAGTGGAATAGAATATTCCAAGGCTAAAATCCTGATTTTGAGAAGTAGCGTTTGTTTGTAAAACATTATGTTCATAGCATATTTTACATGAGCTCATTTAACAGTTGCCACACATCTTGCTCGTAATGTAGTTTGTGGCTTGGAGAGATTATTTGATCTAAAGCACATTAATATTTCCACTTACCATAAAGTTATACCACAAAGAGAAATGGAGTAAAGGCCTACTCATATTCTTTATGTATCATTAAATGATTTTTTGTTAAATTCAGTATGATTGTCTTGCACAAAATATTAATATTTGGTTTTGTGTTGTTGAAACACAGTTGTAAGCATGTACATACACATATATATTTTGTTGGCCAAATAAAAATGTTCCGTTGAATTTATAAGCACTGACAGTAAGAAAAGGTCCGCTGGATGACCACAACACATACACAAATGTGCATCTGTAATTGCTTGGTCTAAACTCCAAAAACCTACTTTTACATGGTTTCAGCCATGGTAACCATTGTGGTTTGTTATTTTGTACAAAAATATCTATAGTCAGTGTAATGTGGAAACCACCAAAGGAAGGCAAAGTGCAATTTGTTCATACACAGACCCTATTTTTGCAAGTTCTTAAAATATAATTTTTCCCAGAATACTCTTAAAACTACCCGTATTCAATGAGCATATAAGTCCTTCCCTTTGGATTTTATTTGTTCACCTTTGATTCACTTGCAATTATATTTCTTGCTGCTGCAGGCAGAAACAGACACACCACAGGTTATCAAATTTGTTTTCCATGTAATAAAAAGAATAAACTGTCTAGCTGAGTATCATGCAAATGAGAGCCTCCCTGTTTCCCTTGCGCTATCTAATAACAGTGCATCCCATCACCAGCCTATGTACAGCTCTGGTCCATTCTTTTACAAGTATGATTCATTGCATAATTTACAACAGACTACCACATCAATGTAAAACATGTGGAAATGAAAAACTAATGCAATCGATGCAAAATACATGGTGAAAAGAATAACTGATACTTGCATTTCTGCTATACATTTGAATGATGAAACATGTTGAATTCCAGTGACTAGATATTTTCTCAAAGAGGAGAATTGGATGTCCAAAGCCAAATGTATAACACCCCACAGAGTAACGTTGAGCTAAAGCAAAAGCCAGATGGCTGTTATGCATCTCACTCAAATGAGGGAGTAATGTTCAGCTAAGAATGTGATATGGATGACAGGTGGATAGTCTTTCAGAAGTAGTCAGGAATAGTGAGATCTCCTTAGCAGCCTTTCTACAAGTGTGACACTGATGTTTGAAGCTTATATAAGAGGCACAAACTGAAGTTCACTTCTTTTGGCCATTACAGGATCTTCTGGCAAGAGTAGTCAATGGAATAAAGTCAGAGACTCCATCTTCTCAACCCTGTAAGTCTGTATATTCCCCACTGTTTACCAGGCCAACTGCAAATCTTTCGGTCTCAACCATAAAATGTGCAAAGTAGATACCTATCCACTGAAGCCCATTCCCAAGAAAACCAATCTTGTTGCTACTGGAAAAAAAATACAAATACACCCTCTGTTTTTTTGGAAAGTCTGCTTTCCACTCAGAGGTGAAAGACATAGACACCTTTACGGTATTTAGTTTGCACACCTTTGCTAAAGTAATACAGCCATTCATTCATGATAGACGTGGAAATATACAATAAAAACAGGAATAATTCTGAAGAAACTAAATATAGCCAAACATTTTAGATTGAAACTTGTGGCAAGGATAAAAATGAGGTATTTCTATTTAGGGTTAAGATCTGAAGAACCTTCACCTTTAAGAAATTAAGTTGTCCATTAAAATAACAAGTATTATGTTAGCTATGTACAAATGTTAGCTTAACTTTTTTATCACAGTGACAATTGGTGGTTCATTTAGGCACCTTTCATTGTTTTACTAAACCCAACCAGTGTGCACTGCACATTACACCGATTGACATTCCTACTTCAAAGATGATTGAATTAATTATTATGTATTTACTAACTTGAAAACTGATTATTATAACAAAGAAAAATCATTATGTGAATGTTGTAATTATTTTTTAACATATACAACACAAACCAGTTTGGAAAAGTGGCTGCTGTCACCTCTTTCAATGGGTGATAATTGCTATATTTTACCATCTCCTTAGGCCATAGAGTTAGTGAGGGGGAAGTAAGAATTGTTTACAGTTGTATGAGACTGATGCAGAGGAGTTATAATAGAGCAAGATCTAGACGGTGCTGAAACAAGAAATAGATGTTTAATTCTTCAGCAGCTGTTTGTATCTCTACACTACAAGTTGTTTAAGAAGGTGGAAGGAATGTATTTTTGTGTGTCAGAAATCTAGACTGCCATTTATTACAGTGCCGACCATATATTGAAGTTTCTTTGTTTTGTGTAACAAGTAAATATTGATAATCCAGCTAGTATTTAATACTGTAGCTGTATGGTGATGGGAAAAAATGTGTTTTAAAAATAGTTAGCGGAAAAACAAAAATAATCTTTTCTGAAATGAGACCAAGGTGCATTCAAATCACTGTTACACATGTTACAATATGACCCTGCCTGCTGTCAACTAAAGAAAAATCAACACTGAAAGGTAGAGAACCAATATTGTTATTGTGCTGTAATAGCATGGATAAATTAATGACAGTCAGTGACTTGTTTGGAATAATACAGCTTAAGCAATGCATATAACAGTAGAATCAGTAGTCTCACATTGTTCACTGCTTAATAAGAGTATCTGCTAACTCATGAATGGTTGAAGAGTTTGCTGATCAATTAAGTACATGTGATATTACATCATAACCTGCTGGGGAAAACACATATGTAAGCATAGTATAACCCAAAAGATTTAAACCAATTCATCAAAAAGTAAGTATATGGATTTGTATTTTGATTAACCTTTAAGGGTATTCTCCTTATAGTCCTTATCAAGAACTTAACTTAAAAACAGATGTTTTACCAGAAGAAATTACAATGTTTTATTCCAATTAACTGCCCCCCCCCCCTTATAAATATCTCCCAGTATAGTATAGAGACTTTGGTCCCACTGTGCACGTTATTGATATTGATTTGGAAACTGGGGCCTTGTGAAATAGAATTCATTGTCTATCAAAATCTTAATGTGTAAAATGATTAAGGCATTGTTTTCCTGGTGTAAAATGATTACAGCTGTTTTCCTGAAATAATTTCTGGTTGTACCATCTGTGGTTTTTACTTTTTATAAATTAAATAATTGACAGTTATTATTAATTTGTGTCTTGGTTTACTTTGGTGTGCTACATTCTCAGATAATCTGGATTCATGTTTGAAATCTATAAAATGTCTAAAAGCTGTATTTTATGTTCCACCATGTAAGATGGTGAAAATTCAAAAATAGTTTTTATTATGTAAAAGTAAATTGGGAGAGTAAAACCGTACCGACCGAGCCGCAGCAGCACCTTGACTCACAGTTTAATTCCAAAATTTCGAATATATTGCTGTTTCGTAGCATGGATCAGCTCTAGGTTTAAGGAATTCAAGAAAAAGCACACAATTCAAAAGAACATATTATTTCGATAACATGATTAAAAAAATGTATGGAGTGAACCTGTTTGGGGTCAATACTACATGACTTCTGTGAAATTAAAGTGTGTGTGTGCATATATAAATGTTCGGTGGCATGTGTAGCTGCAGATACACATGCTGTGCATTATCCTGCCATCTAGTGTTGGGCTCGGAGTGTTACAAGTTGTTTTTCTTAGAATAAATCTTTTCGAGTCACGGGACCGAGTGACTCCTCCCTTTCGGCTCCACTGCACATGTGTCTGACTACAAAATTTGTGATTTTTGAGCAAAAACTGCAGATAAAATCTTGGTGGAAGCAGCTGGAGTTAACTGTATAAAATGAGAGAGGTGTTTGTGACAGTGATCTATATTGCTGTTTTTGTGTTTAAGATAAATTAAAGAAACATTGTACTCCTTGTTTGCTACATATAATCAGTTTAACAGCACCAGTAGATGTTCATGAACTACCACTGAGTGAAGTGAACAATGGGAGAAATCATAATACTCTCACAGATAACCGATAGTTGACTGTGTTGTGTAAATTAATATGTATGTATGTTAGCATGTTGGAGTTACCTATTTACTCCTTGTAGGTAGCACACAGATAGTTGGCATTAGTACTGAAAGGAAGTGTATCTTAGAAAAAATACTTTATTTGTTCATTTCATTTACCATTTTCAAAAAGTTCACAATGTAAATATTTGTTAATGGAAAGAACAACACATTGCAAATATTTGTATTTTAAAATTAGAATTAAAAATGTTGTTCATTTCCATGCTTACATAATGAAAACACTAATTGAGATTTTCAGAGCCCTGTAGACTTAGGCATTAACGACAGATTCAAAATGCAAATACTGAAAAAAACAAGACAGACTCCATTTTGAAATGTAAGATAACCTGGCCTTTTTGAGTCTAGATTACACTAACAAAAGAAAACACGGGAAAGGGGGCATTATTTAGAACACCGAATATTAGAACACAATGTTCTTTTAACAATTGTATGTTAAACCAATATAGGACTAGTTGCCATTGTTAATAAAATCAAAATAAGAGGGAATTAGTCTACATAATGGACATTAAAAGGGGCCAATTAGCCAATATTCCTAACAGCGCAGCACATTTATGAACTAGGTGACACTTGCTTGACATGTACTTAAAGAACTAAATGTTTACAAAACAGTTTATCCAGTGTAGTGTGTGTGTACAAATTTTATACTATGCTATTTGGCAAATGAGCTCTGTATGAGAGATATTAAAGACAATTTGACAAAACTCTGAATTTATAAAGCATTTTTATATGAAAGTGCGATAAACTGGGCAAAGATATTGATGGTTAAAATTATTTTTGTGGAAAAACACTTGTCTGATTAAGTAGGATAACGGAGAATTTATATTACTGCCAAATATCTGAGCAACGTTTAGTTAAATTTTATTGTATTGTAGTTGCCTCATTGCAAAATATTTGTAAAAACTGCTTTTACATAGTTCCCTGAACAAGCATCACTGTATGTGCAAAACACTTCTTGGAATGTGGAACACTAGTTCAAAGGCCAAAAATAATAAGCAGTAACCAAAGAATGTTACTATGGATTTGTTCTTTGAGTTATATTACATTAGGAAGTCCTAAGTGGCTTCAGTTCATGTAACTGGGATAATGCTATTTTTTTGTGTGATGAAATGCGGTCAGAATCTGTGGGGCATGGTGGGCTACTGATGTTGGATTTGATTTACAAGGCCAAATCCGCAATTGAAATTGAGGTTTGTGAAATTTCTGTATAGAAAGTGAAGCAGAGGAATTCAGTACATTTTGTTTCTGCCCAGAGTGGAATTGGACCTTATCTGCTGCTGCATGGGCAGAAAAAAAACAGTTGCTTTTGGACTGGGCAAAGCCTTTACCTTGATATGAGCTGAATTAGGGTAAATGGAATGCCCAGCACCTCAAATTGCATTTCAAAGCACCTTCACCAGAAGGGAAATCTCTGTGCAGCACCTGTCTGTCTGGTCCTTGCTAAAGGCAGAAACAGTCATCATATTGCCTGGAAGTAAGAATTCTTGTTTGGAAGAATAGTTCTCCTACATGCCTTCATTTTTCCAGTCGATGGGAGGCAAATGAAGGAATATCTAAATTTCCCCCGTTTTGAATCTGCTTTCTGTGGATGAGGAAAAAGAAATGTAACCCACTCCTCAATACCCCAATACCTTATGCCGAATATGTATACTGATTGTCATTTTGAAATTAATATTCCAACCACATCACAGAGATATATTTCCATTTTCTATCCAATATCTAAATTGGTATTAAGACATTTCTATTGCCTACAGGTTTTTTGGCAAGGGACTGGTGATCAAGAAGATATAATTTACCCATTTGTTCAAGTGAAGAAAGATGGTTGTAGTGCTGTGACCCCCTAATTAAAATCTTTTGTGCACCCAAGCAGCATATAGATGTGTCAAAAGTTCCATCTATTTAGACACATGATTGTTTCAGAACCACAGAATCTACAAAATGTCGTTTTGCACATGGTACTGATAACCATTCCCCTGGATGTTTTGCTGGAAGAGTATGTGTTACTGGTGGGCAAATCTAGGTTCCCACAGGTTTCCATAAAGGTTGCTTTTCCTATGTGGTCAGCACCCAAAATTATAACAGTCAAAGTATTTGCTAACAACGTGAGTGAATACCTTTCACTATGCATATATCAATTTTAATCTTACTCCTTTATCACTAATCTATTGGTTCTGGGATACTTATGGAAATATGCCCCTTGCACACCAGTTTCTATGGATTGAAGAGAATGTTTTTTTTCAAATGGAAAAAAAAGTATCCCAAATGCAGAAAATGGGCAAAGCAAAAAACTTAAATAGAAAAAAATAAAAATATGATGAAATGGAATTGAACCATTAAACAACAGAGTGACAATACCCTGTAGGACTGCCGATTGTCCTCACTGCTCTGACGTTTGAATGTCAAGGCAAAACAAGTAGATTGCTGTGGAACTCAAAAAAGTGATTGGTGTATGCATCAAACACCTTATGCAATAGATTTTGCCTTGTTTTGGCTGTCTTGAAGTGTCTTTTGAAACTGTTATGGTGTCCATTGCAGCACAGTGTCCAGGGTAACTTGTGAGAATGTGTTATGGGAAGTGTGATCTTGTGTATTTTTCTTCTCTTTGGTGGCTTTATATCATACATTGAACTGTGAATGTATGAACTGGTGTAGGAGTGATGATGCTGGAGTTTATGAATGAACAGCTTTTGCATCTAAAGTTACGACATGTTCATAACATGGCAGATGGAAATAGGTTTATTATGTTGCTGGTGCTATCCCTTCTCGGCTCACCCCAAACCTCATCTTACTACTGTGAACTCCCAAATAACGCTTCTCAATCACTCCATTATCCTTTTCACTCCAACAGACTCACATGTCCACCGCTTAATTAACCTCTAATCCCTTATGGGGTCTAGATTAGCGTGCTACTCATTGCAAAGTGATTCAACACCTCATCAGGGGCAGTTAGCACTATACATTTACAATCACATGTCTGAACGGTCATGTTTGTGACCTAATCAGAGCATCTGATGTATGTACGTGAGGTGATGTTTTTACTGGATTCTGGTGTGTATGTGATGTTTCTTGCTGGCAAGTGTGGATGGGCAACAAGAATGCCACCCCTATATTATCTTTTCATTTCCACTGGATGTTTGCAACTGACACAAACCATTGAGCGGTACTGCTGTGAGTCAACTTTAAGACATCGGTGCTGTGTTTTAGGTCTTCTTCCTAATGTGTACTATTTGATGCGTGTTTGTGGTATATACTGGTGAAAGTTCCCTTGGGATGATGCAGTAGCAGTAATAGAGGATGTGTAGGTAATGGTTGGTGTATGAAGTGTTCTTTTAAACTTGTTCTTTGTGTTTTCTGCTATTGGGATCTGCATGATAGAATTTCTGTGAACTATCTGTGCTGATGTGCTTAATGTGTTTTATCTAATGTTTTAGTTCAGTTTCTTCAGTAATCTTCCATTTTACATCCAATGCTGTTAATTTCATTCATCTCATCTCATGACATTTGCAGTGCAATTCAATAGTGTGTCTGCATGACAGTTATTTTAAGTATTAGATTAATGAAATAGGCATTTCTGTAATTTCTGCCTGAGATGTGTTTTTTCTTAGGGGCTTTCAACTCTTCAGTTTACTCTTGCTCATAAGTTAATTTAATGAATTATCCTGCGGTGTCACTTTAGGCCCACATTGTTGTAAAGTCCTTTGTTCCATTCACAGAAAAATAAAACTATGTTGCTGACATCTGCTTTATGCATTATAGGAAGTTAAGCTGATCGTTGAGGTGTTAGCTGTAAAACGGCAGAGTTATACCTCACGTTTCATAGACCTGTAAAGCCTAAATTATTTCTTGCCATCAACACACCCGGGATGATAAATACAAGGGTTAAATAAGAGAGATAAGAATGAAAAGCCAGGTTTTTAGCATGTTGGAAAGATGAAATTGTTATTCTGAAGACATAGATTCACAGAGAGAATTCCAATTTTTGTCAGTGCGCTGAGAGTTACTGACTTCAAAAGCAA